>NC_134359.1:185607081-185912081 GCF_048569485.1 Anomaloglossus baeobatrachus
ATGTTATTTTTCTTTGTATGCTTTGGAAAAATGTAATAAAATTTCAGTTATAAAAAAGATTTCTGTTAATATCCTCATACAAAGGCTTGTTGGGTTTTTTTTGTGGGACGATTTGTAGTTTTAAGTGACACCATCCGTTTTACCATACAATGTACTTAAAAACAGGGGAAAAAAATCCAAGTGTGGTAAAACTGTGAAAAGAAAATGCAATTCCACTATTGTTTTTTTCATGGCATTCATTGCATTTTAGAAATGACAGTTGGTTTCTCTGGATAAGTACAATTAGTAGTGCTAATACCAAACTGTTTTTTTAACTGATGAAAAAAATCAGATTTTTTTTATGTTGCCATTTTCCAAGGCTACTAACATTTTTATTTTTCCATCTATGGATGTGAGGGCTGCTTTTTGTATACTGAGCTGACTGGTTTTATTTATACCAATCAGGGTCTTAACGATGTCTTGAGTGCTTTTTGTTGCAATTTTTTAGGGTTGTGTTTTGGCGTTCAGATTTATTATTTCTCTTTATTCTCTATAAGTTAAATTATTTTAGATTTTTATATTATGGAAGCGGTGACACCAAATATATTTGTATTTAGGTTTTCAATTTCTTTATTTTAAGAAAAAACAGGTGATGACTTGAACTTTTATATATTGTAAAGTATTTTTATATTTCTTTAAAAAAATCTTTCTTTTTTAGTCCCTTTAGGGTCCTTGAAATTGCGATCATTCAGTTGCTTATACTATACTATAGAATTGCAGTATATGAAAACTGACCTCATTGCCCACAGCAATCAATTTAAGTGGAGTTTTCTTTTTTCCAGAGTAGTTGAAGAAATGAAAGTTGAGCTCTGATTGCTTGTTTTTAGACAGTTTTGATAAATGAGACCCATAGGGGCCGATTGATTATAACTGGCATTGCACGTGCCAGTCTTAATGAAGGATTCACTGGAGTATGAAGCGCAGAATTCACTAAGAGGTACACACAATTTAATGAATTTAGTGTACGACAACAAGCACCTCTCCAGAAATCTTACTCCTGTCAGGGACTTGGCATTTTGTACTCCAGAAATCGTCGCTTTTGCTGAATTTCAGGGGCATCCATCCCTGTCCCACCCCAGCTTTACCCATTTTGTGAAGCTGATTCAATTTGAGATTAAAAGACGAAAAGTCGCCATATGTTTGCACAACTTCTCATTGTGTAAAAATGTTTTGACTTTTTAAAGTGGTTTACGTTGGTTGTCCAGGGAAGATACTTTGATGAATCACCCATAGTATTTAGCTGTTTTTTCTTCAGCATGCCAACATTGAATGATCAGTGTAGTCCGATCTCTGTTACCCGGACCAGTTGTGAACAGGTTACAGAGTTGATTCAGTGTCCTGTTCCAAATAATAGCCCCATATGCAGCTCCTTGCTCAACCAGACAGCTAGGCTCATCCTTCTCAGGATCATTGGAGGTCCAAGCAGTGGGCCCTCATTGGTTATATAGGGATAGTATATCCTACTTTTAGAAGATGGTAGTACACCGTTAAAGCATACCCAAATGTTATTTCAGGAATGCCAGACGTTGGCCATTGATGATTGATCCTCAGGGTCAAGCAAATAAATGGGTGAAGAATATGGAAAAGGCCAACAGCTTACATATCATTAAGCTAAGCGATCCAGATTTTGTGCGGACGCTAGAAAACTGCATCCAATTTGGGACCCCAGGTAAGTTAGAACAAATTAACAATAACAAATTAACAAATACAGTTAATCGTGCCAGGTTGTAATCATAAAATAAAGAGTTAAAAGCGACTGTTCCCCTGGTTGACTGATGTATTTCTTGCCTTTCATTTGCTACTGATCATTAATCACATTAAAACTGTAATTGCTGTATTAACAGCAGGTGGTAAAATCTGTATGGTGAAAGATTCATTTGTGCAAAATTCTTTTAATTAGCTCCTTTAATTGTGTTATGAGGATCAGCATATTTATGTATTCATTAAAAACAAGATTTTTCTGAATGCAGTTGTTGGGTGAAAAGATAATTTTTTTCTACAATGGCAGATAGATAAATCTTACCTTCTTTCTTTTCAGGATACTAGTAATATACATCATTTTCATGTGAGACAACTTTATTTCGCTGCTTTGACCTAATAAATCCAGAATAGAAAATAGGCAATGTCTAAAATGTTGTTTTATCTTCGGAAGTGAAACCAAACATTAAATTTTGTTTGATTTACTAATGGGTCTTCAAGAGGCTGTTCATAGTAAATTCATTTTTTATTTATAGTCAAAAGTCCGTAGTACATGTTCCAAAATAGCTTGAGTAAGATCGAAGCTGGCCACATTAATGACAGCCACTCCTGCCAGTTTTAGCTGGACAGTCCAACCATCTAGTGTGTATGGAGGCCTCTCAATTCCCAAATGTTGAGAAGCAACTTCCCAATCTATTAGTTCACAGGGAAGTTAAACTGCTGCCGGGTTTATCTGGCAGTGTCTTACTCACTGCACATTCAGAATATATGCAAGCTCAATCTGAATGTCAATGGGTGACGAAAGTTAACTGTCAGCAGAATGAGTATTTGGCAGTGTAATTACCTGTTTATGCCCCTCTGGTGACAGGAGAGAACATATGGAGAGGGATCAGAAGAAGAGCCCACTCTAGAACCCACGTAAATGCCAACTGTTTTCTACAGGTAACACCCAACTGCAACTATTATTGCGCCATCTGTCCAGCCATCTCCATCCTGCAAAGTGATTTTTTGGTGTCCTGATGAGTTGGCTTGGCAATTGACAGTCAAATAAAAGCCCTCGGAACTGTCTTCTTAGAATTTGTCACAAGGGTTTTTGCTATGTAAAAGCATCATAATGTAGGAGCAGTCTTTGATTACAGCAATGTATAACTTACTGAGCTGTGTGTTGCTGTTTCAATACAACCAGTGTTTTATCAGCAGGGAGTTATCATTACAGAACAACTTGGCACATACAGGCCATGCCAACCACAGAACCAGCACTGATTATCAGCTCTCTGTCACAGTGTACACAGAAAGCTGCGATATGGGCAAGTTATACACAGATCAACATCTGAGCTCAGCTCAATCTGCAGCAGAGAAAACTGTGACTATCATAACTGCTGCACCAAATATACTAAGTGATACATCGCTGGAATCAGGGTCTCTGTCCCTACTTCATGGTGCTGTCAAACTACAGTGCTGGCCAAAAGTATTGGCACCCCTGCAATTCTGTCAGATAATACTCAGTTTCTTCTTGAAAATGCTTGCAATCACAAATTCTTTGGTATTATTATCTTCATTTATTTTGCTTGCAATGAAAAAACACAAAAGAGAATGAAACAAAAATCAAATCATTGATCATTTCACACAAAACTCCAAAAATGGGCCAGACAAAAGTATTGGCACCCTTAGCCTAATACTTGGTTGCACAACCTTTAGCCAAAATAACTGCGAACAACCGCTTCCGATAACCATCAATGAGTTTCTAACAATGGTCTCCTGGAATTTTAGACCATTCTTCTTTGGCAAACTGCTCCAGGTCCCTGAGATTTGAAGGGTGCCTTCTCCAAAGTGCCATTTTGAGATCTCTCCACAGGTGTTCTATGGGATTCAGGTCTGGACTCATTGCTGGCCACTTTAGTAGTCTCCAGTGCTTTCTATCAAACCATTTTCTAGTGCTTTTTGAAGTGTGTTTTGGGTCATTGTCCTGCTGGAAGACCCATGACCTCTGAGGAAGACCCAGCTTTCTCACACTGGGCCCTACATTATGCTGCAAAATTTGTTGGTAGTCTTCAGACTTCATAATGCCATGCACACGGTCAAGCAGTCCAGTGCCAGAGGCAGCAAAGCAACCCAAAAACATCAGGGAACCTCCGCCATGTTTGACTGTAGGGACCGTGTTCTTTTCTTTGAATGCCTCTTTTTTTTTCCTGTAAACTCTATGTTGATGGCTTTTCCCAAAAAGCTCTACTTTTGTCTCATCTGACCAGAGAACATTCTTCCAAAACGTTTTAGGCTTTCTCAGGTAAGTTTTGGCAAACTCCATCCTGGCTTTTTTATGTCTCGGGGTAAGAAGTGGGGTCTTCTTGGGTATCCTACCATACAGTCCCTTTTCATTCAGACGCCGATGGATAGTACGAGTTTACACTGTTGTACCCTCGGACTGCAGGGCAGCTTGACCTTGTTTGGATGTTAGTCGAGGTTTTTTATCCACCATCCGCACAATCTTGCGTTGAAATCTCTCGTCAATTTTTCTTTTCCTTCCACATCTAGGGAGGTTAGCCACAGTGCCATGGGCTTTAAACTTCTTGATGACACTGAACACCGTAGACACAGGAACTTTCAGGTCTTTGGAGATGGACTTGTAGCCTTGAGATTGCTCATGCTTCCTCACAATTTGGATTTTCAAGTCCTCAGACAGTTCTTTGGTCTTCTTTCTTTTCTCCATGCTCAATGTGGTACACACAAGGACACAGGACAGAGGTTGAGTCAACTTTAATCCATGTCAACTGGCTGCAAGTGTGATTTAGTTATTGCCAGTGCTTTTTTTTGCGGTGGTACGCGCCGGTACGGCAAACCGGAGAATCTGAAGAGCGCCTCTGGCTCTGTCCACATGGCTAATTTGTAAACTATACAAATTAGCCATGTGAAGCGAAGGCACAAGCCAGAGGCGTCTCCACGGGGCGCTGTGAGGCTGCCTGATGCGGCAGTGTGGAAGTCTGCCGGATGAGAGCCGCTATTCTCTGAGCGCAGCCGTCACACTGACAGCCGCACTCATAGAATCTGCAGCGCGCGGCTCCCACTGCTCAATTGTCCTAGTATCTGTCAGACGCGAGGACAATTGAAGCGGTGATGCCGGCGCAGACTTCCAGGTCAGCGCGACGGCAGTCATGTGATCAGGTCAGCTGATCAGACTGCTGACCCGGAAGCCAGCGCCACAGCGCAGAGGCGGCAGAGAAATGCTGAGAAGTGCTCCACTGTGGAGCTGAAGAAGACATGGACGGAGGAACATTATGGGGTAAGAGGGGAGTATTTATGAAACAGTATGGGGGAGACAGGGGAGGGAACTATTTGTGGACACACTATGGGGGGACAGAGGGTGGGGGAGGGAACCATCTGTGCACACACTATGGGGGACAGAGGGTGGGGAGGGGGCAATATGTATATACACAGTATGGATGGGGGAGGGAACTATCTGTGGACAGAGTATGGGGAGAGAGAGGATGAGGTTTCATGCATGGGGAGAGAAATGATGAGGGGTGATGTATCGGGAGAGAGAGGATGAGGTTTTATTCATGGGGAGAAAGGATCAGGAGTGATGCATGGGGAGAGAGAGGATGAGGTTTCATGCATTGGGACAGAGGATGAGGGGTGATGCTTGGGGAGAGAGACAATGAGGTTTCATGCATGGGGACAGAGGATGAGGGGTGATGCATGGGGAGAGAGAGGATGAGGTTTCATGCATGGGGAGAGAAATGATGAGAGGTGATGTATGGGGAGAGAGAGGATGAGGTTTCATGCATGGGGAGAGAGAGGATGAGGTTTCATGCATGGGGAGAGAAATGATTAGGGGTGATGCATGAGGAGAGAGAGGATGAAGTTTCATGCATGGGGACAGAGAGGATGAGGTTTCATGCATGGGGACAGAGAGGATGTGGAGCAAACTGGAAAGAAATTTTGAGGACACTGAATAAAGAGTGACGTGGTACGAGGAGCAAGTGGGCAGGATGGGGAGTGAGGTGGAAAAGTATATGGACACGCAGCAGGTAGTGAGGAGACAGGAAGGGATGAGAAGAATGTGAGGGGCACAGAATATAGACTGGGTAGTGGAGGGGTGGTATGGAGAGGGGGCAGAATGGGAGGACAGTGTGAGGTTATAGCAAGGAGGGGGACTGTGATGAGGGCACAGTATAAAGACTGGGCAGTATAAGGGGGCACAGTGTAAAGGACACTGTAAACAGTAGGCTCAGTTTGGAAAGAGGGAGTATGGAGGTCATGTACCATAAGAGGGACAGTGTGGGTCATATTTTGTGCAGAGAACACTGTGAGGGGCCAGTATTTGTTCTGGGGCACAGTGTAGGGCAGATATTTTTAAGTAGAAGTATTATAATCATTCTGCTATTTTAGGGGCTGTGCTGCAGAACACCGGAGAAGATGGAAATCTGCAGAGACGAGATGTGAATGTGAAAAGTCATCATGGCGTCAGGACAAGATGAAGAATAGAAAGAAATGACTAGAGACAACGTCATCTATAAGGTACCTGAATGTGAATGTTTATTTGTGATACTGACTGTGCGTCATCATTAGGCCTTGGTCCCACTTGCGCAATGCTTCTGATGTGAGTGCAATAGGACCCCCACTGATCAGCTGATTATGGTGCAGGTGGCCAGAAATGCTTATTTCTGGATCTGCTCCGGCCAGGTACTGCACATCCACCTCATTGATTTTAATAGGAGACTGCTGCCACTATCACAAGACGGAGCAGATCCAGAACTGAGCACTTCCGGCCACCTGCCACCACTGACACCTAGAGTAGGGAATTGGCTGGGTTGCCAGGTGCCGGACCCTGACCAGTCAGACATTGGTGACCAATTCTAAGGAAAGGTCGTTAATGTTAAAGTAGTGGACAATCTCTTTAATAAAGTCTTGTGCCGTCTGACAAGTTAAGGGTTACTATGTTTTTATTTATGTTGTTAGGAACATTAAAGGGGTTGTTCAAGTTTGTGATGAGTCTGCAGTCACTCCTTGTGTCACTCTGTGACTGCAGCCTTCTGAATTCTCACAGTGTGCACTCTGCACGCTGTCAGGATTCTCTGGTGCCGGCGGTGAGAGTGGGAGGTTATAAAGCTGCAAGTATGCGATTTACATAGATGTGGTCACGTGCTGAACAGACATGCTCAATGAAAATGAATTGACTGAGGCTAGACACATCAAATCAGAATGTGGCCAGAAGTATACAAATCTCATACTTGTGCTCACATGATCGTCCACTCTCTCCACCCCGCTGTACCCCCGCTACTCAATGTCAGCTGGCGGCGCACCTGACACCACCCCCCTCCCCCGCTCCTCGCCTCAGAGATGCGTACCAGCAAACATTTTTTTACAAAAAAAAGCACTGGTTATTGCCAAAACCTGTTAGGTGCCACAGGTAAGTTACAGGTGCTGTTAATTACACATATTAGAGAAGCATCACATGATTTTTCAAACAGTGCCAATACTTTTGTCCACCCCCTTTTTTATGTTTGGTGTGGAATTATATCCAATTTGGCTTTATGACAATTTTTTTATTTTTTTTCATTGAAGACAAATTAAATGAAGATAATAATACCAAATAATTTGTGATTGCAATCATTTTCAAGAAGAAACTGAGTATTATCTGACAGAATTGCAGGGGTGCCAATACTTTTGGCCAGCACTGTACATCGCAAAAACATGGTGACAGATTCCCTTTAAGACTGTAACAGTCAGAATTATATAGAGGAACTTTGACAGGACAGAACCCTACAATTCACAATGATGTTCTATTTAAATGTCTGTTGTTAGAGAACCCCTGAAAAATATTAAAAAATAAGACTTTTTTACATTTTAAAAAAGTATTCATTAAAAAAATAAACATTTTTATATTGCCACATCTTTTTTAAGTCTTTTTTTTGGTACCTCATCTTAGAGCAGCATAATGTAGGCAAAGAGAACCTGAATCCAACAATGTATCACTTAGTTTACTGGGGTAGCAGTTCTGACACAAAGTTTTTAGATGTAGCAATGCAGCAGAGTTGAGAGAGCTGCACCCTGCCCACACCAGCCTATGTATAGACATTGTAAATTGACAGAGAGGTGCCAATCAGAGGAGGAGTCATGTCAGACAACATGGCATGAGCCAGATAGTCACAGCAATGATAATGTCTTGGTGCTAAAACAAATATTGCAAATAAACAACAGCACAGACCTTAACAAATGAGGCATCGGTGAATTCACTGTGTTAACCCTTACAGCATGCTGACTTCAGATTACATTGCAAAAACCTGCTGACAGAATCATCCTTTAATACATTATACACAAAATCAAATAGTACAGGTTTTGAAAAAAATGATAACGTAAAAACTGTCTATGCGAAGAAGAAGCTCAGGGTATACTGAAACACAATAGATTTTGTTGCAGTCTCCATCATAAATTCCATCAGTTTTATTGGGAAGAATAGCAGTGACTGAAAATCAATCAATAACTCAAGCTAGCTTATCTCTTATAGTTTTTATAGATAAATCATTATTATGTTATTATACAACATCACCATTGGAAACATTTCAAGGAGTAACTCAATAACCTCAGTGCATAAAAATGTTAATTGATTATTCTGGATTTTTAGTGTGCTAAGATTTGTAAGAATAAAGTGTGGAACTTTTTTCTGTTAATACCAGCCTTGTTATGTTAGTGTATAAAGCACTAATTTAGATTTGGATCATGGATGCTTCCCCTCCTTAAAGCCAACTGTATGACTTGGCATAGGTTTTTTTTCTAATTATACACTACTACTATGAATTCATAGAAATGAGCTAATTCATTTCGTGTGATTTGTCAAATAACGCCTTAAAGGGGTTGTTCAGGTTTGGGACAAAATGTCTGCTATCACTCGATGTGAGTACAGAATCATGACTCGCAATTCCCTAATATTCCCGGTGTGATTTTCATTGTTGCGGTAGCGTGCCAACTTGACTTATTTGGCCTCTTTCAAATCACTTCTATTGGAAGAAGCAAAACGTGTCTAGTCAGCATGTGGCCACAAACATGCAAATCACATACATGCGGTCACGTGACTAGCAAGAATGTGGACATTCGTGGTTCAGCCATCTGCAGTCACATAGAGTGACTGAAGACTTTTGTCCCAAGGCTAGATAACCCCTCTAATCTACCCAGTTTATTTTATTGCTTCATTTTATTTTAGTATTGCTGGAAAATGTTGGAGAAGAATTAGATCCGATTCTGGAGCCCCTTCTTCTAAAGCAAACCTTTAAGCAGGGAGGTAGTGTATGTATTCGCCTTGGGGATTCCACTATCGAATATGCTCCTGATTTCCGGTTCTACATTACAACAAAGCTGAGAAACCCTCACTATTTGCCAGAGACGTCTGTCAAGGTCAGTTATGAATACCAACTCTTTACCCTACAAACTATACTTTATTCTTCTTCCAGGTCCTCTTAGTATCTCAATTATGCTCAAACTTTTGATGAACACACCAGTTGTCCTGTTTACATAGTTTATTATGATATTTCTGGCAGATTAGATGTTTGGTGGAAACCCTGTTTAAGTTATTTTTGTATAGGTTACTGCTGTAGAAAAATGAGATTTAGGTTGATGTTTTATTAGATATCTTCTTATTTACGGTGTATGTTTGCTTGATGCTTATCTTGCTTTGAAGTTCACATTCAAAGGCTTTGCTCTTTTTCAACAAATTAGAAATAATGTTATGGAAAGGTCAAACATTCTTCCTTGTCTCAAAGAAAAGGTTTTATTTAGTTGCTTCATAAAATTGGAAAATAAGTGTGAAATTTACATTCCAATGTAATTTATATCATGTAGGTCACCTTGCTGAATTTTATGATCACTCCAGAAGGGATGCAGGATCAGTTGTTGGGAATTGTTGTTGCTCGAGAAAGACCAGATCTTGAGGAAGAAAAACAAGCTCTTATTCTCCAGGGAGCCGAAAACAAAAGGTGACAGCGCTTGATGAATTCTTATATTGTATCATGTACATATTATAAAAATATATTTCAAATGTAAAGCAGAGGCTAAGAAAGCTTCAGCTCGCCAAATGTAGAGTTATAACTTAACACAGTAATGCTTCTTGATTTGGTCCTTAAGGACCAAGCAAATTTTAGGTTTTTTTTAATTCTCAACTGTATGTTTTTATGTATAGAGGCTTCTTTTTGGTACAAATTTTCGACACATATACATTTTTTTTAATTAAAATGCAATTCCAACATTGTTTTGCAATTTTTGCTTTTTCAGTTAAAATAACAATGGAACATTGTTCTCTGGGTTGGTAGGAATACGGTTATACCACATAGGCATATATTTTTGTACAGTTTAGTGATTTTGTTCCTTACAAACATATTTTATAGAAAAAAGTCATTTTTAGTAGCTGCATCCCAAAGGTAATAACATTTTAATTTGTTACAGTATGAAGGTTTATTTTTTTTTGTCATGTCACTTTATTGTTAGGCTGTGTGCACACGTTGCGTTTTTTACCGCGGAAACGCTGCGTTTTGAACCGCAGCGTTTCAGTGGCAAATTGCATGCGTTCAGCTTTCCCAGCAAAGTGTATGGGAAAGCTGAAAAATCAGTGCACACGCTGCGTTTCTTTCCGCAGCGTTTTGGATGCCAAAAATCGGTGCGGAAAGAAAAGCAGCATGTCACTTCTTTTGTGCGTTGTGGCTGCGTTCTCTCCCCCATTGAAATCAATGATGTGGGGTCAGAACGCAGCTACACCGCATGGACCTGCTTTTTTGTTGCGGTCCGCGGGCTTTGTCGGCATGCCAGAACGCAGGCATTTACCTGGAAGTGAGGTCAAGAGGTTTCCTGTTGACCTCACTTCCTGGCAAAGCCCCCGGTGTCACCAAAGTGCCCGCCCCGACCCCCGACCCCCCTCCCGAAATCCAACATGGCCGCGCGCACAGTAGCGCACCGGCCGCCCTGCTCCTATGATTTCTGTCGCATGTGCAATAACACATGCGACAGAAAACTGTTCCCCAGGCCCTGCCCGTTCACCCCAATTCCCCCCGGTGTCATACATACCTGTCCGGTCGCAGCGCTGATCCCCCGCGGCTCCCTCCTCCTTCACAGCAGACGCCGGCCGGTCACATGTGCAGAGCAGCTGACAGCCAGCACTGTGTTCAGTGTGAGCTGTGCTGCTGCTCGGCAGTCTGCAGCTGTGACCCGGGGAGAGTGGGTGCAGATTTTTGCACCCACTCTCCTCAAATGGAGGGTCTGCCCTCCTAGAAAATGGGGGATACGTTCCCTGAACGTGCCCCCATATTCTAGAAGGTCCAGAGGCGACGTGGGACATCCAAATGGATTTCTGCGGACCCATTATTTTTATTAAATTGGAGAACAAGGGAATGTTTTGGGGAGTGTTTTTTCTAATAAAAAATTTTTTGTTGTCTTTTTTTGCTTTTGTTTACTGTCAATTAGTTATGTCGGGTGTCTGATAGACGCCGTGACATCACTAATTGCTGGGCTTGATGCCAGGTGACATTACACATCTGGTATCAACCCCATTTATTACCCCGTTAGCCAACGCACCAGGGCGCGGGATGAGTTGGGGCGAAGCGCCAGGATTGGCGCATCTAATGGATGCGCCACTTCTGGGGCGGCTGCGGCCTGCTATTTTTAGGCTGGGAAGAGTCCAATAACCATGGCTCTTCCCACCCTGAGAATACCAGACCTCAGCTGTCAGCTTCACCTTGGCTGGTGATCTAATTTGGGGGGACCCCATGTTGTTTTTTTTTATTATTTTTATTTATAAATAAAAAAAAAAAACCTGGGGAGCCCTCCAAATTGATCACCAGACAAGATGAAGCTGCCAGCTGTGGTTTGCAGGCTACAGCTGTCTGCTTTACCCTGACTGGCTATCAAAAATAGGGGGGACCCCACGCCATTTTTTTTTTGTTTTTGTGATAAAAACTAGGCTAGGCACCCTTTAGTGCCACATGAAAGGTACT
Organism: Anomaloglossus baeobatrachus; assembly: GCF_048569485.1. Taxonomy (NCBI): domain Eukaryota; kingdom Metazoa; phylum Chordata; class Amphibia; order Anura; family Aromobatidae; genus Anomaloglossus; species Anomaloglossus baeobatrachus. The sequence continues at coordinate 185,618,793 of NC_134359.1, forward strand.
AAAGGTGCCAGCTTAGAATATGCAGGGGGGGGGTGGGACGTTGTATATATATTTGACCTCCATTGACGCTTTTTAGGCTGGATGCCCAAAATCGGGGTTTGCAGCGTTTTGGGCGCAGATTGTTTTCCCTGCATCCATGACGCTGCGTTGTGCAGTAGAAGCACAGTGGAAGGATTTTTAGAGATCTCATGCCCACTGTGCTTCTCTTCTCCGCAGCATAAACCGACCGGTGGCGCAGCTTCCCGAGCCTCAGCATGTCAATTTATGCTGCGGAGATGAGTGTTCTCTGCAGGTAGCATAGAGCTCCACAGCAGCCTGAACCCAAATCGTGGGCATGGCCAGCTGCGTTCTCCCGTGGACAACACTCACATCTCTGCAGGAAGGCTGACACTGTGTACTAGACGCCGTGTCACTGGATCATGGCCACATAGCCTTAGGCCTCTTTCACACGTCAGTGATTCTGGTACGTTTGTGCTTTTTTTTTTTAAACGTACCAGAATCACTGACATACGCAGACCCATTATAATGAATGGGTCTGCTCACACGTCAGTGATTTTTCACTGCACGTGTCTCCGTGCAGCGTACCCGCGTGTGCGTGATTGCCGCACGGAGACATGTCCATTTTTTTCTGGCATCACTGATGTTCCACGGACCACGCAGTGGTGTGGTCCGTGAAACACGTGCCAGAAAAAAACGTGCTTTTAAAATAAAAATCATTTTAACTCACCCGGCGTCCAGCGATGTCCTCTGCAGCCCGTTCTCCCTGCTGCTTCTGAGCCGGCTCATTATTGTCGCGCATATTCATGATGTGCGACACAGCCGACCTGGAAGCAGCTGCTGCGGGGGTCAAGGCCGGCCGGATGCTGCACCGCGGGAGCGATCAGCACCATGGAGAGCGGGAGCGGGCGCAGGTGAGTTAATCTCTAAGTGCAATCACGGGCCACGGAGAACGGAGCCCGTATTGCACTTAGACAACCCATGTGTGCCGTGATTCACGGCACACGGAGGGACATGTGCGTGTTTTACACGCCAGTGAAAAACGTCAGTGTTTTTCACTGACGTGTGAAACGGGCCTAAAAGTGAGAATATTGTTGCTACAGCAACATTTTGGGTGAAGTAGCTGTGGATTCAAAATGCTTAATATACTCCTGAATAAAATCCTTGAGGGGTGCAGATTCCAAAATGGGGTCACTTGTGGGGGTTTTCTGACATATAGGTACCCAAGGGGCTCTGCTAATGTGACATGGTGCGCAAAGTTTATTTCAACTTTTCCAAAATTCAAATGGTGCTCCTTCCATTCCAAGCCCTCCCATTTATCCAAACAGAATGTGGGGAAGGAAATGACATCACAGGTTTTTTTTTCCAAAGGTCTGTGTTCAACCAACTTTATTAACACTGACAAGTCTTAAAAAACGCACCTAAAAAAACGCATGAAAAACGCATGAAAAACGCATGGAAAACGCACGAAAAACGCATGAAAAACGCATGCGTTTTCGATGCGTTGTTTCTCAAAAAGCATTGTTTACTATTCTCCACTCTGCCAGAGGGTGCGTTTTTTTCCGCGCGGAAAAAAAAGCAACGTGTGCACATACCCTTACTGTTTTGCTCCTGGTGGTAGAAAAATCTTTTTCGTCCTGCAGACTACAAATTACACACATTCCTAATAGCTCAGTACGCTATTACTTAACAAACGTTCACTGGTTCAAATTGAGGAGCAGCAATGAAGAAAATTTCCCAAGAATAGAAAAACATCATCCAGCTCATCGATACCGATCTCTTAGGCAATAAAATTGACAAACTGCATGTGAGTACCATGACAGTTGGAAGAATACATAGTGAAGTCCGTCCATCCATTTAAAAGCCCAGTGGTGGACGTACATACAAAATTTCAGAGTCAAACCTGATAGACCTTATCACAAGGTCTATCAGTTCTGGCATGACAAACATGACACTGGAGGTGGCTCGTATGCTTTGTAATAATGATAACACAGACGTCCATGTAAGACCTTGCATTACACAAGGTGGAATGGCAGCCAGAAAAAAGGGGAAGAAGCGTTGACTACAATATCATCATAAGAAGCATTGGCTACAAAAAAGTATAAAAAGTGGACAGTAAAAAACTGGAAAAGAGTCATTTCTAGTGATGAGACGAAAGTCAAAAGACTAGGCTCTGATGGATGCAAATGGGTCTGGAAGAAACAAGGGAAAAAGGGGCCAATGGTTCAAGAATTGAAGGAACTATCAAGTAACCTGATGATATAGGGTTGTTTCACAGGCATTGGATTCTTGACCAGGATTGATGGTGGTCTCAATGCTGAGCTATATGGGAGTATCCTACTTTGACAACATGGTGTTTCAGCAGAATAGTGACCCAAAGCATACGTGAAGATTGATGAAAAAATGGTTCAATGACAATGAGATAGAGGTGCGAGATTGGCCCCTACATGTACACTTCTGGGTAGAGTTGAAGAAAAAGCTGTATACATACTGAAGTGAGTCGACCAGTGTGCAGCAACATTTAGAACGTGTAAAAGAAATCTGGGGTCAGATTTTGGTAGAGACATGCTTCAATCTGATCAAGAACAAATATCCACAATCACGATTCTGAGTTTAGGTACGAGGCACTTTAGAATTATATGGTGGTGCAATATTAATATATAGTAACACTTGGATGTGGTAGATTGGAGTGAATTTTCCCTTAATAGAGAAGGACAATAACTAGAACAAGAGAGTTTGATTAGTCCTGTGAAAAAAATTCTGAGGTTCTAATATGAGAAATAAACGAGATTAGTGTCTTTGCTATAATCATGGTTCATATAATCTTCAGAAATAAGGTGATTTAGTAGTGCGCACATTTAAAAAAAAATATAATAAAATAGAAATGTTAACTTCATAGTTGACCTAAGCCAGTGATTTAGATTGAAAGCATGGCCAAAAGGATTCAGTCACTGTAGAAAGCCAAAAGTGGATTTACAACACACTAAAAAAAAATAAAAAGTAAAATTTAGATTTTTAGGAGCAAAACGGTAACAATGCAGTGACATGACAAGAATCTGCATAACTAATCACATGCTAAATAGATGAACATCAAATGTATGTATTTATGAGCTGATTGTCTATAACATAAAGGCAGACTCACTTTTTAAGCTTAAAAACTTTTTTCTTGTATCTTTTATATAATGTAATTATCACACACATAAACAGTCACTCCATGCGAGCATAAATAGTTTAGAAAAAAGGAAAAGGAGCGTTGGACTTATAGTGCAATAAAAAAATATTTTTATTGACACATATAAATATGGATACCAAAAACACCAATTAATAAAACCATCAAAACAAGGGTATTGCCAATAAGTGTACCCAGTTCCACAATGTCAGCGACTAGTAAAGGGTTCAAAAAAGGTAAGCACAAATAAACCTCCAACCCAAATATCCATCACAGATTTATTCCAGTGAATAAGGGGTTAATGAAAACAATACTATTTAATATTTGTCCAAAGAGAGGAACTATACCACTATATACTGTATGTATATATACCACCCATATATAAAAAAAAAAAATAAAACTGGGGAGGAGGCCACAAAGGGGTTAAATTCCAATTCAAGCTCCCAGATATCCATCATAGAAGAAAGTGAAGGGGTTAAGGAGCAAATATTGCAAAGCTTACCCATAGAGGAAGCTACCCTCGTGTACTGACCACCAGAATACAACTCCTACACGCGTTTCACATGGTAAATACCACTGCTTCTTCAGGGAGAGGTGAAGCAGCGGTATTTACCACGTGAAATGCACGTAGGAGTTGTATTCTGGTGGTCAGTACACGAGGGTACCTTCCTCTATGCTTTTTTTCTCATACCAAATTGGCACAGCATGCTGCAAGTGGCAATACAATTTTGCTGCATGGGTCTATGGGAGCATCAAAATTATCAGACTGCACTCAGATGACATCTGAGTGCAGTCCTATTTCTGTAGACTTACAGAATGGAGAAGATAGAGAAATTTTGTTCTCCATCTTCTCACCTGTCCTATGATTCTGTCATGAGACACATTGAGGAGACACTCTAATCAAACTCTGATCAGAGTGTGATCAGAGTATCATTTGCTTAATTGACCCAATTGTGTTGCTTGAGAGAATCTCCGGTCTTGTGGCCTCAGCCTTATGCCGGCGTCACATGGTACGAGATATCGGGCGATATGTCGTCGGGGTCACGTCGTTAGTGACGCACATCTGGCATCGTCAGAGATATCGTAGCGTGTGACAGCTCCGAACGACTGTGAATGAGCAAAAATACTCACCTTATCGTTGCTCGTTGACACGTCGTTCATTTTCAAAATGTCGGTCCTCCTTCTGTGCTCCAGTTGTTCGTCGTTCGCGTGGCAGCACACATCACTCTGTGTGACACCCCGGGAACGATGAACTGCAGCTTACCTGTGTCCCGCCGGCAATGCGGAAGGAAGGAGGTGGGCGGGATGTTACATCCCGCTCATCTCCGCCCCTCCGCTTCTATTGGCTGGCTGCCGTATGACGTCACTGTGACGCCAAACGTCCCTCCCCCTTCAGGAAGAGGATGTTCGCCGCCTACAGCGACGTCGCCCGGGAGGTAAGTACGTGTGACGGGGGTTAACGACTTTGTGCGACACGGGCAACTAATTGCCTGTGACGCACAAATGACGGGGGCAGGTACGATCGCACATGCGATCGCACGATAGATCGTCCCGTGTGACACCGGCATTAGGCTGATAGGTTGACAGGAGGGAGTCCTCTTAGGGTGTCAAACACCTTTTTATGTCTTGGTCACTATTAACAGCACCATCTAAGGGGTTACATTAGTGAAGACCAACTTTATTGGTCTCTAATCAGTGACTGTTTTTGGAGCTTGCATAGAAGTGAATAGAGGTATGCTTGTTCAACAGGTGGAATGGGATTGACAGGTAGGACTGGGAACAAGTAGACTTGTTTCATAAATAGTTGCAGTTTTCACTTGTGTATTTTCAATGTCTGAATATGTCAGATATCTAAGATGGAAAAATCCCATTTACTACATTTGGCTGTACAGAGTATTTGGCGCACTACAGCAAAAAAAAATTGAGTTGCAAAAAATATGAATTAAAAAAAAATCTAATTTGTGTTGACATCTCCCTTAAAATTCCTTAATCATTTTTGTAAGGTTTGTTCTTGGTAGCAGCCCCTAAATAAGAATGCAGGAAAACACAGCTTTCCCGTCACAACATTTATGTAAAGTATATTTTATACGAAAATATTACATTATGTAGGTTTTTATTTTTTATTTTCTGTCATATCTTTCCATGTAACACACAGCACATTTTTTTTATTTTTTCAGGCAGCTAAAAGAAATTGAAGACAAGATCTTAGAAGTACTTTCAACTTCAGAAGGCAACATATTAGAAGATGAAACTGCCATTAAAATATTGTCTTCCTCCAAGGCTCTAGCAAATGAAATTTCTGAGAAGCAAACAGTTGCTGAGGCAACAGAGAAAAAGATTGATGCCACCAGAATGGGCTACCGGCCCATCTCTATCCATTCTTCAATTCTGTTTTTTTCTATTGCTGACTTAGCCAACATTGAGCCAATGTACCAATATTCACTTACATGGTTTATTAATCTTTTTATCATGTCAATAGACAACTCAGAGAAGTCTGAACATTTGCTGACTAGGTAGGTCAATGTATGTCAATTATTTCTGTATTAATAACATAATTGGGTAGTTATTGGATTTGTTATGGTCAAGCTTTCATATTTATAAATTATTAAATAGGAAATCATTATTTAGTTTGTTTCCCTGGTACTTAACCTCTTGCTTAAATGGTTATTCTCAAAATCACAATGCTCCATTTTGCACATGTCATACCACTAAGGAAGCCCCTCCAGGCTATAGTTTCTTTCCACTTGCCATTGGACCATCATATAGCAGTTGCAGGGGCTATGGTCACTCAGTTGGTTTACCGCCAGCACAGCTCTGATCTGGGATGTGTTTAGAATGGAGCTTGTACTGTGAGGTATGATGACAGGAAAGGTCAGAGCTGGCTTCAATACAGTGTAGAGCTCATACCAAGGAAGCAGCCATGTGAGTGTTTGCTGGTAACTAGCAGGAGCGCTGTACTGTAGTAGGAGGCTGTATATAGGGGCAAAGAGGAGTGATATACAGCAGGATAGGGCTGTATACAGGGGCTGAGAGGAGAGATGTACAGCACGAGAGGACTGAAAGGAGCAACTTACTGCAGGATGGAGCTCGGTGTAGAGGGTCTCAGGATATACTGCAGAATGGGCTTGTATACAGGGGCTGAAATTCATTGAGCTGTGTTTTTACCTGCTGGTGAAAGATCAGTAATGTGAAACTGCAAACACACTGTATGGATACATATGACAGAAGATTACCTTGTCATATGCAGCAACAGCGCAGCATATACCGTTTCACATCACTAATCTGTCAGCAGCAGACACAGCTCTGCACTGCCGTTGTGGCCAAGGGCAGGAGAGGTGAGCTTTGCTAGAAACAGCTAATGATGTAAAATCACACTGCAGCTATAATACTGTAGATGGCATAAGATAAAATCGGTCTGGCAGATTACTGTACAGGAGCAGAAATTGTACAGAGGCATGAAGTTTATTCTGAGATAACACATGCATCCTGGCTATAAATCCAGCAATATATTGGCAATAGATGCAGCTATAAAACAATTTTTATAGCAACTATTTTTTTATTTTTTGTTTTTTAAGGTTGCAAATACTGAAGGATCACTTTACATACTCATTATACAAAAATGTATGCCGTTCTCTGTTTGAAAAGGACAAGCTTCTCTTTTCATTCTGCCTAACAGTAAACCTTTTGAAGCATGAAAAACTGGTAAGGAATATTCAATGTTGTAATAAAAAATATACAGTACAATTACGTTCCCATGTAATTAAATAACATGAAAAGAAACATTGTTAGTAAGGTTGTTATCAAAGCTGATTAACTAGGCTGATCAATTTTTATCATCTCTGGATATTCTTCCTGAGGCTCATGGGATATATGAGGACTTTGCACAGGCATTTGAAACTGTACCACACAACAGCTTTGTACTAAGCTCCAGAGGCAATGACCAGAGGAAACATATACAGATGGGTAAGGAATTTGCTAAGGGACAGGGAACAAGAGTTGTTGAAAATTACATTTCAGAAATACAGTCCACAAGGATCTGTACCGGGAGCATTGAGAACCACAAGGATTTGTACTTGGAGCAGTGGGGACCATAAGCATCTGTACCGGGAGCATTGAGAACCACAAGGATTTGTACTTGGAGCAGTGGGGACCATAAGCATCTGTACCGGAAGCAGTGAGGACCACAGGGATCTGTAGCAGAAACAGTGGGGACCACAAGGATCAGCAATAAACCCAATTGTTTTTAATCTTTTTCTTAATGGCCTTATGGAGGAGATTAAGAATAAAGGCTCAGTCTTTGCCTATGACACAAAATTTTGTGGAATAATAAAAACTGAGCTTGACAGTATAATAATGCATAACAGACCAATCTGGAAAAGATGTCTGCATGGGCAAACACATGGCAGATTAGGTTTAATGTTGATAAATGTAGAGTAATGGATATAGGCCAGAGAAATTGTATTGCAGTATATACATTAAATGGAAATATACTAGTGATTACAGAAGAGAAGGCCTTGGGTATTCTGGTTACAAGTAAGCTGAGCAGCAGTACCCAATGTCAAGCTGCAGCTGCTAAAGCAAACAAGATTTTAGGGTGTATAAAAAGAGAGAAAATCATGTGGTCTCAATGTATTGTTACCCCTCTATAAATCACTTGTAAAGTGACATCTGGAATATGGGATCCAGTTTTGGGGTCCACGTCTTAAAATGCATATTGGAAGTTAGAGTCATTTCAAAGGTAGGCAAATAGATTGTTTCATTAAATAGATAGTATTCCCCTTTAATAAGATGTTGGAGAAGTTTGGCTTGTTTAGCTTATAAAAAAAGATGCCTCAGAAGAGATATCATTTATATGAATAAATACATGTGTGGGCAATACAAAAGACTGGAAAAGGATTTAGTTCTTACAAAGACTTCACAAAGAACCAGTGGACATTCATTACGGGTGGAGGAAAGGCGATTTCAGCAGCTAAATAGGAAAGGGTTCTTTACAGTTAGAGCAGCCAGACTGAGGAATGCCCTACCACAAGAGGTAGTAATGGCAGATACTATAATATCATTTAAAAGAGGGGTGGATGATTTCCTCACAACAAAGTTCATTGTGGGTTATGCAGTGCTCATCATAAATGAGTACACTCCCATTTATTTTAATCAATATCTCACTTAACACAAGAACAATTTCCAAAATTTAGACAAGACTGAGTTTCATAGAACATTTTTTTAACCCATAACATGAAGATAAAGTTAATAATATAAGTTTTATTACAAAAGCTTCAGTGTTATTGAAATGTGTTGATGCAAAAATGAACACACCCCACATTAAAAACTACATCTTGCATTTTGTGTGATCACCATGATAATTTAAGGGGAACCTGTCACCAGTTTTTCAGTATCAAAACAAAAGCCACCATCTTTAGCTACTCCTTTATCGAAGTCCTCAAAGCTATATATTATCTAATAACTCCCACTGTGTATTCCAAAAGATACCATTAGTATTCCTACCGTGATGTATGCAAATTACCACTGTCCAGTTTGATGGGTGTCATTGCTATGTCATCTGCACCTTTGTTTTTGTAACTGCCGTCCTCCAGTTTTGATTGATATGAAGCGTCCTGGTCATCCACATAGTGCAATAAAATCTTGTGCCTGTGAAGCATCATTGTAGGCCCAAGGAAACTGCTCTGTCAGAGTAATTTCTGGTGGCAATAAAGAAACAACCGTGAAAGCTTCTGGGAACGTAAGAGCTAGAATTACGCTTTGCACAACACATGCACATGGACGGCTTATGGTCTGCCCTCAGTAGGGCAGAGAAAAGTGCTCGTACACAGGCCCGGCATGCTACTGCGCAAACGTCAGATTACATTGCACTGTGTAGATGATGCAGGATGTGTCACCCACACAAATCAAGGCCGGAGGGCAGCAATTACAAAAACAGAGGAGTTGCTGACAACATAGAGATGACACACATCTGTCTGGACCATAGTAATTTACATACAGCGTGGGAGAAATAACAAATCTTGTTTGTAATAAAAAGCTCACATTTGTGGGATGATTTTGTAGTATGGTAACACATAGAAAATGTTGATTCTGAAAGAAAACTAAAGATTTTCTGACAAATATGTTGGGGTGTACTCATTGACGCTGAACATTGTATATACTTTAGCAATAGAGAATGTAGAAATGGTGAAAAAAAGATAAACTTGATGGGCTTGTGTCATTTCTCAACCTATATAACTATATAAATTGAGTATGTGTCACGCTGTACAAAGGGTTGGTGGGACGTACTACAGCATATTCCCCACTAGGTGGCAGCAGAGTAGTGAAGGAGAGACAAAGTAACACAGTAACAGAAAGGCAGCAAGTTCAGAAGAGTAACCTCAGCAGGAAGATAACATGCAAACCACCAGGGGGCAATAGAGTAGTCAAACAGTCAGAGTCTAAAGTCGAGTCACTGCGAAGGGAGGAACCAAACCAAGTTAGAAAACAGAATCGAGTTGGAAGCCGGGAGATCAGGTATGCAGAGGGAAACACAAACAACAGACAGGAGAGGGAAGTCAGGGGCTGGGACAGACGGATGAGCGGGGAAGGGTACAGGTCAGGGCATGGTAACAAGAAGTCAGATCAAACAGGAATTCTCACCAAAGCAAATCACGGGCTGCAGAGCAAAACTATAACCAGCACCAGGATGCAATTGCAAAAAACAGATATAGTGTCTCCTGAAACCAGAACGAGGCTGATGGGAGTTAACCCCTGACGTGACCAGGCCGGGTCTGGGAAACTTTGGAGCGGAGAATCCCGGTCCTGGATCATGACAGTATGATATAAATTTCCATACTTAGTCAAGTTATGAATCTGTTACATTATATTACATTTGGAAACATGATGCATCAGGATTGATAGGGAGAACAGCTGCGGAAGTCGAGCATGGACATCATTCATTGTCCATGAGATTTTTGGAAATTACCAAGCGATGTACTTGGCTTTTTCCATCAGTCCCATAGACAAGGGATGAAGTGGAGATGCGCATTCTTGTCCTATGCTGTATTTAGATGTGGCTCTGCAGAAACTGTAATACTTATAAATCAGTAAGTGCTACAAAATCATGGCACTAAATATTTCTCAAAACAAGGATAAAATAGTCAAACCCTCTAAGAAGTCCATAATAAACAAAGTGTTGACAATCTAATTTTTTTCTTTGACTACTCATGGGCAGCCAAGATTTTTCTTAGGCTGCTTTCACATATCAGTGTTTTGGCATCAGGCACGATCCGGCAAAAAAACTGATGCGACGGATTCGGCGAAAAAACGGATCAGTTGCATCAGTTTTTTCTATCAGTTCCTTCAGTTTTTTGACAGATCCGGTGTGATACTGAGCATGCTCAGCTAAAAAAAACGAATCCGGCGGCCGGATCCATTTTTCACCGCATTACGCCGGATGCGGCGTCCATAGGTTTCCATTAAAAAATACGCCGTACGGCACAATCCGTTATTTTTGCCGACACAAAAACGTTCACTCAACGTTTCATCCAGCCGCCGGACAAGTACATTTTGCCGGATCCGGCAAATATCGGATGAAACGCAAGGCAATCCGGCGCTAATGAAAGTCTATGGGGGAAAAAACGGATCCGGCTTCTGTTTCTTCATGTTTTTGCCAGATTGTGCCTGATGGCAAACAACTGATGTGTGAAAGCAGCCTGAGGCAAAAAGGGATCCGGCCGCCGGATCTGTTTTTTTGAAATGAGCATGCTCAGTATCACACCGGAACTGTCAAAAAACTGAAGGAACTGATGGAAAAAACTAATGCAACTGATCCGTTTTTTCGCTGGATCCGTCACATCAGTTTTTTTGCCGGATTGTGCCTGATGCAAAAAAAAATGTGTGAAAGCAGCCTTAGTTTCACACTGCAAAACTGATGAACTACAAAGATTATCAATACTACATATCTATAGTTTTATTAGCAAAATGCTCCGTACCACCAAACACAATTTTTTGTGGAGACAGAAACTCATGAGTCCCCATAAATAGCACAAACTCAATAGCATAGTATACAAACGAGAGGACAAAGAGTTTTTAAAGTGCAAAAGGGTACAAAAGTTTTATTGAATACAGCAGGTGGACATCCATAAAAAACACAAAAAAAATCAGGACCAAAGGCTAATGTCCATGGTACATCAGGGTTAATAGCAGTTAATTATTTTATAATACTGCACAGGGACAGGTGTAAACTTTATATACATCTTGACTTGGACAATGCCAATGATAGATTTAACCCCTCAGGATCACAACCACATTGCAATATATATAGCATTAGTAACAGCATATCTACCAGTGTTAGTGGAGTGATAGGACAAAGACCGAACAAAAACCTCATGAAGTAGACGTACGTTTCAAAATTCTTTGGTGTTAATTCTTCAACAGGGCAGAGGTATTCTGACCGTCTCCCCCAGTATACCGGATTTAAATAGTCGCTCCAGTGATCAAACGGATCCGGAAGTTCCGAAACGGCGCATGCGCCGACTCTCAGGCAAGTCCCACGAGACCACGGCCGTCACATCATAGTCGCGCATGCACTGAAGCAGGAACGCGTCACCATAGCTCTCGCGCAGGCGCGAGGCGCCCAGATGGCAGTGATCAGGCAAGGACGAGCATAGGAGCCAGCGCGCGCACAGGAACCACCGTAACCCGCTGAACCTGTCACTATATGTAAATACTCTGCATTATAGGTGACCAATTAGCGGAATTTAAGGAAGCGACAGCATATACAGGGATCGGAGTATTATTTTCATATTATATGGAGATTCCATTTCATCTTTATCAATCCATGTAGCCATCTTATCACAGTTCCAACATTGATAGATATTATCAGGTTAGCTGGATAAATATATCCCGTGTCAGGAAGGGTCAGGCAGAAAAATAATGTATATTAAAAACATTAAAAATGCCACAGATGCAGGTGGTTATGGGATAAAACAGTGCCACAATCAAAAACAGAGACCCATGAGAGATTTAGAATGCTTATGCGTGTATAAAAGTACACCAATAAAAATTTGCGTACTCATGTGCATGTGCGCATATCAACATGCACATGTCTGTGTGATATCATAGAAAAGGTGAGTAACTGACGGACTCATTGAGACCCCTAGGAACCAGAGTGTCCAGAGTGACAATCCATTTGGTCTTGCATTGCGCTAGACGTTTTTTGAGGTCACCACCCCTGATTCCCCCTTCTATGGCATCAATGCCTCTAATTTTTAATTTAGAGGGGTCACAAGAGTGGTGAGATCTGAAATGTCTCGGGAGTGTTTTTAACACACTAGAGTCAATCTCTGATTTGGCCACAGCAATGTTTCTAACGTGCTCCCTGACCCTAATGCTGAGCTCACGAGATGTCAGCCCCACATAGGTCAGGGGGCACGTGCACGTAGCAAAATACACCACGTGTGTGGTACTACACATGGTGTATTGTCTTATATGGAAGTTCCTTAATCCATCTGATGAATAGAAAGTTGAGCTACGGAGAACATTGCTGCAGGCCAAGCAGTGTCCACAAGGGAAACACCCCTGTGTCGGCCCGCGAGATCCAAATGGGTTGGCCTTAGGAGGGATATAATGGCTCTGTACCAGAATGTCTTTCAGACTTCTGGCTTGTCTAGAGGTCATCAGCGGATTCTGGGTAAGTACCTCCGCAAGTACTGGGTCAGTGAGTAACACCGGCCAATGTCTTTTCATGATATGCCGCATTGTCTCCCATTCCTGGTTGTAGGTCCCAATGAACCTCACTGCGCCATCTTGTTGTTCACGTTTTTTAGGGGTATTTGTCAGCAGTTGTGCTCTCGAAGTTTTTTTAGCACGATTATAACCGGATTTAATATTTCTCCCGCTATACCCCCTATCACGAAAGCGGTCTCTGAGGTACACCGACTGGGCCTCAAATGTAGGATCAGATGAGCAAATCCGTTTCATCCTCAAGTACTGCCCAGTCGGGATGGCATGAATTGTGGATGGATTATGGACAGAGGACGCGTGCAGCAGTGCATTTACAGACGTCTCCTTGCGAAAGACGTCCGTTTGGATCGACCCCCTATCGTCCACTGTGATTAGTATGTCTAAGAAGTCGATCCTGCATCTGCTGCTCTTATGAGTCAATTTGATGTTAAATTTGTTGGTATTCAAATGCCCCATAAACTGATCAAGCTGCTTCGGACTACCCTGCCACACAAAAAAGATGCCATCTATATATCGCAGCCAGCACTGCACATGGGTGCAAAGCTCGGGGCCCCATCACCAAAAACCAGCCTCTCCCAGTATCCCAGAAAGAGGCCGGTGTACGAAGGCGCAAAAGCCGCACCCATGGCAGTGCCGCGCTGCTGCAGGTAAAAAATATCCTTAAATACGAAGAAATTGTGGGACAAGGCAAACCGGAGCAGCCTGATTATCAGTTCGCCCATGTCGCCATCCCGACCTGACACCTCAAGGAAAATCCAGACCGCTCTGAGACCATCTTCGTGAGCAATACATGTATAGAGGCTCTCTATGTCAGCAGTGACCAAAATCATGTCGTCTTCTACAAAGACACCGTCAACACGCCGCAGGACGTCCGTAGTGTCACAAACATAAGAGGGTAGTGTTTCCACCAAAGGTTTCAAATGATGGTCTATAAATTTACAGATGGGGTCACACTAACCCTCTATGCCGGACACAGTTGGATGCCCAGGCGGGTTGATGGCGTCCTTGTGGATTTTAGGCAGGATATAAAACGTAGGTATCCTGGGGTCCTTCAAACATTTTTTGGTAATCAAACCTCTCTCTCGAGAGCCTCTTTCAAAATGGCAGTGAGCTCATCAGAAAATGCAACCAAGGGATTGGAGGGGAGTCTCTTATATGTCTCCCTGTTCCGTAACTGTCTCAGTACTTCACATTCATATTTATCAACTGATAATACGACAATATTGCCCCCCTTGTCAGCAGAGTTTATTACTATGTCACGATATCCCTGCAATTCAACCAAAGCTGTCCTTTGTGACCGTGTCAAATTATCACGTTTACATTTGGTTGATATTTGCCTGAAATCGTCACACACCATCCTAGTGAATATGTCCACAGCTGGACTAAGAGACAGGGGGGGAAATTTTGTAGATTTTAGTAAAAGTGTATGCGGAAACATACCTGTCGGTAAGGTCTCCTGCTACTGAAGTAGGTCCTCTAGGTTCTCTATGGCTTCCCTTTCCACCTGGCTGTCAGACACAGTGTTCCGCTTATGAAAATGTTTTTTTAGAATTAATTTGCGAGAGAATAGATTGAGGTCCTTCAAGGCTGTAAACAAATGGAACGAATTAGAGGGGGAGAATGTGAGACCCTGTGATAAGACCTCCACCTAAGCACCAGTGAGCATCCATGTCGACAGATTGATTATGTTCGTGACACTACGGACGTCCTGTGGCGTGTTGACGGTGTCTTTGTGGAAGACGACATGATTTTGGTCACTGCTGACATCAAGAGCCTCTATACATGTATTGCTCATGAAAACGGTCTCAGAGTGGTCCGGTTTTTCCTCGAGGTGTCAGGTCGGGATGGCGACATGGGCAAACTGATAATCAGGCTGCTCCGGTTTGCCTTGTCCCACAATTTCTTCGTATTTAAGGATATTTTTTACCTGCAGCAGTGCGGCACTGCCATGGGTGCGGCTTGTGCGCCTTCGTATGCCGGCCTCTTTCTGGGATACTGGGAGAGGCTGGTTTTTGGTGACGGGGGCCCCGAGCTTTGCGCCCATGTGCAGTGCTGGCTGCGACATATAGATGACATCTTTTTTGTGTGGCAGGGTAGTCCGGAGCAGCTTGATCAGTTTATGGGGCATTTGAATACCAACAAATTTAACATCAAATTGACTCATAAGAGCAGCAGATGCAGGATCGACTTCGTAGACATACTAATCACAGTGGACGATAGGGGGTCGATCCAAACGGACATCTTTCGTAAGGAGACGTCTGTAAATGCACTGCTGCATGCGTCCTCTGCCCATAATCCATCCACAATTCGCGCCATCTCGACTGGGCAGTACTTGAGGATGAAACAGATTTGCTTACCTGATCCTACGTTTGAGGCCCAGTCGGTGGACCTCAGAGACCGCTTTCGTGATAGGGGGTATAGCGGGAGAAGTATTAAATCCGGTTATAATTGTGCTAAAAAAACTTCGAGAGCACAATTGCTGACAAATACCCCTACAAAACGTGAACAACAAGATGGCGCAGTGAGGTTCATTGGGACCTACAACCAGGAATGGGAGGCAATGCGGCATATCATGAAAAGACATTGGCCGGTGTTACTCACTGACCCAGTACTTGCAGAGGTACTTACCCAGAATCCGCTGATGACCTCTCAGACTTCTGGCTCGTCTAAAGACATTCTGGTACAGAGCCATTATATCCCTCCTAAAGCCAAGCCATTTGGATCTCGCGGGCCGACACAGGGGTGCTTTCCTTGTGGACACTGCTTGGGCTGCAGCAATGTTCTTCGTAGCTCAACTTTCTATTCATCAGATGGATTAAGGAACTTCCATATAAGACAATACATCACGTGTAGTACCACACACGTGGTGTATTTTGCTATGTGCACGTGCCCCCTGACCTATGTGGGGTGAGCTCCGCATTAGGGTAAGGGAGCACGTTAGAGACATTGCTGTGGCCAAATCAGAGATTGATCCTAGTGTGTTAAAAACACTCCCGAGACATTTCAGATCTCACCACTCTTGTGACTCCTCCAAATTAAAAATTAGAGGCATTGATGCCATAGAAGGGGGAATCAGGGGTGGTGACCTCAAAAAACGTCTAGCGCAATGCGAGACCAAATGGATTGTCACTCTTGACACTCTTGTTCCTAGGGGTCTCAATGAGTCCGTCAGTTACTCATCTTTTCTATGACATCACACAGACATGTGCATGTTGATATGCGCACATGCACATGAGTACGCAAATTTTTATTGGTGTACGTTTATACACGCATAAGCATTCTAAATCTCTCATGGGTCTCTGTTTTTGATTGTGGCACTGTTTTATCTCATAACCACCTGCATCTGTGGCATCTTTAATGTTTAATATGCATTATTTTTCTGCCTGTCCCTCCCTGACACCGGATATATTTATCCATCTTTTTCGGTCTATGGGCTAACCTGATAATATCCATCAATGTTGGAACTGTGATAAGTAGAGTTGAGCGATGTTCGAGGTTCGCCAATTTCATGTTTGAGTGATTTTTGGGGGTGCTCGAGATCGAACTCGAACTCGAGCTTTTTGCTAGAAGCTCGACAGTTCGAGTTACGTTCGAGAACGGTTCGATCAACGAAAAGCGTGGCTTTTTACAGCTACGTGTGCAGGGAGCCATTGGTGGCATCCTGCGGTAAGCTGGTAAACAGGTTAAATATCGGTTATCCAAGCAAAGCGCTTTGCTTAACCCGATGTTTACCCTGGCTACGTGTGCAAAAATCCCCAAAAGCCACACAGAAGCACTTTTGTGTGACTTCCATCGAATGTTGCTGCAGTCTGTCTCCTGCTCCAGCCCCAGCCCCGCAGCTGCCGCTCAGCAGTGTCCGCAGCTGCCCACACTGTACGGTGTTTGCAGCTGCCCACACTGCAGTTCCAGCTGCCGCGGGGATGGCAGGCGCTGTCAGGAGGTTAGTGAAGTTGCTCACCTGCGGTGATGAAGTCCTGTCCTTCCAACGTCAGCACTGTCACTGTCTTCCATGGCTGATGCTTGTCAAATCTCCTCTCGCTGCCGACCCGAGACTGTGACTAGCGGTGACGTCACAGGCGCCCGCGATACTTGGTTGTGAAGGCGGCGGTCATTGAACTCAGTGACAGCTCTGCTATCAGGAGTGCAGCGATCACCGCAGGTAATGTACCTCGCTATCCTCCTGACAGCAGCACTTGTCATGCCCTGCAGTGACAGCTCTGCTATCAGGAGTGCAGCGATCACCACAGGTAATATACCTCGCTATCCTCCTGACAGTAGCACTTGTCATGCCTTGCAGTGACCTGGGCTGACCTATTAATGTTAGCTCAGGTCACTGCATTGCTCCAAGCCAATATGGAACATTCTGTTCTTCATTGACTGGGACATTGACTATAGTATGGATTATCATGGGAACCCCTTGGATTACACCAGACCTGGATTTGTTTTTCTTTCTAATAAATTAGTGAAAGAGGTATTGTTTTGGGGAGTGTTCTTTCAAATAATAATTTGTTTTTAGTCTATTTTTTTTTAATTACTGACTGGGTTGGTGATGTCGGGTATCTGATAGACGCCTGACATCACGAACCCCAGGGCTTGATGCCAGGTGACATTACACATCTGGTATTAACCCCATATATTACCCCGTTTTCCAGGGCAAGGGGATGAGCTGGGGCGAAGCACCAGGATTGGCGCATCTAATGGATGCGCCACTTCTGGGGCAGCTGCGGCCTGCTTTTTTTTTAGGCTGGGGAGAGTCCAATAACCATGGACCTCCCTAGTCTGAGAATATCAGACCCCAGCTGTCCGCTTTACCTTGGCTGGTGATCCAATTTTGGGGGGACCCCCACGTGTTTTTTTTTTTTTAAATTATTTAATTTAAAATAACAGCGTGGGGTGCCCTCAGTTTTGGATTACCAGCCAAGGTGAAGCTGCCAGCTGTGGTCTGCAGGCTGCAGCCGTCTGCTTTACCCTAGCTGGCTATCAAAAATAGGGGGAACCCCACGTCATTTTTTTTTCTTAAATTTATTTATTTTTTTGGCTAAATACAAGGCTAAGCACCCCTTAGTGCCACATGAAAGACTTATGAAGTGTACAAGCACAAGAAAATCACCAGAGCGCTCTACGCTGTGAAAAGCAGTAGAAAATGAAGCTATGGATCCTGGGTAAATTTATGTATTTTCCCTCCTTCAGTTTTTTTGCAGTACGCAAAAAAACGGAAGGCACACGGATGACAAACGTTTGAAATACGGACCGTATACGGAACGGAAACAGATACCACACAGATGCATTCGTGAAAAAAACTGACTGTTTTTTGAGGACCGCAAAAACAGATCGGTCGTGTGAATGTAGCCTTATTCTGATCTGCCGGTTATAAACAGCAGGCAGAAATAAGTGAATAGCGCCCCCGAGCGTCAGAAAATCTCCGGGGTTTCAGGGGGTAGCTGAGACCCTGGAGATCATGATTCAGGCCGGTTTTTCCGTTCCCCACTCACGTGATCTGCTTTACCCTAGCTGGCTACAAAAATAGGGGGAACCCTACATCATTTTTTTTTTCATTTTTTTGGCTAAATACAAAGCTAAGCACCCCTTAGTGCCACATGAAAGGCACCAAAGGGTGCAAAATTACAAAATGCAGGAGAGTAGGACATTATGTGTCTTTCTGCCATTATAATGACAGAAAAGACTGATATGAAGTGCACAAGCACAAGAAAATCACCAGAGCGCTCTACGTTGTGAAAAGCAGTAGAAAATGGCACTGGAGTGAACATGTGACCGCCTCATGTAGGATGAAGCTATGGATCCTGGGTAAATTTATATATTTTCCCTCCTTCAGTTTTTTTGCAGTACACAAAAAAAACGGAAGGCACACGGATGACAAACAGATGACATACGGACCGTCTACGGAACGGAAAAGGATGCCACACGGATGCACCCGTGAAAAAAAACGGACTGTTTTTTGCAGACCGCAAAAATGGATCGGTCGTGTTAATGTAGCCTTATTCTGATCTGCCGTTTATAAACAGCAGGCAGAAATAAGTGAATAACGCCCCCCAGCGTCAGAAAATCTCCGGGGTTTCAGGGCTAGCTGAGACCCTGGAGATCATGATTCAGGACGTTTTTTCCGGTCCCCGCTCACGTGATCACAGGTATACACCGTATACCGATGATCACGTTACAGTAAATGACAGCGCCAGTAAAAAATTATTTATCTCCCATCTGGCATTAACAAACATGTCAGATGGGAGATAAATATCCTCCCCGGTCCCCCGATGTCGCCAAAGTGCCCCCCCGACCTCCTCCCGGAAATCCAAGAGGGCCGTGCGCACAGCAGCGCGCTGGCCGCATTCACCCTACTCCTCTGATTTCTGTGGCATGTGCCATGACACATGCTACAGAAAACTCCTCCCCAGGCCCTGTCAGGTCATCCCCTATAACCCCACCAGTGTTCCCCGGTGTCCCACGGTACCTGTGCAGCGTTAATCCCCCGCGGCCCCCTCCTTTACAATAGACGCTGCCGCATGCACAGAGCGGCTGTCAGCTCAGCTTCCTGTTTTCAGACACAGTGAGTGGCGGTAACCATACATCTGTAAGCTACTGCAATGCCCTGCTCATGAGGTAAGGAACATAGTTGATCAGGAGAGCTATACTACATTTCCAAATGGAGGTATTTGATTTTATAGTTGCCCTGCTGAACGACTACCAAACATGAGAGTCCATTATACGCCACAAGAAAACATGTCTAAATATCGAGCTCTGTTGTTTAGTATTCATTCAGCTGGATAACTGGACTTTAAGGGGTATTCAATCTTCAAGATCCTATCCCAAATATATAGTAGGTGGAATAGCAATAATATCAGCAAACACCAATATTTGGAAATGTAGAATAGTTCTCCTGATTAGGCATGCCCTTACCTCATGAGCAGGGCATTGCAGCTTTGATAGCAACAGTTACGACATGGACTCTGCTGCTGTGGACCCGGGGAGAGTGAGTGCAGATTCATTGCACCCACACTCCTCACATGGAGGGTCTGCACTCCTAGAAAATGGGGGATACATTCCCTGAGCGTGTCACCCCATATTCTAGACGGTCCAGAGTCGTCGTGGGACCTCCTTATTTTTTTTCCTTATAATAAATTAGTGAAAGAGGGAATGTTTTGGGGAGTGTTTTTTCAAATAATTTTTTTTTGTCTATTTTTTTTGTTAGTACTGACAGTTTGTGATGTCGGGTATCTGATAGACGCCATGACATCACAAACTGCTGGGCTTGATGTCAGGTGACCTTACAGCTAGTATCAACCCCATTTATTACCCTGTTTGCCACTGCACCAGGGCACGGGATGAGCTGGGGTGAAGCGCCAGGATTGGCGCATCTAGTGGATGCGCCACTTCTGGGGGAACGCCTGCAGCCTGTTATTTTTAGGCTGTGAAGGGCCAATAACTATGGACCTTCCCACCCTGAGAATACCAGACCACAGCTATCCGTTTTACCTTGGCTGGTGATCCAATTTGGGGGGGACCCTACTTTTTTTTGTAATTATTATTATTTATAAAATAATTATAAAAAAGAGCCTGGGGTGACCTCCACATTGGATCACCAACCACGGTAAAGCTGCCAGCTGTGGTTTTAAGACTACAGCCGTCTGCTTTACCCTAGCTGGCTATCAAAAATGAGGGGACCCCACGTAAATTTTTTTAAACTATTTTTTTAAATAAAAAAAATTAATGGGCTTCCCTGTATTTTGATTGCCAGCCAAGGTAACGCCAGGCAGATGGGGGTGGCAACCTGTAGCTGTCTGCTTTATCTGCGCTGAGAATCAAAAATACCGCGGAGCGCTACGTCATTTTTTTTAATTATTTATTTTTACAGTACTGTGATGTCAGGCAATCAAAATACAGGGAAGCCCATTTTTTTTTTTAGTTACTTAAATAAATAATTTAAAAAATATATATATTGGCTCCTGCTGCATTTTTTGTATTGTTAGATAAGTGTAATCCAAGCAGCAACTGGCTGCTAACCCCCACTGCTTGGTGTTACCTTCACTGGCAATGGAAAATCCAGGGAAGCATTTTTTATTTTTTTTGCTAAAAAAATAAAAAAATAAAATGACGTGAGCTTCGCCATATTTTTGTATGCTAGCCAGGTACAGCAGGCAGGTGCGGCTGCCCCGAACCCCCAGCTGCCTATTTGTACCCAGCCGGGAACTAAAAATATAGGGAAGCCCTTTTTTTAATTATTTCATTAATTTCATGAATTAATTAAAAAAAAACGACGTGGACTTCGCTCCATTTTTGTGTCCAGCCAGGTACAACTAGGCAGCTGGGGATTGGAATCCGCAGCACAGGTTAGCCCGATCTTTCTGGGCGCCTATTCTGCGAATTGTAGTCCGCAGCCACCCCAGAAAATGGCGCTTTCATAGAAGCGCCATCATCTGGCGCTGTATCCAACTCTTCCAGCTGCCCTGAAGCCAGGTGGCTTGCTGGGTAATGATGAGTTATTACTAGCTTTGTTTTACTAGCTAGTATTAAGCCAGAGATTCTAAATGTCAGGCAAGTTTGACCCGGCCATTAAGAATCTCCAATAAAGGGTTAAAAAAAAGACACGACACAGAGAAAAAAATACTTTAATAGAAATAAATACACAGACACACTTAGAGACTCCATGTTTATTACTCCCTGTCAGCCCTCCACAATCTTGGTCTTCTGTCTTCTTTCCCCTTCAACCCATGCAGCTCTGCTACATCAGACAGCACTGCATAGGAAGAAGACACTGCTGCTCCGTGCAGTAATCACTTTGTATGTAACCAGAGGCTGCTGGCTGTAAGCGGTGACGTCACCGCTGACAGACATGTTACCATAGCAACGGTGCTCCGATCACGTGATTCCCGGTGCCGCTATTTACCGGCTGTGACAGCTAGTCTCTGCATGTGGGCTGACTCTGTAAAGAGCGCCGACATGCATGGACGGGGAAGCCCATCATGTGCCAGAGCATCTCGCCGGTAAAAGGACATGCTCAAACGAGCATCGCTTACCGGAGAGATGCACTGACAGGACCTAGCATGACGTCATAGTCATGTGACCAGTCTGTAGTCAATGAGATAATAGACACGTGACTGGTCACATGGCTATTTTGACGTCACGGAAGGTCCTATCATCAGTGCTGGTTACCGGGAGGACGCAGCGATTATCAGAAGGAAAAGTGGCAGGAAACAGAGTGCAGAACGCGTCGCGGGGACCGGTAACTGTAATGGCAATCTTTATTAACTGTATGTGTACATTTATAATGTGTTTTCATGTGTTTGTGATTGTCTCCCATTGTTTTCAATGGGGTTCGAGAGGTTCGTCGAACGGCTTGCCAAACCGAACTCGAACGTGGCCTCCGTTTGACGAACCGAACCGAACTCGAGCCTCTAGAGGCTCGCTCATCTCTAGTGATAAGATGGCTACATGACATGGATTGATAAAGATGAAATGGAATCTCCATATAATATGAAAATAATACTCCGATCCCTGTATATGCTGTCCCTTCCTTAAATTCCGCTTATTGGTCACCTATAATGCAGAGTATTTACATATAGTGACAGGTTCAGCGGGTTCCGGTGGTTCCTGTGCGCTCGCGCTGGCTCCTATGCTCGTCCTTGCCTGATCACTGCCGTCTGGGCGCCTCGCGCCTGCGCGGGAGCTATGGTGACGCGTCCCTGCTCCCGCGCATGCGCGACTAGGACGTGACGGCCGTGGTCTCGCGGGACTTACCTGGGAGCCGGCGCATGCGCCGTTTCGGAACTTCCGGATCCGTCTGATCGCTGGCGCGACTATTTAAATCCGGTATACTGGGGGAGACGGTCAGAATACCTCTGCCCTGATGAAGAATTAACACCAAAGAATTTCGAAACGTATGTCTGCTTCAAGAGATTTTTGCTGCTGTGACCTGTCTTTGTCCTATCACTCCACTAACACCGGTAGATATGCCGTTAATAATGCTATATATATTGTAATGTGGTTGTGATCCTGAGGGGTTAAATCTATCATTGGCATTGTCCAAGACAAGATTTATATAAAGTTTACACCTGTCCCTGTGCAGTATTATAAAATAATTAACTGCTATTAACCCTGATGTACCATGGACATTAGCCTTTGGTCCTGATTTTTTATGTGTTTTTAATGAATGTCCACCTGCTGTATTCAATAAAACTTTTGTACCCTTTTGCACTTTAAAAACTCTTTGTCCTCTCGTTTGTATATCTATAGTTTTGTATATTGATACACATTACCAGCTATTACTGGGACCTGTTTAGTGTAGATTATTACCATTATTAAATCTCTACATGTTCCTCCATCATAACAAAAAAAGAAACTGGAGACATTTTTTTACAGATACCAGAAAAGCATTTCATATCTTTACACACTATCCAGAAATGTGCAGTAATCCTGATGTAACTTCCCCTGTATAGTGTGTGAACATTAAACTACCGTCATTGCTCAGAGGATCGGTACAGTTACAGCACTCAGTCAATCTTCACCATCAGATGCTCCACTGTGTTGATAAAGGGAAAAGTGTGCAAGAAAAGCATTCATCATTTTAAGACCTTCTTAAGACATGTAGTGAATCATAATGGATGAAAAAGTATATTTTTTCTATCCACTCTACACAGTTGAGTGGCATTTTTTTCAATTTAGAGAATAATAGGTGAATGAGTTTTTGGGAATGTATTTTTCTTCAAACTTTGTTTCTCAGGCAATAAAGTGTATAAATGGAAAATATAAAAGAAAATATGTATGTTAGCATGAACAGTCCTCAATTACATAATGTCTTAAATAAATCTAAAATTTGAATATATGTTTTAGATTGATGAAGTAGAATGGATGTTTCTGCTGACTGGTGGCCTCGGACTGGACAATCCACACTCCAATCCATGCACATGGTTGCCCCAGAAATCTTGGGATGAAATATGCCGCCTTGATTCTGTTCAAAGATTCAAGGGTATTCGGAAGGATTTTATGCGACTAAAGGACGGGTGGAAATCTGTATATGATAGTTTGGTAAGTTGCCATTTTCATAGGTGTACAGATGTTTAGCATGTCGTCATTACAGTTCTGACGAAATATATAGTTGAAACCAGATGTATACATACACCAGTGCTTTTTTTGCGGTGGTACGCGCCAGTACGGCGTACCGGAAAATCTGAAGAGCGCCTCTGGCTCTGTCCACAAGGCTAATTTGTAAACTATACAAATTAGCCACGTGGAGCGGAGGCACAAGCCAGAGGCGTCTTCAGGGGGCGATGCCGGGCTGCCTGATGCAGCGGTGTGGAAGTCTGCCGGGTGGGAGCCGCTATTCTCTGAGCGCAGCTGTCACGCTGACAGCCGCACTCATAGAAAGTGCAGTGTGCGGCTCCCACTGCAATTGTCCTTGAATCTGTCAGACGCGAGGACAATTGAAGCGGTGACGCCGGCGCTGACTTCCGGGTCAGCGCGACGGCTTTCATGTGATCAAGTCAGCTGATCAGACTGCTGACCCGGAAGCCAGCGCTGCAGCGCGGAGGCGGCAGAGAAACGCTGAGAAGTGCTCCACTGTGGAGCTGAAGAAGACACGAATGGAGGAACATTATGGGGTAAGAGGGGAGTATTTATGAAACAGTATGGGGGAGAGAGGGTGGGGGAGGAAACTATCTGCGGACACACTATGGGGGGGACAGAGGGTGGGGAATCTGAACCATGTGTGGACACACTTTGGGGGGACAAAGGGTGGGGAGGGGGCAATATATATATACACAGTATAGGTGGGGGAGGAAACTATCTGTGGACAGAGTATGGAGAGAGAGAGGGTCAGGTTTCATGCATGGGGAGAGAAATGATGAGGGGTGATGTATGGGGAGAGAGAGGATGAAGTTTCATTCATGGGGAGAGAGGATGAGGGGTGATGTATGGGGTGAGAGAGGATGAGGTTTCATGCATGGGGACAGACGATGAGGGGTGATGTATGGGGAGAGAGAGGATGAGGTTTCATGCATGGGGACAGAGGATGAGGTTTCATACATAGGAAGAGAGAGGATGAGGTTTCATGCATGGGGAGAGAGAGGATGAGGTTTCATGCATGGGGACAGAGGATGAGGGGTGATGCATGGGGACAGAGGTTGAGGGGTGATGCATGGGGAGAGAGAGGATGAGGTTTCATGCATGGGGAGAGAGAGGATAAGGGGTGATGCATGGGGACAGAGAGGATGAGGTTTCATGCATGAGGACAGAGAGGATGTAGAGCGAACTGGAAAGAAATTTTGAGGACACAGAATAAAGAGTGAGATGGTATGAGAAGCAAGTGGGCAGGATGGGGAGTGAGGGGGAAAAGTATATGGACACACAGGAGGTAGTGAGGAGACAGTTAGGGATGAGAAGAATGTGAGGGGCACAGAATAAAGACTGGGTAGTGGAGGGGGTGGTATGGAGAGAGGGCAGAATTGGAAGACAGTGTGAGGTTATGGCAAGGAGGGGGAGTGTGATGAGGGCACAGTATAAAGACGGTGTAGTATAAGGGGATACAGTGTAAAGGATACTGCAAACAGTAGGCTCAGTTTGGAAAGCGAGGGAATATGGAGGGCATGTACCATAAGAGGGACAGTGTGGGTCATATTTTGTGCAGAGAATACTGGGGCCATTATTTATTCTGGGGCACTGCGTAGGGCAGATATTTTTAAGTAGAAGTATTATAATCATTCTGCTATTTTAGGGGCATCGTGTCGGGATGTGCTGCAGAAGAACGGAGAAGATGGAAATCTGCAGAGACGAGATGTGAATGTGAAAAGTCATCATGTCGTCAGGACAAGATGAAGAATAGAAAGAAATGACTAGAGACAACGTCATCTATAAGGTACCTGAATGTAAATGTTTATTTGTGATACTGACTATGTCTTATCATTAGGGCCTGGTCCCACTTCCGCATTGCTTCTGATGTCAGCGCACTGGGACCCCCACTGATCAGCTGATTATGGTGCAGGTGGCCGGAAATGCTTATTTCTGGATCTGCTCCGTCCTCGGATGGTGTCTGCGACCGGGTACTGCACATCCGCCTCATTGATTTTAATAGGAGACTGCTGCCACTATTAGAAGATAGAGCAGATCCAGAACTGAGCACTTCCGGCCACCTGCCACCACAAGCACCTATTGTAGGGAATTGGCGGGGTTGCCAGGTGCCGGACCCCAACCAATCAGACATTGGGGATCTATCCTAAGGAAAGGTTATTAATGTTAAAGTAGTGGACAATCTCTTTAATAAAGTCTTGTGCCGTCTGACAAGTTAAGGGTTACTATGTTTTTATTTATGTTGTTAGGAGCATTAAAGGGGTTGTCTAAATTTGTGATGAGTCTGCAGCCACTCTATGTGTCACTCTATGTGACTGTAGCCTTCTGAATTCTCACAGTGAGCACACTGCACGCTGTCAGGATTCTCTGGTGCAAGCGGTGAGAGTGGGAGGTTATAAAGCTGCAAGTATGCGATTTACATAGATGTGGTCACGTGCTGAACAGACATGCTCAATGAAAATGAATTAACTGAGGCTAGACACATCAAATCAGAATGTGGCCAGAAGTATACAAATCTCATACTTGTGCTCACTTGATCGTCTACTCTCTCCACTGGCACCGGCACACCACGCCGCACCCCCACTACTCCATGTCGGCCGGCGGCGCACCTGACAGCACCCCCCCCTTCCCCGCTCCTCACCTCAGAGATGCAAACCAGCAAATATTTGTTTACAAAAAAAGCACTGACATACACTATCTAAAAAGACACATCTGCATGTTTTTCTAACTATCTGACATGAAATCCGAATAAATCTTTCCTGTTTAAGTCAATTAGGAGCCAAAATTATTTATATTTGCCAAATGCCAAAATAATAATACGAGAGAGAATGTTTTAAGGCATAGATTAAGAGTACTATGGCTATAAACAATATGGGTTAGCCCATATGATGATGTCATGTCTTTGGAAGCTTCTGATAGGTTTATTGGCAACATCTGAGTTAGAGACACACCTGTGGATATATTTTAATGCACACCTAAAACACACTGCTTCTTTGTGCAGCATAATGGGAAAGCTAAAAGAAATCAGCCAACGGCTCAGGAAGAGAATTGTGGTCTTGCACAAGTCTGCTTCATCCTTGGGTGCAATATCCAGATACCTGAAGGTGCCTCTTTCACCTGTACAAACAATTACATGCAAGTGCAAACAAGATGAGAATGTCCAGCCATGATACCACTCAGGAAAGAGACGGGTTCTGTGTACCAGATATGAAAATGCTTTGGTCAGACATGTGCATATCAACCCAAGAACAAAAGCAAAAGGCTTTATGAAGATGTTGGTGGAAGCTGGTAAGATTGTGTCATTATCCACAGTGAAACGAGTACTGTATCAACATGGGCTGAAAGGCCACTCTGCCAGGAAAAAGCCATTACTCCAAAAGAAACATACAAAAGCCAGATTAATGTTTGCAAATTCACACAGGAACAAAGACTTTAATTTTTGGAGACATGTCCTGTGCTCCGACGAAACTAATATTGAACTTCTTGGTCATAATCGCCTACAACCTACAATAACCCTCAGTCCAGTACACCACTATGCAACCAGCTCTGTCCTTACCTATTGTACCATCACCCATTCCCTATAGACTGTGAGCCCTCGCGGGCAGGGTCCTCTCTCCTCCTATACCAGTCTGTTTTGTACTGTTAATGATTGTTGTGTATGTATACCCTCCCTCACTGTAAAGCGCCATAGAATAAATGGCACTATAAAAATAAATAATAATAATAATACTAATAATAATAACCATCATTACGTTTGGAGGGAAAAGGGAGATGCTTTGAAGCCTAATGACACCATCCCATCTATGAAACACGGGGTCGGCAGCATAATGTTGTGGGTCTACTTTTCTGCAGGAGGGACTGGTGCACTTAACAAAATAGATGGCATCATGAGCAAAGAAGATTAAATGGCAATACTGAAGCAACCTCTCAAGACATCAGCCAGAAACTTAGAGCTTGGGCAGAAATGGGTCTTCCAAATGAACAATGATCTGAAACATAATGCCCAACTGGTAACAAAGTGGCTTAAGGTTAATAAAGTCAGTGTTTTGTAATGGCCATCACAATGCCCTGATCTCAATCCTATTGAAAATTTATGGGCAAAGATGAAATAGCAGGTGCGAGCAAGGCGACCTACAAACATGGCTCAGTTGCACCATTTCTGTTAGGAGGAATGGGCCCAAACTTTACCAACTATAGTGAGAACCTTGTGGAAGGAGATCCAAAATGTTTGACCCAAGTCATACAGTTTAAGGGCAATGGTACCAAATACTAATGAAATGTATGTAAACTTTTGACTTTGCAGAAAGTAATAAAAATACCTTAAAACATTCTCTCATTATTCTGGTATTTGGCAAATATAAATAATTTTGTTAATCCTAACGAACATCCCGCCCACCTCCTTCCTTCCCCATTGATGGCGGGACGCAGGTAAGGAGAGGTTCCTCGTTCCTGCGGTGTCACACGGAGCGATGTGTGCTGCCGCAGAAATGAGGAAGTACATCCTTACTGCAGCAGCAACGATATTTGGGAAGAGGGGGGCATGTCACCGATTAGCGATTTTGAACGTTTTTGCAACGATTCAAAATCGCTTATAGGTGTCACACGCAACGACATCACTAAAGCGGCGGGATGTGCGTCACAAATTACGTGACCCCAAGGAGATCGCTTTAGCGATCTCGTAGCGTGTAAAGCCACCTTAAGACTATGCTCACATCACGATGTTGGCCTTTGTTTAATATACACTGGGGACTTATACTTTAGATATATGCCCATGGTGGATGGTATATAGTGGCATCCAGGATGCATTGGTTTCAGGTATATGTTGTAATGAACATTAATGTATGACATAGCGACCACTCTTTTTGTCTCCATCGAGTTAATGGTACACTCCAAACACATGTAAAGTGTATGTACATCAGAAACATTGTGTGAACATAGCTCGATATGATTTGATGCAATATTCGCTTACACAGAGAATCATTTTTAGCTTTTGTCTTCTTTTTGCCTCTGGATGCTGTCATATGGCTCATTGTCCACCATCAGTTATGAAGGTACGTTACGCACAGAATATGTCATTCCTTCTGTCTGTGGCTTTAAGTGTGTAAAAATACAGAAAATATCATGAAAATTCCTTGCAGCTTTCACTCTTGTGTTCCATTGTTCCATTGTAGGTTACAATGAGTATTATCTCATTGTTTAGAGTTGTTTTTCATTTCACGGGCAGTTTTAGAGATAATAGCATTTTTTTAGTGTCTGTCATACCATAATTTATATTTAGTTCAGGAAAGATTTTGTAACATAATTAGCATCTTAAATGATTCTTTTTATTCAGTATGTTGAAATGTAATATTTAATTAACTTGTTTGATAATAAACTATTAGTCTATTAGTCAAAATATCAGTGGACAGATACTGTCTTTCTTCTGTAGCTTTTTGTTTTTGTTTGGGCACCCCACTGATAAATTGATCAGTCTCTTCCACTGCTGGGACCCCTATTCATCAACTATGATCTCTTCAATTTTCTTGCACTCATTGGAGTATATCATGAAAATAATGAAGATATTTATAGGATGCCGATGCTGGGTCCTTTAAGGCAGAATTTTCACTTTTTAGTTGTTCTCTGCATTGACATTGAGTGGATGGTGATATTGAACAGAGTATTCAAAACATAGAACCACTTTTTATACTCTTCTTATCAATAAATGACAACCATTTTTGTTAATAACTTAAACTAAGCAAAATATAGATTTGAAGAAAGTAGTCTTAGTGATCCTAAATGTTTCTTTTTATGCTAAACAATATATATATACGTGTGTGTAATGCTGTAATCAGAATAGTAGGGGGGTATCTTAAGAAATCTGACACGCCCACTGGGGCCGTAGGGCACTTGTTACCCAGGTTCTGTCCTGGGTGGATGCCACGGTGGCAAGGCCTGGCTCCGCGACCCTGGCGGTGTCGTTTAAATGACGTGGGGGATGTTATTTACAAGGGGAGATGAATTTGTGACACCACCCATGGTGTCCGGCCAGATATGAGCCGCCGCTGCCTCGCAGGTCCCCTGGGGTCGGTGATGATGCAACAGAGGTTGTTGAGCTCTCCACGGGTTGAGGGTAGCTCCAGGGCAGGTAAAATAGGTGATAGAGTTTATGGTGTTGAGATGTAATGGCGGGGTGCAGGGCCGGAGGCGCAGACAATAACTGGGCAACACAGGAATGCAGTCACAAGTTCTTTACTCACGGTTGGTAGTTCCAGGTTATCACGACTAGTCAGAGGCTGCCCTCGGAGTGCTGGGTCCTGCTGTGATGTGCCCCAGCCGATCCCCGGATGGTTCAGAGGCACAATCCGGTACGCCCTTCTGTGTTCCTTTCTTGGTCGTCTTCCTGCGCTGGCCTCTCCCGCCTGCCCTGCGCCTCTCACACAGTGCCCTGAAGCGGTGTCTGCATATCCCTTTTATGGGTGGCTTTCCTGCCTTGTCCCTTAGTCCTATGTGGTCACCTTTTCAGCGGGTTATGTGCGGTGGTGGCTTCAGTACTTGAAGTATCCTCAGCCTCCAAAAAGCAAACCCTAAGACATGGACATGGACTTTACCAACATGCCACCTTACCACAACCAAATACAAAAATGGCATATAAGAATAATTTGTAGAAAACTTAGCAGATAGGGGGGAAAAAAGAGAAATTCAGTCAAAATAATCCTCTGCTGTATTCTTCAGGCCTGTGAGAGGATCCCTCGGTGGAAAGCTGTGATCTCTGTCCACTGATTTCTATTTAGCAAACCACTTTGTAACTGCTCAGAGATTTCTGGTACTGTAAATCAGATTACATATTCACCCAAAATACCTTCAAAATAATGGTTGAATGTTCAGTATGTGTCACAGTAAAGGAAATGCTCAAACAAATTACCACCATGAAGCAAACCTCGCAACACGTCAGAGGGGTGGAGGCACTCTATAGAGCCCTTTGATGCCGTGGTTTTGGATTGGTGGCCTCTTTTGTTAGATTAAGGCTCATTCAGATTTCTGTTTTTGGCTTATGAGTTCTATCCTTGTTTGTCACTGATAGACCTCTCACCTGTCAGTTCTTGTCCTGATGAAGGAGAGTGGATCTCTAAAACGTGTAGACTAAATAAATATCACATTCCTACATTGGTATTTGGATTTGTCTATGGCAGCATGGCATTAACCCCTTCATCTTCTCAGTTTCTATTCCGTTTGATACACAGCAGTTTTACAGCCAAAAGGGAACATTTTAGCTGCAGAAAAAAAGACTGCAAAAACACCACATGTGAACACAGTCTAACCAAGCACAAAATTTTTTGTTACCAAGTTGTAATCAGTCCTGACTGTGTAGGAACACATACTTTTAACAGGGGAACGTGACGATGCAGTTCTCAAATTATTCATATATTGCCAGTAAGAATCACAGAGGAACAAGCACAATTCTAGGAAAGATCTTTCAGAAATGGGAAAATAAGTAATTATAAAAAATCCATTTCAGGAGAGCTGACAAGTCCTCTATAACATACTTATGTAAAGCAATTTTCACATTCTATTTTCCTCTGTCATTAGTCTTAGGCGGGCTTTGCACACTACGACATCGCAGCCCGATGCTGCGATGCCGAGTGCGATAGTGCCCGCCCCCGTCGCAGCAGCGATATGTGGTGATAGCTGGCGTAGCGAAAGTTATCGCTACGCCAGCTTCACACACACACTCACCTGCCGTGCGACGTCCCTGTGGCCGGCGACCCGCCTCCTTGTTAAGGGGGCGGGTCGTGCGGCGTCACTGCGACGTCACACGGCAGGCGGCCAATCAGAGCGGAGGGGCGGAGATGAGCAGGATGTAAACATCCTGCCCACCTCCTTCCTTCCGCATATCCTACGGAAGCCGCAGTGAGGCCGGTAGGAGACGTTCCTCGCTCCTGCGACTTCACACACAGCGATGTGTGCTGCCGCAGGAGCGAGGAACAACATCGGACCGTCGCGTCAGCGTAATCATGGATTACGCCGACGCTGCACCGATGATACGATTACGACGCTTTTGCGCTCGTTAATCGTATCATCCAGCCTTTACACACTGCGATGTCGCATGCGATGCCGGAAGTGCGTCATTTTCAATTTGACCCCACCGACATCGCACCTGCGATGTCGCAGTGTGCAAAGTGCCCCTAAAGCCCGCTACACACGCTTCAATATATCTCACAATCCGTCGTTGGGGTCAAGTTGTAAGTGACGCACATCCGGCATCGTTTGTGACGTATCTGCGTGTGACAGCTACATGCGATCAGGATTGAACGCAAAACCGTTGATCGCAAACACATCGTATCATTCTCTAGAATTGAGCGTTTTGTTGCAAGAACCTAGTGAATTGTAACGTGTGACATCCCTCATACGATTTTGGTGTCTGATGCTATGTGCGCAGGTGTGCGCTCTGCACCGCAGCTTAAAAAAGGTCTGCTTCAGAGCGCAGCTGAAAAGCTGCGTTCTGAAGCGCCTCACAATGTCTGTCATTCACTAATCTCTGTCAGTCCGTCACTATCTCTGTCCCTCACTCTCAGTCCATGTCAGTCTATCCCCCTCTCTC
The DNA here is from genome assembly GCF_048569485.1 of Anomaloglossus baeobatrachus. Classification (NCBI taxonomy): domain Eukaryota; kingdom Metazoa; phylum Chordata; class Amphibia; order Anura; family Aromobatidae; genus Anomaloglossus; species Anomaloglossus baeobatrachus. Next base: position 185,651,336 of record NC_134359.1, read on the forward strand.
ATATACTCACCGATCCCCGATCCCCGGCGCTGCACGGCATTCACACTGCTCCGGCGGCTTTTACTGTTTTGAAAAAGCCGGCCGCCCATTAAACAATTTCGTATTCCCTGCTTACCCCGCCCACCAGCGCCTATGATTGGTTACAGTGAGACACGCCCCCACTCTGAGTGACAGGTGTCACACTGCACCCAATCACAGCAGTCGGTGGGCGTGTCTATACTGTGTAGTGAAATAAATAATTAAATAATTAAAAAAAACGGCGTGCGGTTCCCCCCATTTTTAAAACCAGCCAGATAAAGCCATACGGCTGAAGGCTGGTATTCTCAGGATGGGGAGCTCCACGTTATGGGGAGCCCCCACCCTAACAATATCAGCCAACAGCCGCCCAGAATTGCCGCATACATTAGATGCGACAGTTCTGGGACTGTACCCGGCTCTTCCCGATTTACCCTGGTGCGTTGGCAAATCGGGGTAATAAGGAGTTATTGGCAGCCCATAGCTGCCAATAAGTCCTAGATTAATCATATCAGGCGTCTATGAGACACCCTCCATGATTAATCTGTAAGTTACAGTAAATAAACACAAACCCGAAAAAATCCTTTATTAGAAATAAAAACACACACATATACCCTGGTTCACCACTTTAATCAGCCCCAAAAAGCCCTCCTTGTCCGGCGTAATCCAGGATGATCCAGCGTCGCTTCCACCGCAGCTGCATGGAGGTGACCGGAGCCGCAGCAGACACAGCCGCTCCGGTCACCTCCATGCAGCAAATGAACACAGCCGCGCGATCAGCTGCTGTCACTGAGGTTACCCGCTGTCACTGGATCCAGCGGTGGATGCAGCGGTGGCCGCGGGTAACCTCAGTGACAGCAGCTGATCGCGCGGCTGTGTTCATTTGCTGTGTGGAGGTGACCGGAGCGGCTGTGTGTGCTGCGGCTCCGGTCACCTCCATGCAGCAGCGCTGGATGCGACGCTGGATCATCCTGGATTACGCCGGACAAGGAGGGCTTTTTGGGGCTGATTAAAGTGGTGAACCAGGGTATATGTGTGTGTTTTTATTTCTAATAAAGGATTTTTTTCTGGTGTGTGTGTTTATTTACTGTAACTTACAGATTAATCATGGAGGGTGTCTCATAGACGCCTGACATGATTAATCTAGGACTTATTGGCAGCTATGGGCTGCCAATAACTCCTTATTACCCCGATTTGCCAACGCACCAGGGCAAATCGGGAAGAGCCGGGTACAGTCCCAGAACTGTCGCATCTAATGTATGCGGCAATTCTGGGCGGCTGTTGGCTGATATTGTTAGGGTGGGGGGCTCCCCATAACGTGGAGCTCCCCATCCTGAGAATACCAGCCTTCAGCCGTATGGCTTTATCTGGCTGGTTTTAAAAATGGGGGGAACCGCACGTCGTTTTTTTTAATTATTTAATTATTTATTTCACTACACAGTATAGACACGCCCACCGACTGCTGTGATTGGGTGCAGTGTGACACCTGTCACTCAGAGTGGGGGCGTGTCTCACTGTAACCAATCATAGGCGCTGGTGGGCGGGGAAAGCAGGGAATACGAAATTGTTTAATGGGTGGCCGGCTTTTTCAAAACAGTAAAAGCCGCCGGAGCAGTGTGAACGCCGTGCAGCGCCGGGGATCGGGGATTGGTGAGTATGAGAGAGGGCTGCTAACTTCAGTTACTCAGGAGATTAGCGGTCACCGGTGAGTCTTCACTGGTGACCGGTAATCAGGACGCGGCACAGACACAGCCGCAGCATCACAATGAAGTCGGGTGAAGTTCACCCGAGTTCATTCTGACAGTGCGGCTCTGTCTGTGTCTGCTGTCATCTGCCATTCAGCTCTGCTACATGGCTGTCTGTGTCTGCTGTTAGCGGCCATGTAGCAGAGCTGAATGGCAGATGACATAGTAAAAACGCATCCCTACACATTACACACGCTTGGCAAGTCAATAAATAAAAAAAAAAAAAAGGTGCTCAATGCATACGTCACAGAACACATGATCTAAAGGATCACACACAAAATTGACCAATTTAACATAGACTACTAACGCTCGTGTGACAGCAAATGAACGACCAACGTGAAATCTCATAGATCCCGTATGCAACCTGGGCGTGTCACATCGCAAATGCGATTGTACAACTAATTGCAACGTGTAAAGTGGGCTTTAGTCTACACGAATATCCAATTTCAGTGTGTATGATGTCTTTATTACATAGAATGTTTTCATCTTCACAAGCTAGAATTTATATTGCCCTGGTATGATACAAGGTTGAATATTGCCTAGCAAGGAGTGTCATTAATGGATGGAATGAATTGCTTTATTACAAAAGCAATCCATTACCAAGACTCAGGTATAACCTGACTAACCTATGGCACAGGATTAGAGAAACTTATTAATTTATGGTAATTATGATGGTAATATTTCAGTGTTGTACACCTGTAATTACTGTACATTCTCTACTGATAACAGTTATATACTGAACATCTAACTTTTGACAACATTTTTTATAGTAATAATGGAGTGTGACAAAATATGTGACATTAAAAGTGGGGGAAAAATAATGTCAAAACTCCTTCTTTGGCACAATATATGAAGAAAGCCACAGCAATACTGCTTTATATCAATACACACACACACACACACATATATATATATACTGTATATATATATATATATATATATATATATATACACTCTATATACAGAAAACAGCACTATATATATAGTGCTGCTTTCTGCTTTTTCACAACTAAAATTAGAAATTTTATTAGGCTATGTGTGCACGTTGCGTACAGTCACTGCAGAAATTTCTGCAGCGATCTGAAGAGCACACGTGTGCTTCAAATCGCTGCAGAAAATGTCCGTAGTGAAAAAAAAAAAAGCCGATTCCATGCGCTCTGATTGCAGCTCCTTCCATAGACAGAGCAGGAGCTGCAGGCAAAGCGCATGGAAGAAGTGACATGTCTCTTCTTAGAACGCGCGCTTTGGGCAGCAGCCGAAGCGCTGCGCTCTAAGACGCCACGTGCGCACGACTCCTGCATAACCTTCATAGATTATGCAGGGGACGCAGGACGCATGCAGTTACGCTGCGCTACAAAGCGCAGCATAACTGCATGTAATTACGCAACGTGCGCACATAGCCTTAATGTAGAAGGATCTCCTCTAGTGTCACTACCTCTGTATTATATGGCATGTCATGGACCATGCTACAAGCTCTTTTCAAGTACACACAGTCACAATAAGGCCCAATATACAGCGGGTGAAATAAGTATTGAAGACATCACCAATTTTCTATGTAAATATATTTTTAAAGGTGCTATTGACATGAATTTATCACCAGATGTCGGTAACAACCCATCCAATCCACACAGGCAAAAAATCAAACCATAGATGTCCATAAAGTTACTCATGTGTAATAATGAAAAATGACACAGGAAAAAAGTATCGCACATGCCTACTGAAATTTAATTAACACTTTGTACAAAAGCCTTTGTTGGTGATGACAGCTTCAATATGCCTCATGTATGGAGAAACTAGCTGGCTGCATTACTCAGGTGTAATTTTGGCCCATTCTTCAACATAAACCCTCTTCAACACTTGAATGTTCCTTAGACTCTTCTTTGATCATTGAGCTTTAGTGCCTTCCATAAATTTTCTATTGTAATCAGGTCAGGTGATTGGTTGGACCATTCTAGCAGCTTTATTTTATTTCTCTGAATTCAATTGAGTTTCCTTGGCTGTGTGTTTGAGATCATTGTCTTGCTGAAATGTCCACCCTTGTTTCATCTTTGTGGTCCTGGTAAATGGCAACAAATGTTTGTCAAGAATGTCTCGATACAATTGTTGAATGTTCTCAGTGAGAGGAACAAAATTATAATCTTGTGATACCTTTTAATGGCTAACTAAAATAAAATAAAGTGATGTTACAAAGCAAGCTTTCGAGACATCTCAGGTCCCTTCATCAGGCATGGTATGACAAAATATCTGAAGAAACACAAATATATGCACAAACAGAGCAGAGGAATGGCATAATAAAAGACTTTTAAATAAACAAACACTGAGCTTAGAAATCCTTAATTAGCTTTGATTAGTGGTGTGAGAGTTTTATTGTCCCAATATCCATGTAGGATCAGAGGTCTGGTGAGTCTTTGGAATGACTCAGATTTTGTAATGGGCCATAAATCCTCCTGACAGGCTGAGTCCTGTGTCCACAGAGTTAAACATTTTAATGAATTTGTATTCCCAGACCCTGATTTCTGTTTTTGAGTGTTCCAATGTCAAGTTTATGGTAAGATGAAATGCATTGAATTTTTCATGAAATTTTAGAAGCTCTTGTTCAGATTCGGTCCAGATTATTAAGATGTCATCGATGAAACGGAAATAAGCCAATGGTTTGAGGTTGCAGGATGCTAAAAAGTCATTTTCCAATTTAGCCATGAAAAGGTTGGCATACTGTGGTGCCATTTTGCTTCCCAAAGCAGTTCCTGTGCGTTGTAAGTATAGCTCCTCGCCAAAAGAGAAAAAGTTGTGTGTGAGGATGAATTTGGTGAGTCTTAATACAGACTTAGGAGGGATCCCATTAGCTACAAGTAACATTTGGCAGGTGATTAGTCCATCTTCATGTGGGATGTTAGAGTATAAGGATTCCACATCCATGGTAGCTAAGATGGTACTTTCGGGTAGGGGACCTATTGTAGATAGCTTTTTCAAAAGGTCAGTGGTGTCCTGTATATAGCTGGCTGTGTTTCTCACCAGTGGCTTAAGGACATTTTCTACCCACCCAGAGAGTTTGTCAGTGAGCGTTCCCACCCCTGAGATGATTGGCCTCCCTGGGTTACCTGGTTTATGAATCTTGGGTAGCATATAGAAAACTCCCATCCTTGGATTCTCAGGTATTAGGTCCAGAAGGTTTGTGAAGTCTGAACCCAGACATCTGATGACTTTTTTCAACTCCCTCATATATTTTGGGGTTGGGTCATCATCCAGTCTGGTGTAGTACTGTATATCCATCAGTTGTCTGTTTGTTTCTTTAATGTAGTCCATTGTATTCAGGAGAACTATGGCGCCCCCTTTATCTGCTGGCTTAATAGCGATCTCCTTGTTTTTCTTCAGGCTGTGAATTGCCCTTGTCTCCTGCCTACTGATATTAGATGTTTCTTCTGCTTTTTTGTCCAATATTGTTGACTGTACCGAATATCTAAATGAGTCAATATACTGGTCCAAAATGGTGTTGTGGCCAGGAGGAGGTGTCCAGTCAGACGTTTTCTTTTTCTCTGTTTTGATTTGTGTTTGGCTGTTTAGAAGCTTCAAGTTTTCTTTAGCATCAAAGAACTCCTTCAGTCTCAGTCTCCTGAAGTATTGTTCCATGTCACTACAAAGATCTGTTTTCTCTAGAGGGTTTGTCGGACAAAATGTTAGACCTCTGGAAAGCACACAGAGTTCTAGATTAGTGGATTTGTGGGATGACAAATTAATAACACAGCTGACTGTACCTGTGTCCCTCTGGCAGATTTGCTCCATGCTGCTGTGTTTAGGAGGAACTTGGCTGATTCTTGAGAAAAATCCTGCTTTTAGCCGAAGTCTCGAAGTCTGTGGAGTTTCTTTTTCCGGCAACTACTGTTATGATCCGGAACCATGGAAAACCACCATAAATCATTGGTAAAAGATGACAAGAGCATTGGCAACTAATCTGGCCGCCATCCCCTTACTAACCATCAATACTAGAAGTAGCCGAGGGGTGAATTAGCATCCTGTGCACCGCGAACCCAGCCGGAGAACTAGCTATCGGAAAGGAAGGAAAGATGAATAACTCTCTGCCACAGAAAATAGATTGCCAAAGAATAGCAAGCCCCCCCCACATTCAAAGACTGCGGTGATATAGGAAAACACAATACACAGATAGATGATAGGATTAGCAAAAGGTGAGGCCCTACTGACTAAATAGGACAGAATAGGAAAGGGACTGATGTTGGCCAGAGAAAAACCCTGCAAAAATCCAAAAACCTGATAGTACAAAAAGCCCTCAGATCGCTAGATCTGAACTCTGTCCTATACCAGGCGCTCTTGTCATACCAATGAACAGAAAGCAGGAACCATTACAAATTCAAGAAGCAACGAACACATGGACTAATAGGAGCAATACTCCAAACATAGCTGCAGGGAGCTTCCCAGCTAAGCAACTGAGAGGGAAGATCTCTGCATGCAAATAAATTGACAATAACCACAGTAAATGACAAACTCAGATAAGAGCAAAAAGAACCAAACAACAAATAAAGAGCCAATCACTTATCTAGGGTAGATGTGGTCTGGAGCAGGATGAAGCAGGCTGGTGAACAAAGAACAACTGCCATCCGGCATAGCCTGCTAGCAGACCAGGGTTTAAATAGGCAGAGAGTTAGTAATGGAAACGCCCATTGCTCAACACACCTGGTCACTGTCCAAACCATTCCTGGCCACAAGAGGGAGCCTCACAGCAGCAAAAGCATAACTGACATTCACAACAGTACTGTTACGGGGGGCTGTCTGATAATAACTTAAAGGAGTATCAGACAGTCAGGGTCCATCGTGCAAAGACTCTGCTGCAGACTTTGGCAGAGTGCAATACCTCTGTTAACTCACAGAAGGATATAATAAGTAAGTAAAGCAATTCCTCCCTTACTTGGAGGGTGTGTGGAATGATCTCTGTTAATAATCACAGAGACAAAGGCAATGTGTGCGAAATGGCACCTACCTAGGTCCGCTCTTCTAGTGGTGCAAAAGAGACGAACAGCAGCGTAAGCCGCACAAAGCTCCTACCTGCGTTCGCTCCACTAGTGTGCGAGGACGCGAACCACTAGATATGGCACCTGCCTAGGTCCGCTCTTCTAGTGGTGCAAAAGAGACGAACAGCAGCGTAAGCCGCACAAAGCTCCTACCTCTGTTCGCTCCCCTAGTGTGCGAGGATACGAACAACTGCCAGACGCAGTATAAGAAACGTTACCCTAGCGGCAACGTCCACCTACGAGTCGAACCACAAGGCCCAGCCAGACCATGTGCCTCAGGCACCTGCCTATGTCCGCTCCCCTAAGAGGTAAGGATACGGACAGCAGCCGAAGCTGTAAGGTATAAGAACGCTACCCTGCCGGTAGCGCTCACCTAGCATAGACAGAGGAATGCCTAGAGGAACGCGCACAGAGCGTCTACTCTTATGCATGAACCAAGAGGACTGAGCGCCATGCGGCGTGTGTCAGGGTCTTATATAGACTCTGTGCCTCATCCAAGATGGAGGACACCAGAGCCAATCCGCTGCCAGAACGACAGGAGTGACGTCATGCTGGTCTATCACCGAGCAAGGCATCACAAGCACATGACCAGCGACCAATCGGCATAGAAGGTGTCAGAGACATGTGAACTCGTGTCAGCGATGATGTCACCCGCACATGTGCAATGGCTCCAAGATAGGACTTAGTCTCCGGCGCTCGCACATGTGCAGTAGCAAGAAATCTGGACTTAGTCTCCAGCGCTCGCACATGTGCAGTAGCAAGAAATCTGGACTTAGTCTCCAGCGCTCGCACATGTGCAGTAGCAAGAAATCTGGACTTAGTCTCCAGCGCTCGCACATGTGCAGTAGCAAGAAATCTGGACATAGTCTCCAGTGCTCGCAGCAACCGTAACAAGTACCTTCGTTTGCATGGTATTCCCGAAAACATTGTTTCTGACAGAGGGGTGCAGTTTGTATCCAGATTTTGGAGGATTTTTTGTTCCAAATTGGGTCTTCAGCTTTCTCCTCGGCGTTTCATCCTCAGACCAACGGTCAGTCTGAAAAGGTTAACCAGACCTTGGAGACCTATTTCTGGTGTTTTGTTTCTGCGGATCAGGATGACTGGGTTTCGTTTTTGCCTTTGGCTGAATTTGCCCTTAACAATAGAGCTAGCTCTACCACATTGGTATCCCCCTTTTTCTGCAATTTTGGGTATCACCCCACGTTCCTCTCGGGGCAGCTTGAGGCGTCTGACTGTCCAGGGGTGGATTAGGTGGTAAACAGAATGCAGCAGATTTGGGGGCAGGTAGTGGATACATTTTTTCAATCCCATGAATCTGCCCAGAAATTTGCCAACCGGCGTCGGACTTTTGGTCCCCGGTTTAAAGTGGGGGACATGGTGTGGTTGTCCTCTAGAAATATTCCTATGAGAGTTCCATCTCCTAAATTTAAGCCCAGATTTATTGGACCTTATAAGATTTCGGAGATTATCAACCCTGTATCTTTCCGTTTGACTCTGCCTGTGTCATTTAAGATTCACAATGTCTTCCATAAGTCCTTGTTGAAGAGACATGTGGAGCCAACAGTTCCTGCAGCAGCGCCTCCTGACCCTGTTTTGGTACAAGGGGATCTGGAGTATGAGGTTGTAAAAATTCTGGATTCCCGTCACAGTAGGCGACAGCTTCAGTACCTTGTGAAATGGAAGGGTTATGGGCAGGAGGATAACTCTTGGGTTGTGGCTTCTGACATTCATGAGGACAGGGTTTTTTTGCGCCTTCCATCATGCTCATCCTGAGCGATCCGGTGGCCTTGGTGAGGGTTTGGTGACCCCTCCTCAAGAGGGGGGTACTGTTGTGAATGTCAGTTATGCTTTTTCTGCTGTGAGGCTCCCTCTTGTGACCAGGAATGGTTTGGACAGAGACCAGGTGTGTTGAGCAATGGGCGTTTCCATTACTAACTCTCTGCCTATTTAAACCCTGATCTGCTAGCAGGCTATGCCGGATGGCAGTTGTTCTTTGTTCACCAGCCTGCTTCATCCTGCTCCAGACCACATCTACCCTAGATAAGTGCTTGGCTCTTTATTTGTTGTTTGGTTCTTTTTGCTCTTATCTGAGTTTGTCATTTACTGTGGTTATTGTCAGTTTATTTGCATGCAGGGATCTTCCCTCTCAGTTGCTTAGCTGGGAAGCTCCCTGCAGCTAAGCTTTGAGTATTGCTCCTATTAGTCCATGTGTTTGTTGCTTCTTGAATTTGTAATGGTTCCTGCTTTCTGTTCATTGGTATGACAATAGCGCCTGGTATAAGACGGAGTTCAGATCTAGCGATCTGAGGGCTTTTTGTACTATCAGGTTTTTGGATTTTTGCAAGGTTTTTCTCTGGCCACCATCAGTCCCTTTCCTATTCTGTCCTATTTAGTCGGTAGGGCCTCACCTTTTGCTAATCCTATCATCCATCTGTGTATTGTGTTTTCCTATATCACCATAGTCTTTGAATGTGGGGAGCTTGCTATTCTTTGGCAATCTATTTTCTGTGGCAGAGAGTTATTCATCTTTCCTTCCTTTAAGATAGCTAGTTCTCCGGCTGGGTTCACGGTGCACAGGATGTTAGTTCACCCCTCGGCTACTTCTAGTGTTGATGGTTAGTAAGGGGATGGCGGCCAGATTAGTTGCCAATGCTCTTGTCACCTTTTACCAATGTTTTATGGTGCTCTTCCATGGTTCCGGATCATAACGCATGGATGTGGAATCCTTATACTCTAACATCCGACATGAAGCTGGACTAACCGCCTGCCAAATGTTTCTTGTAGCTAATGGGATCCCTCCTGAGTCTGTATTAAGACTCACCAAATTCATCCTCACACACAACTTTTTCTCTTTTGGCGAGGAGCTATACTTACAACGCACAGGAACTGCTACGGGAAGTAGATTTATACATTTGTTCATTCATCCTTCTTTCAATTATACAAAGTTTATCAGTGTTGTATGCTGAAAAAGAGACCCACATCATGATGTTCCTACCTCAAAACTTCCCTGCTAGTAGGGTTTTTATGGGGACATATGCCTTTTGGCCTCCAAACATGGTGGGTGTTATGGTATCCAAAGAGTTCAATTTTGGTCATATCTGACCAGACTATATTCTCCCAGTATTTTATAGGCCTGTCTAAATATTGTTGACCAAACTTTATGACCCCTTCATGACTTTGGACGTACTGGTACATCCTATTTGTCTGGTGTTTCCCAACCTTGGATATACTGGTATCGTGGCAATTGCAGGGCCACAGGAGCTGTGCCAGGCATGGTCCCCGCACCGTCCCTGGATGTTTAACTCTCTAAATCAGGGGTGGGGAACCTTTTTTCAGCCAGGGGCCATTTGGAAATTTCTACCAACCTTCGGGGGCTGCACAAAATTATCAATGTGAAAACTACCCTAGTATATTTGGTCAAACAATTAATTAACTTACCCCTACTGTGGTGGCCGGAGCTGCTTCTCTTTGGTGTGGCTGTGATGTTTGGTGATACTAATCATGTTTCTTCTCACAGCTGCTTTTTCATTTTTGTCTGGGTCTGGAGCACAGTCAACTCTTTGTGATAAGATTGGTAAATCATATACAGCACATAACAGACGCTGTATATACATCACAGGAGACACTGGAGGCACATATATCACATAGGAAACACTGGGACTGCTGTATATACATCACAGGAGACACTGGGGGCACATACATCACTGGAAGGGCTGGGGGCATATACATCACTTAGGAGACACTGGTGCTGCTGCATATACACCACATAGGAGAGTCTGGGACTGCTGTATATACATCAGATAGCAGACGCTGGGCCTGCTGTATATACATCATAGGAGACACTGGGGGCACATACATCACACAAGGGGCTGGGGACACGTATATGCCCCCAGCCCCTCCTGTGATGTATATGCCCCAGCCCTCCTGTGATGTATGTGCCCCCAGCCCCTCCTGTGATGTATATGCCCCCCGCCCCTCCTGTGATGTATAAGTCACAGGAGATGCTGGGGGGCATACATATCACAGGAGACGCTGGGGACATGCACATCACGATAGACGCTGGGTGCATAAGCAACACAGGAGATGCTGGGGCGCAGACGCCACAAGAAGGGCTGGGGAGCAGACACCACAAGAGGGGCTGGGGCGCAGACGCCACAAGAGGGTCTGGGGCGCAGACGCCACAAGAGGGTCTGGGGCGCAGACGCCACAAGAGGGTCTGGGGTGCAGACGCCACAAGAGGGTCTGGGGCGCAGACGCCACAGAAGGGTCTGGGGCGCAGACGCCACACAAGAGGGTCTGGGGCGCAGACGTCACACAAGAGGGTCTGGGGCGCAGACACCACACAAGAGGGGCTGGGGCGCAGGCACCACTGGGGGGGCACAGATATCACTTGTCGAGCCCTTACATCAGTGAGGGGAGGAGGGGCACACAAACCTAGGGTGATACACAGCATTGGGGGGCACACAGCACAGAGGGGAGGGGGCCACAAAGCACTGGACAGGGCACACAGCAGCAGAAGGCTGGCGCTGGACACACAGCAGCGCCGGACTCAAGCACTGGAGAGCAGGCACCGGACAGGCAGCTCCGAGGACAAAGGGTGGACACGCAGCTCCGAGGGCTGGGGGGCGGACACACAGGGCCAGGAGCGGGCACGTAGCTCCGAGGGCCGGGAGATGGACATGCAGCTCCGGGGGGCGGGCATGCAGCTCCGAGTGCCGGGGGCGGGCAAGCAGCTCCGAGGCCCGGGGGTGGGCAACGCAGCTCCGAGAGCCAGGGGGCGGGCATGCAGCTCCGAGGGCTGGGGGGCGGACACGCAGCTCTGGGGGGCGGGCACGCAGCTTTGGGTGCCGGGGGGTGGGCATGCAGCTCCGAGGCCCAGGGGGCGGGCACGCAGCTCCGAGGGCCGGGGGCGGACACGCAGCTCCGGGGGGCGGGCACGCAGCTCCGAGTGCCGGGGGGCGGGCACGCAGCTCCGAGGCCCGGGGGGCGAGCAACGCAGCTCTGAGGCCTGGGGGCGGGCAACGCAGAGCACTAAACCCGCCCACAGCAGCACATGGTGAACAGCAGCACATGTGCGGATTTAAAGGGCCGGTGGCCTGCAACATGGCAGTGGCGGCTCGAGCACTACAGCCCCTGGGAATCTGCCCGCGGGCCGCATAAAAGGGCATGGCGGGCCGTATACGGCCCGCGGGCCGGAGGTTCCCCACCCCTGCTCTAAATGCTGCAATCGATAGCAACCACAGCACTTAGGGGTTTGGGAAAAGGATTGCACTCCCTCCCTCTCCCCTCCAACCGGTGCCCCCACAATGTAATCGCAAGGGCCGATCGTGGCATGGTGGCCCAAAGTTCTCATGATGACCTCTGGGTCACCAGACTATGAGAAGCTTCAGAGATCTTAAGCCCGCTTTACACGCTGCAATGTATCTTACAATGTGTCGGCGGGGTCACGTCGTAAGTGACGCACATCCGGCATCGTAAGGTACAGTGCAGTGTGTAACAGCTACGTGCGATTGCGATTGAACGGTAAAACATTCATCGCACACACGTCATTCATTCCTCATGAATTGAACGTCAGGTTGTTCATCGTACCCGGGGTAGCACACATCGCAGTGTGTGACACCCCGGAAACGATGAACAGATCTTACCTGCGTCCTGCGGCTCCCGGCCGGTAATGCGGAAGGAAGGAGGTGGGCGGGATGTTTACGTCCTGCTCAGCTCCGCCCCTCCGCTTCTATTGGCTGGCTGCTGCGTGACGTCGCTGTGACGCCGAACGTCCCTCCCACTCCAGGAAGTGTACGTTCGCCACATCGAGGTCGTATGGACGGGTAAGTACGTGTGACGGGGGGTTACTCGTATGTGCGGCACATTCAACAAATTGAACGTGCCGCACATACGATGGGGGCGGTTATGATCGCATACGATATCGTATGCTGGATCATAAGGTGTAAAGCAAAAATGTTTTAAAAAAAAAAAACAAAAAAAAACAAACAAACAATTATTCCAATAAATAGTTATATTTGTTTAAAAAAATAAATAATAAAAGTACACATATTTGGTAACGCCTCGTCCGTAACAACCCGATCTATAAAACTGTCTTACTAATTAAACCCTGCAGTGAGCGCCATAAAAAAACAGCAAAAACTATGTTTTTCATCATACAGCTGACAAAAAAGTGGACTAGCACGCAATCAAAAAGTCTTGTATAAAAAATATATGAAGGGAAGAAAAAGAAAATGCGCATGAAGTGGGATCACCAAAAATAGCAGAAATTACATTTATTATGTGAAAAAGACATACCAGAACACAGATATAGATAAAAACAATTATAAAAGCAACAGCTTAAACACACATTTAGTACCAATGGTATATGGCACCAAACAACACCCCACCCCCTCAACAAGCCAGAGAACCCCAAAAATGACAGACTCCAACAAATGTATACAAAAGGCAGGGCTCAAAGCAGTTCAATTAGTCACAATAAACGAAAGGTGTATATTGAACAATTAATACAATGCAAATGCAAGACAGTTCCTGGATGACAGCAAGCAAAGTGCATTAAAGTACAGCACAAAAGATAAGCTAGTACAATCAAATGATAACCTGCCTTAGAGAGATAAATGGAGCCACATGCGGAGCGGAGCAAATGCCCGCATATATATAGTAAGGAGTAGAAAGGCCAAAAGGATATGAGAGGGGGGTAGGGTGGTGACCCCACGCGTATCGCTACAAAAGATTGTAGCTTCCTCAGGGGAAAATGAGGTATACCGTGCCTGGTGTATCTTAAATACAGTCATCTAATTAGAAAAGATTGGTTACCAGCATGGACGAGGTGGAGGGAGAGAGGTCGCCGTGCAACCAGAGGATGCCGATGTGCGCCGCCATGTTTTGCCACATGACCCGATCACGTGAGCTGATGACATAGATGCCCTAGCCATAGCGCATGCGCTGAAGTGATACCGCTGCGCATGGATTTTAAATATTGGGTGTAACAAAGGTGTCCCAACCACAGCGCATGCGCCAGAATAATGACGCTGCGCATACAATTGAAACCACATATGATCCGCCCATAGGATAGCGGCGTCTGCGCAACATCACCAGCAACCAAACAGTATAAGTACACCATCCAACTGTGTAACCCAGCAAGTACGCATGCGCGGATGTAGTATCACTCCGGATGACATAATTACCTATTTCAATATTATCAAATATGAGGAAACGCACACGCACATGCCATTGTTATCTCTAGAGTACACACAGAGAGGCGTGCAAGAAATTTCATGACATAGCTAAAATAACATAATAAACGTATAATACGCATGTGTAAAGACTGAACAACATCCACTTTTAGAGGGATTACACATCATAAGCTAGGAAATTTCTTAAAGGTTACTGGGATAACATATTTAAACCTATAAGGTGCACATGCGCAAAAGCAACAGTCACCTTCCTTTAAGGTGCAGATAACCGCAGAGCCATAGTACATCAGGTCATGTGGCAAAAAGAAATATATTTTGTAGGAAGCAAAAAGAATATGTACATCACATATATCACATATAAAGTCCTTCATAATATCCGTTCATCATGAAAAATCAGGCACTATTGGACAAATTCCTCCATGAGAGAGACGGCTACTTGTTTGAATTTCTTGGTCAGGCAAAAGGAGTCCATATTAAACAGGAAATCCAGAGAGTCTGTTAGATCCCAAAACAAAAAAAAATTGGAAAGGAGGTGAACAGGGTCATAAAGAGGGGCAAATTATGTCGCAGGGCCGGAGCACAAACATCAAACGAACATCTTCCTGGAATAGGTAAGACTGGTCATGTTCAAAGTAGATGAAACATTTCTTCAATAATCAAGACCTAAAATGTAGAGGAATATATGATGAGTCCTACAGAAATAGAACACAGACAACCAAGGCAAAAAATAAGGTCCGCCAAAGAGTAACAAAGCAAAATGGGTGCAGACCTCATGTGAAAAGTTTGTGACACAAGGTTAATTCCACTGATCTCCATGATCAAGGGAAACACAACCTCCCACAAGAAGGGGATACGCTGATTAGAACGCAGTATCAATCCCTTATTTCTTGTAGAAGCCAGTGAATAAGAGTTCCTCGTTGAGCCCGTTGGGGGAGAGGCTCTTAAGTTGGTATATCCACCTTGCCTCCCTCCTCAACAGTTCATCAGAGATCCTACCCCCCCGAATGTTAGCAGGAACAGAATCCAGCACCATGATTCGGACCCTGCGAACCGAGCTATTGTGCAAATCAAGAAAATGCTTAGCCAAGGATGTGATGGGCTTACCTTGAACTTGATCCTTTTGTGCTCTACCGATGTCGGAAAGATGGTGCTGGATCCTGCACCGAAGCTCCTGTGTAGTCTGTCCAACATAAAGTTTTGGACAGTCACAAATCAGAAGATACACAATGTTTCTACTTCGACAATGGAAAAAATCTTAGTTGTAATAGACCCTGGAAAGACAGAGGTTTGCACACAGCTATCAGCAACAAGATAGGGGCAGATGGTACAGCCCCCACACGGAAAGGAACCAACCAATTTTTGTCCCCGACCAAAAGAAACAGTAGGTCTCTTGAAGTGACTGGAAGAGAGAAGGTGTTTCAAATTTTTCGCACGTTTGGCAGTCAATTTTGGACGGGTGCTAATAAATGGAACAAACCTGGGTTCACTAAGGAGAATGCTCCAGTTCTTCGCCAGAACCTGCCGTACCTTGTCCCATTGATTGTTGTATGTCATCACAAGATTGATGGTACACATCTCGGTTCTTTGTCTGCCACAGAAAGTGTCAGACCGTGGAATGTTAGCTGAATGTTGGAAGGCTCTTGAAACCACCTTCCGTGGATATCCTCTCCTAAGGAACCTTGTGGCCAAATCCTGTGCTTCATTCCTAAAGGTGGTAACATTAGTACAGTTACGGCGTACCCGCAGGAACTGGCCCTTGGGTATCCCGTCCCGGACATGTTTAGGATGAAATGAAGTATAGTGTAGCACCCTATTAGTTGCAGTCTGTTTCCGGAACAGCGACGTGGTGATCCGACCATTCTCCAGTGTGATCTTCAAATCAAGAAAATCCACCATGGTGGTTGAAATGTTGGAGGAGAGTCTGATATGCCAAGGGTTCTCATTCAACTGGGCAATGAAGTTTTCACATGACGTACGGTCACCTATCCAAAAAAACAGAACATCGTCGATGTATCTAAACCAGTGTGATACATGCCTCTGGAACGAGGCGACGAGTGCCACGTGTGTCTCCTCCCACCAACCTAGAAAAAGGTTGGCGTACGAGGGGGCACAACGGGCACCCATCGCGGTCCCAGACGCCTGCTTATAGAAAACACGATCAAACACAAAAAAACTGTTCTGTAAAACAAATTGTAACATATCCAAAAGAAAAGAATCGTGTTTTCTATCACCTGTTTCTATCACCTGTTGTATAAAAAATATGGTACTGCTGAAAACATCATATTGTCCCACAAAAAAACAAACAGCCATACTGCTCCATCAAGAAAAAAAAATAAAAAACTGTAGCTCTCAGAATACAGCAATGCTAAAACTATTTTTTTCTATAAATAGTTGTAATGGTGTACAAGTGGCAGAGTTTAAAAAAATTGTTTAAATTGTGGAATCGCTGTAATCATACCGACCCAAAGAATAAAGCTGTCCCATCACTTTTACAAAACTGTGAACAATGTAATAAAAAAAAAATGGATCCCTGAAATGCGGTTTCCTCTTAATTCTGCCTCACAAAAAGGTGGAATAGAAAACTATAAAAAAATAGTATGTGGCCCAAAATGGTAACAATAAAAACTCCATCTCATTTCACAAAAAACAAGCCTTCACATGACTCTGTCAGCAGAAAAATAAAAACAACTAGAGCCGTCAAGATTCAGTGATGCAAAAGAACTTTATTTTGTAAAAAAGCGCTTTTAGTGTGTTAGTAGCCAAATCTAAAAAAACAATTTAAATCTGGTATCACTGCAATCGTTCTGACCTGAGGAATAAAGCCGCCTAATCACTTATAGCACACAGTGCATGGCATAAAAAAACAAATAAGTAAAGCCAATTCATCAACTGCTGTTGATTTGTTCATTCTGCCTCCCAAAGATTGCAGTACAGCATGACTCACATTTATCCTGCGCTCTATGCTGAGCGTGTAAATCTCTGAAAAACGTGATTCAGACAAAATTCCCAACAGAAAATTGACTGTAAGGAGGCAGAGGGAGTCACTTTGAACCCTCATTTAGCCTGTGGTTCAGTAGTATATATCTTTTTTCTCATCTTTTTAGGCATGCACAAAAGTGTGGTCAGCAACGTTTGTTCACCTTTGAAAAGGCGGACAATGCTGAGAGGCCAAACAGTGTCTGGAGGTAACTCTGCTGCTTCATTGTAGTGAATGGATCCGTGTGGAGCTCCACTATTTAGGCAACTCAGGTGATTTGCCGATCTGACTTGGCACCCACAAACCATTGCCACTAAATCTGAACTGAAATATGGCACTCCTTTTTTTCTTCACTTTGCACCGTGCCTCAAAAGTAGTTTTCAATCAGTCATGTGATATTGTCGAACTCAGTATAAATTGCGCAACAAATTGTATAGTGCATTATCTCCTGTTACCCTTGTAAAAATTAAATATTTATAGTTAAAGCAACTTTTTTTGTGGTAAAAATGTTTTTTTTTTATTTTTACAACTCCTCATTATAAAATTCTGTGAAGCACCTGAGGGTTCAAGGTGCTCACCAAACATCTAGATAAATTCCTTGAAAAATTTAGTTTCTAAAATGGGGTCACATATGGAGGAGCTCCACTGTTTAGGCACCTCAGCAGGTCTCCAAACACGACATGGCATCCACTATCTATTTCAGACAATTTACGCTGTAAAATTCAAATGGTGTTCCTTCTCTTCCGAGCACTGCTGTGCGCGCTAATAGTAGATTTCCACCACACATAGGGTATCAGTGAACTCAGGAGAAATTGCAAAACAAATTGTAAGGTGCATTTTCTATTGTTATCCTTGTGAAAATGCAAATATTACAAAAATTAGGGCTAAAAGACATTTTTGTGGGCAAAAGTAATGTTTTAATTTTTCCTTCCACATTCTTTTAGTTTCTATGAAGCACCTAAAGGGTTAATAAACGTCTTGAATGTTATTTTGCACAGTTTGAGGGGTGCAGTTTTTAGAGTGGTGTCACTTTGGGGTAATTTTTGTCAGACAGTTATAGCAAGGATTTAAATTAAAATTTAACTTTTAATATCAATATTCTATAAATATGATACAACAAAGTGCAGTGCAGTGCATGAATAAATAAAAATCAGAAAGATCTCACCCAGTACTTCTCCTGAGGAGATCAGAAGCCACCGGAACAATCCAAGGCAGAAGCAGGCCAAAACAGACCTAAGGTGGTGGTGGGGGGGGCAACCCTCCCAACGCGTTTCCCTCTCTATATAATAAGAGAGTTCCTCAGGAGAGAAAATCTTCACGTAAAGCCTGCAATGGCAGGACAGTACTACACAATGTACATTGGGAGGGTGTATTTGTCATCAGGGCTAGCATTCCTGATTTGGGTGCTGCCCTTGTAAGGGCGGAAGCAACTTTTGCAGGGGCACGACAGGGGTAGGGAACGTTGAGACTGGTTGCCCCCCCCCCACCCCTTAGGTCTGTTTTGGCCTGCTTCTGCCTTGGATTGTTTCGGTGGCTTCTGATCTCCTCAGGAGAAGTACTGGGTGAGATCTTTCTGGTTTTTATTTATTCATGCACTGCACTGCACTTTGTTGTATCATGTTTTTAGAATATTGATATTAAAAGTTAAATTTTAATTTAAATCCTTGCTATAACTGTTATTCTAATCAGGATTTGGGCTGTACTGCTATTGCCATTGCGGCAGGATTGCTTTTCTATTGGGGTAATTTTTGTCACCTAGGTTTCTTAAAGTCACTTCAAATGTGATTTGGTCCCTAAATAAAATGGTTTTGTAAATTTTAATATAAAAATAAGAAATTGCTGATACACTTTAAACCCTTCTAACTTCCTAACCAAAAAAATAATGTTTAAAAAAAAAATCGTGCTGGTGTAAAGTAGACATGTGGGAAAAGTTATTTATTAACTATTTTGTGTGATATAATGCTCTGATTTAAAGACATTAAAATTCAAAGTTTAAAAATGGCGAAATTATCAAAATGTTCCCCAAATTTCTGATATTTTCACAAATAAACACAAAAATATTGGCCTAAGTTTACCACTATCATGAAGTACAATATGTCATGAAAAAACAGTCTCATAATCACTGGGATCTGTTGAAGTGTTACAGAGTTATAACCTGTTAACATGACAATGATTAGAATTGAAAAATTGGCTGTGCCATGAAGGTGAAAACAGGGGGGTGAAGGGGTTAAATGTGCTTGAACATGCTTTTTATTCAGCAATGGAGTCGTGCATGGTGAGCTTGCATACTCATACTCATACGTCATGGAAGTTGAGTGCATTGCTTATTGTTTTACCTATTGATACAAGGTTTTTCTGCAGCTCTCCACAGGTGGTCAATGGCTTTTGGACAACTCTTTTGATAATTCTTTTCTATTTAATAAGGTTGCAAAGGTCTTGAGATAGCGCACTGCTTTTACCCATCATGAAATGTTTCTTGTGTGGCACCTTGGTAATGAAACACCTTTTTATAGGCCATCACTTGAAGCAGCTGATATTATTTTTCACTAAATGGCAGGATTGCTTTGTAATTACTGATATATTTCAGCTGGTGTCATGACTTTCCATGGTTTTTTTTGCACTTCTTTCTTCATACATTCAATACATTTTCCTTGTGTAATTTCTTATTATTATACATAATTTAATTTATAGACATCTATGGTTTGATTTCTTTGCCTGTGTGAATTGGATGGAATGTTACTGACATCTGATGACAAATTCATGTCAATAGCATCTTTAGAAATATATTTACTTAGAAAATCAGTGACGTGTTCAATATTTATTTCACCTTCTGTATACCCCCCCCCCCCCCTATAAGTCTCTGTGTCATGTGTAGGCTAATATCCAGAAGTTTAAAATTCTACTCTGCTTCCTAGCATGTATTTTAGCACCATTAGCAAATATTATAGCTGTTACTACAATATGGCAGGACACATGAGTAATTGTTTATGGCAAATATACACACTCCTCAAAACAAAGTGTAGTTTTGCTCTGTAAGAGCTATACTTTAGCTTTCAGGCATGTGATTGACCAGCTTAAAGAGGTTGTTCACTACTTTACAACCCCAGATTAATCAATTCAATACTCAACCCCTGTAGCAGTTTCATTCCAGGAATGTTGGGGCCCACTGTTCCTGGAGAGTGACGAGACTTGTAGTGTCACATGCCAGCTGCAGCTAATGAGAGACTGCTCGTCATCTGCAGCTGGCATATAATACAACAAGTCACGTCGCTCTCCGGGAACATCAGCGCCAGCATTGCTGAAATCACGCTGTTGTACAAGACGTATATGTACTGTTTTCATTTTGTAGTGTCCTGAATTGATTAAACTACGGTTGTCCAGTAGTGGACAACTCTTTTAATTTTGCTTGTGTAGATATTATTTAAGGACTCACATTACACTATTCTCTAGAATAAAGACGTTATATTTAGTCAATATAAAAGCTCAATGGATGACATACTGTATACAAGATAAATGTGCCAGAATTGTTGGCTGTTTTGTCTTCACTCTGTGGTCTAGCTTATCCTAAAACATCTCAATAGGGTAAGGGTCAGTGGATTGTGTAGGCCATCTCATGTGACCCTGTTCTCTTTCCCTTTCCTTTTTGGTCACATACAGTAGCCCTTAAATAGCATGAAGGTGTGTTTTGGGTCATTGTCCTGTTGTAATACAAATGATGGTGCCAATTAGTGCAGGCTAAATGCTGTGTTCAGGTGTACCTTGAATTTGGAATAAATCACCAAAAGAGTCACAATCAAAACACCCCCACACCTTTACAGTTTCATCCTTCATGGTGGTTATCACACATTTTGAAATCATTCGTTCACCTTTTTGTGTCTCCTAAAAAATGTCAGTTGGTATTATAAATCTTAAATTTTGATTAATCAAAATCACAGTACGGATTTTTACCAATCTTATGTCCAGTTTTTGTGTTGTTTAGCTCTGCTTCTATTTTGTGGCCTCTCTTCTGCACAGTTCATGTTGAGATATATCTGTGCCTCATTTTTGAGGGCTGTTTTCCGAGTGTCTGTCACTTTGTGTTTTCTGAGGTTGGAAACAGGGGTAATTTTCAGTTTTGCTTTCTTAAGATAATCCTCATGTGAATCAGTTTCATCAAAACGATGGATGGTTGTTATGACTGCACTTGAGGATACCTTCAGAATTCCAAAATTTTCTGCAATGACGGACCTTCAAGTTTTAAAATAATGATGGACTGTTGTTTCTCTTTACTTTTCCAGCCATATTGTGGCTTAGAACAGTTGAGGCATATTGCTCAGCACTGTATGAAAGTGTGTTCCATCACAGTCTCTGCAAAACCCACGTGATGGTCTAGAGCACTTTCTGAAGGCAGAGTATTTCACAAATGAACTCTTGACTAGTCATACCTATTCAAGGGAAACCATTCCAAGAGATGACCTTGAACAGGTATGAAAAATCCTGATAGTTGGTTCTCTTTAACCTCTTCCTGTAGTGTGCAGTTAAATGCTGTGCCCTCACCATCAGTAGCAGGTTTCATCTGGGCATTACATCTGACAATCCACTGTAATGGGTGGAACAGCAGTTAAAACCAATCCAAGTGGTTTTAGCCCTTGGATGATGCGATCAATATTGAATTTGGTATATAAGTGGTCTCCTTTCTGCTCAGTTCAGGTCTGTCTCACTTTTTACAAGCCTATCTTTTGGCATTGACCAAACACTGATGAAAATAAGTTTTTGTTTTTAAATATGAGAACAACCTCTGACATGAATGAGGCCGTAGACACATTTTTGCACAGCCTCTTTAAAATTCAAGTTCCTTCATTGCCTCTCCTGTGCTCATCTATAATGTAAGGGATGATATAAAGAATGTTTCCCTTCTAATGGATTTTTTGCAGAATACTTCATGACACTGTTGCTTGGCATTAGCACTAGAGTTGAGCGCGGTTCGTGGTTCGTGGTTCTCCAGTTCTAGGCTCGAGTGATTTTGGGGCATGTTCTAGATCGAACTAGAACTCGAGCTTTTTGCAAAAGCTCGATAGTTCTAGAAACGTTCGAGAACGGTTCTAGCAGCAAAAAACAAGCTAAATCCTAGCTTGGTTTCTGCTGTAATAGTGTAAGTCACTCTGTGAATCACACTATTATCACATTTCAGTGTATAGTGTGCGTGAACAGCGCCTTCAGATGACTGCTGTTTGTATAATGGCGATCGCCATTTTTTTTTTTTTTTTTCTTGTCTTCCTTCCCTAAGCGCGCGCGTCTTGTGGGGCGGGCCAGCATGTCAGCCAATCCCAGACACACACACAGCTAAGTGGACTTTGAGCCAGAGAAGCAACGGCATGTGTGATAGGATGTCCATGTCACATGTCCCTGCATTATAAAACCGGACATTTTCTTCCAGGACGTCATTATCTGCCTTCTGCGTCTTTGGTGTCAGACATCACTGTCGCAGCTCCGTCCTCCTGAGTCCTATAGCCGATACAGCTGTATGCGCTGCATACACAGCGTTAGACAGCTTAGGGAGAGCACTTTATAGCAGTCCTTTTAAGGGCTCAAACCGGCAGGGTCAGAGAGCCATAGGTGACAGGTCCTGCAAACAGCAACAGCGTCTGTGTAGCCAAGGTCAGGGATTTCCTCCCTGCATTTCACCATTAGGAGGGAATAGAAAGGCAGGCTTCCATTCCTCTACCCAGAGCACCACAATCCTGGCACTGTACCCTCCTGTCCTCTGCACACTCCAACTCATTATAACTAAGCCATTATACTAGCAAACAGTCAGTGTACCTAGTGGCATCCTATCTGTGGCTATTGGACTTTGCTATAGTCCCACTAGTGCAAAGACATTTGCAGAGCACGTCTGCCTGCATTGCACACTCCAACTTTTTTAAACTAAGCCATTTTCCTAGCAAACACTCAGTGTACCTAGTGGCATCCTAAACGTGGCTATTGGACTTTGCTATAGTCCCACTAGTGCAAAGACATTTGCAGAGCACGTCTGCCTGCATTGCACACTCCAACTTTTTTAAACTAAGCCATTTTACTAGCAAACACTCAGTGTACCTAGTGGCATCCTAAACGTGGCTATTGGACTTTGCTATAGTCCCACTAGTGCAAAGACATTTGCAGAGCACGTCTGCCTGCATTGCACACTCCAACTCATTATAACTAAGCCATTAGACTAGCAAACACTCAGTGTACCTAGTGGCATCCTAAACGTGGCTATTGGAGTTTGCTATAGTCCCACTAGTGCAAAGACATTTGCAGAGCACGTCTGCCTGCATTGCACACTCCAACTTTTTTAAACTAAGCCATTTTACTAGCAAACACTCAGTGTACCTAGTGGCATCCTATACGTGGCTATTGGACTTTGCTATAGTCCCACTAGTGCAAAGACATTTGCAGAGCACGTCTGCCTGCATTGCACACTCCAACTTTTTTAAACTAAGCCATTTTATTAGCAAACACTCAGTGTACCTAGTGGCATCCTAAACATGGCTATTGGACTTTGCTATAGTCCCACTAGTGCAAAGACATTTGCAGAGCACGTCTGCCTGCATTGCACACTCCAACTCATTATAACTAAGCCATTAGACTAGCAAACACTCAGTGTACCTAGTGGCATCCTAAACGTGGCTATTGGACTTTGCTATAGTCCCACTAGTGCAAAGACATTTGCAGAGCACGTCTGCCTGCATTGCACACTCCAACTTTTTTAAACTAAGCCATTTTACTAGCAAACACTCAGTGTACCTAGTGGCATCCTAAACGTGGCTATTGGACTTTGCTATAGTCCCACTAGTGCAAAGACATTTGCAGAGCACGTCTGCCTGCATTGCACACTCCAACTCATTATAACTAAGCCATTAGACTAGCAAACACTCAGTGTACCTAGTGGCATCCTAAACGTGGCTATTGGAGTTTGCTATAGTCCCACTAGTGCAAAGACATTTGCAGAGCACGTCTGCCTGCATTGCACACTCCAACTTTTTTAAACTAAGCCATTTTACTAGCAAACACTCAGTGTACCTAGTGGCATCCTAAACGTGGCTATTGGAGTTTGCTATAGTCCCACTAGTGCAAAGACATTTGCAGAGCACGTCTGCCTGCATTGCACACTCCAACTTTTTTAAACTAAGCCATTTTACTAGAAAACACTCAGTGTACCTAGTGGCATCCTAAACGTGGCTATTGGACTTTGCTATAGTCCCACTAGTGCAAAGACATTTGCAGAGCACGTCTGCCTGCATTGCACACTCCAACTTTTTTAAACTAAGCCATTTTACTAGCAAACACTCAGTGTACCTAGTGGCATCCTAAACGTGGCTATTGGACTTTGCTATAGTCCCACTAGTGCAAAGACATTTGCAGAGCACGTCTGCCTGCATTGCACACTCCAACTCATTATAACTAAGCCATTAGACTAGCAAACACTCAGTGTACCTAGTGGCATCCTAAACGTGGCTATTGGACTTTGCTATAGTCCCACTAGTGCAAAGACATTTGCAGAGCACGTCTGCCTGCATTGCACACTCCAACTTTTTTAAACTAAGCCATTTTACTAGCAAACACTCAGTGTACCTAGTGGCATCCTAAACGTGGCTATTGGACTTTGCTATAGTCCCACTAGTGCAAAGACATTTGCAGAGCACGTCTGCCTGCATTGCACACTCCAACTCATTATAACTAAGCCATTAGACTAGCAAACACTCAGTGTACCTAGTGGCATCCTAAACGTGGCTATTGGACTTTGCTATAGTCCCACTAGTGCAAAGACATTTGCAGAGCACGTCTGCCTGCATTGCACACTCCAACTTTTTTAAACTAAGCCATTTTATTAGCAAACACTCAGTGTACCTAGTGGCATCCTAAACATGGCTATTGGACTTTGCTATAGTCCCACTAGTGCAAAGACATTTGCAGAGCACGTCTGCCTGCATTGCACACTCCAACTCATTATAACTAAGCCATTAGACTAGCAAACACTCAGTGTACCTAGTGGCATCCTAAACGTGGCTATTGGACTTTGCTATAGTCCCACTAGTGCAAAGACATTTGCAGAGCACGTCTGCCTGCATTGCACACTCCAACTTTTTTAAACTAAGCCATTTTACTAGCAAACACTCAGTGTACCTAGTGGCATCCTAAACGTGGCTATTGGACTTTGCTATAGTCCCACTAGTGCAAAGACATTTGCAGAGCACGTCTGCCTGCATTGCACACTCCAACTTTTTTAAACTAAGCCATTTTACTAGCAAACACTCAGTGTACCTAGTGGCATCCTAAACGTGGCTATTGGACTTTGCTATAGTCCCACTAGTGCAAAGACATTTGCAGAGCACGTCTGCCTGCATTGCACACTCCAACTTTTTTAAACTAAGGCATTTTACTAGCAAACACTCAGTGTACCTAGTGGCATCCTAAACGTGGCTATTGGACTTTGCTATAGTCCCACTAGTGCAAAGACATTTGCAGAGCACGTCTGCCTGCATTGCACACTCCAACTTTTTTAAACTAAGCCATTATACTAGCAAACACTCAGTGTACCTAATTGTATCCTAAACGTGGCTATTGTACTTTTGTCAATTCACAGTATTGGAGCGTTATTTGCAGCACGTCTGCCTGCATTGCACACTCTAACTTTTTTAAACTCAGCCATTATACTAGCAAACACTCACTGTACCTAGTTGTATCCTAAACGTGGCTATTGTACTTTTGTCTATTCACACTATTGTAAACATATTTGCAGCACGTCTGCCTGCATTGCACACTCAAACTTTTTTAAACTCAGCCATTATACTAGCAAACACTCAGTGTACCTAGTTGTATCCTAAACGTGGCTATTGTACTTTTGTCAATTCACAGTATTGGAACGATATTTGCAGCACGTCTGCCTGCATTGCACACTCTAACTTTTTTTAACTCAGCCATTATACTAGCAATCACTCACTGTACCTAGATGTATCCTAAACGTGGCTATTGTACTTTTGTCTATTCACAGTATTGGAACGTTATTTGCAGCACGTCTGCCTGCATTGCACACTCTAACTTTTTTAAACTCAGCCATTATACTAGCAAACACTCAGTGTACCTAATTGTATCCTAAACGTGGCTATTGTACTTTTGTCTATTCACAGTATTGGAACGTTATTTGCAGCACGTCTGCCTGCATTGCACACTCAAACTTTTTTAAACTCAGCCATTATACTAGCAAACACTCACTGTACCTAGTTGTATCCTAAACGTGGCTATTGTACTTTTGTCTATTCACACTACTGCAAATCTATGTGCAGCACCTCTGCATGACAACCTCCTGCTCTGTTTTTAATAAGCTATAATGATAGCACAAAATACTGCCATTTAGTGGCATCATAGAACTGGCTGTTGTATTCCATTAGTGCCCCACTGGTGACAAGCTATTTCTAGCACCTCTACATCACACCCTCATGCACATTTTGATACGCTAATGTTATAGCAAACTCATGGAATTCATTGATGCATTTCATAATTCGGAGGGATAGAAAGTCAGGCTTCCTTTAGCTTTTCCTTCTGTTCATAGACAGCATCTCCAAGACAAATTTCCCCTCCACGTCTAAGTGTGGAGAGTCAGCTAGTGCGCATGCGTGTGCCGATGTACCCCAGCTGCAGCATAATTACAGTGTTTCGCGTAGTGAGTATGCTCAGCCTGACTGTGTTATTCCTGACGCTAAGTCTTCTTTTCGGGATACAGCGCATGCTCCCACACTAAGTGTGAAAAGCCTCTTTGCACAGGTGCTTGCATTCCGTGCCGGGTCTAAGTCCTGTTTTGTGCCTAGACACCATGCTAAAGCTGATAGTCTTTTTTCAGAGACTGTATTTCATGCTACTGAGCATGCTCAGGCACTTCCTGCATCAGAGACTAGGTCCGGTAATGAACTGTTTGGCCCTGGCCCTGATGTGGGGGTCCCATATAGACCACAGGGCATCAGGTGTCCTCCCAAATGGCTTGCAGAGGCCCACACCTATGACTTGTCACCGCATTATTGATGGTCAGACGATGACTGGTGAGGTGTTTGGGTCATGGCAGCCATGAGGTCATCATTGAAGTTGCGTTTCCAAATAGGACGCTAGTTATGCCACTGATGACGTGTCACTCTACTTTTGTCTCCAGGAGGTGCATTGTGGTTCACCCTGGTTTGGGGCGGACCCAGGTTATAAAAGGGGCTGGAGCCAACAAGGAGGTGCGCAGTCTTCTATTATGCTCCGAAAGAGCACACCTCCATGTGTTGAACCCATTGCGGCTTTAGGCCAGAGGTAGGCAGGGATAGGGTGGTGGATGCAGGCCACCACCACAGTTGGTAACGCAGAACGGTTAAGACCAGCTCCTGTCCTAACAGTCCTGCTTGTGCAGCCCAGTGGCATTAATAGGCCTGCTGCTGCTGATGCGCCTGCTGTCCACAGGTGTGGCCCCTACGCACACGGTCAGCGTACTCAATGGCCCCTGTGTTGTTAACAGGGAGTTCCTGGGCTGGGTGGGCATGTGGACCCTGTGACGCTAACAGGGCTCACAGTCTCCAGATCCAAATGGCGTCTAACTCGGTTCAGGCTACTATTAGTTTCATAGCCACACAGCTCTGTATCCTCCACCAAACCTTCAAGTTGCCAACCTCTCCTTTTCCAACTGGGAGCACGGTGGACACTGACTGCTGATGGGGATATATACCTTTCTCTTTCTTTTCTTATTAATTTTCGTTATATAGCGGTCACAGATTATATACCACTTTATCCAAATCTGCCAGTCCCACTGTAACAGATGTTGTTTCTTCAGCAAATGTTACAGTTGCTTAACCACCAAATCCACGGACCAAAACTTTTTTCCCCTTTCCAACACACCTGTTCCCCTTTCCAACAGCATCTGTCCTTTTTCAACTCATTTTGGGATATGACCAAAAGTGCAACTGTGCAGGGACACCGTACTCAACGCCATCTCAGCACAGCAGCCATCCCTCGGTCCCTCCCATGTGGACAAGTAAAAGACCATTTCCTCCTATCCATGACAAAGCGTTGAGATTCACTCTGTGCAGCACTGGTGTTTAGTGGAAAAGTAGATCTAAGATTGCGTACCACATTCTGCAGATACTCCTGTATACGTGCGTCTATTTCTATGGCAGGAATTAGTTCGCCAAATTTTGTCTTGTACCGGGGATCTAACAGTGTGGCAACCCAGTATTCAGGATTACTTCAAATTCATACAATCCGAGGGTTATGTAGGTAGTGCAGCAAGAAGGCGCTCATGTGTCTTGTGCATCCAGGAGGACCAAGTCCTTGGTGTGTTGGTGGCAGAGAGGTGAGAATCGTGCCTCCTTCCTCTGCCCTCTCCACACTACCTCGCACAACCGAAATGTGAGCAAGCTCTCACTCATCTGCTGAGTCTTCCATGCCCATCGCCAGTTCATCCTCCATTTCTTCATGGGCTCCTGCACTTTCATCAACACTTTTTGCTGATACTATGCGCCCTTGTTAATCCCTCTCCCTCACCATGACTGCCGCATAGGTGCCGCTGACCATCTGGACCTCGTAGATCTTGTTATCCCTTCCGCATATGACTCCTCCTGTACTTCCTCCCCTTCCTCTTGTCCCAACACCTGACTCCGAATAATAATTACAGTGTGCTCCATCATGTAGATGACCAGAATTGTCACGCTGAGAATGACATTGCCAGTGCTAAACATCTTCGTCGACATTTGTGAACTGTGTAGCAGGGTGCATAGGTCCTTGATCTGACACCACTCCAGCAGCGTGATCTGCACCACCTCTTGATCAAGTTATCCCAGGCTATATGTCATACCGTATTTCAGCAGGGCTCTGCGGTGCTGCCACACACGCTGCAACATGTGCAGATTCCAATTCCTGCGTGTCGGAACATCGCATTTCCGGCGTTTAACTGCCAGACCCTAAGACTTCCGGAGTGATGAAAGTTGTGGAGCTGCTGTGTGCGCACGATGGAAGTGAGCACATAGCGAGCGTGCACGCTGCACAAGGCCATGTAGGCCGTGATGGTGTTTTAAAAATTGCTGGAGAATCAGATTCAACACGTGAGCCATACAAGGCACGTGTGTCACATTGCCCTGAGGATGGCCCGCAGCCAGGTTTGCATCATTGACGCACACGGCTGTTAAGTCACCAACGGAGTCCGCTCCGGCAATTTGTACTCCAGTCGCCAGGTGACAACGTGTTCCTTTCATGCATAGTGCTGATGATGGGAGAGGAGTCGATGCCAGCGGCGCAGGTGGACGCAGGTTATGCTCACCCACTGGGCTGCATTACCTTGACAGATGCAGAATCTCTGGCTGAATGTAGCTGGTGGGTATCTCACAGATGAAATACCATCATTCAGCTACAACCAATGTGAAGACACCACACCCTTTTTTATGCCCATCCTGTCTGCAGACCACAGCCAGACATAGCTATGAACCTCTGGTTAATTTTACCCCCAGTTCAGTTTTATGATTTTGTGTGCTTGTTACCTGACTACTTTTCCTGCTTGCTGTTTATGTACCTTGTTGGCCGATCCGCATTTCACCTCTGCTTGTTTTCTGATTAAGTCATGGCCGTCCCATTCTGTTCCTGTTCCTCAATTAATGTTTTGACCCTGCCTGACTACTATTCTCTGGAATAGCGGTGTGACTCACATTTCCCATACATTTCAAAGTAAAACTTTGACCGCCTGATGGCATTGAGCTCTGCTGCCAGCATAGTAAGGAGGTGTGTGGTAGTCCTTGTGCGCAGTTGCAAGGAAGGGTGGCCTGACCACACAGGGTTTGCGCCAAGGTGGAGGACCCACACGAGGTTGAAGAGGCAGAAGCAGTGTATTAACTTCTACATACAGAACAAGGATTGAAACAACTCGTGGGGACGGCAAGACTTGTACAGCAGACCCTTCTCCATCTCTCACCATAGTTTGCCAGTGCCCAGTCAGCGACATGTAACGTCCCTATCCATGCTTACTGGTCCAAGTATCGGTGGTGAAATGCACCTGTTCACACACAGAGTTTCTCAAGGAAGCGGTGATGTTGTGTGCGACATGCTGGTGTAGCGCAGGCACACCTTTCTTAGAGAAGTAGTGGCGACTGGGCATCTGGTACTGGGGCACAGTGACAGACATAAGGTCTCTAAAATCCTGTGTGTCCACCATGCGGAAAGGCAGCATTTCCGTAGCCAAGAGCTTACAGAGGGATAAAGTCAACCTCTTAGCTTTGTCATGGGTCGCAGGAAATGGCCTTTTATTTGTCCACATCTGAGGGACAGAGATCTGGCTGCTGTCTGTAGACGGTGTTGAGTAGGGTGTCCCTGGAAAAATGCAGGTTTGTGAGGAAAGTGCAGGCGGAGACATGATGTTGCCTTCATCTTGCCTTCAGATCTGTTCATCTTGTATCATTTTTAAAAAACACAGCAAGCAAGGGTTACTCCAAGCGGAGTCTACCTTTTTTCCAAAAATTGGGCACACAGACACCCCATCAGTGGCAGCACTTGTGCCATAGCTGCAAACAGGATGTTTTGATTTGCATCAAGCACATTCAAAAATACGCCATAATTAACCGTCCCCAGCATGACACCGGGGTAGGTAGATAAAGTCTTTGCTGAACCATGACTTGGTCATCTTGTCTCCTTTTAAAAACAATGTAAGTAAGGGTTACTCCAAGCGTAGCCTCCCTTTTTTCCAAAAATTGTGCCCCACACACACCCACCCATTCAGTGGCAGCACTTGTGCCCTAGTTGCAAACAGGATGTTTTGATTTGCATCAAGCACATTCCAAATCCACAAGCATTTACTCTCCCCAGGATGACACAGGGGTAGTAAATTCATTCTGGATCCATGACTTGTTCATTTTGATGAACGTCAGTCTGTCCACATTGTCACTGGACAGACGCGTGCGCTTATCTGTCAGCACACACCCAGCAGCACTGAAGACACGTTCAGAGACAACGCTGGCAGCTGGACACGACAAAATCTTCAAGGCGTAACTGGAGAGCTCTGGACATTTTTCTAGATTTGAAGCCCAAAAGGAGCAAGGCTCCATTTGAAAAGTCATTGCATCGATGTTCATTTGGAGATACTCCTGTATCATCCTCTCCATCCGTTGACTATGTGTCAGACTTGTTGTCTCTGGTGGCCTTGCAAAGGAGGGTCTAAAAAAATTATTAAAAGATTCCATAAAATTGCTGTTACCAGCACCAGATCCGGTCCTACTGGTACGGGTAGACTGTTGAAGATGACGAGGCTGTCCCATGTTTGTCAAGTTACAACTGGAAGAATCACTCCCTTCACCTGCACGGTTGTTTGGTGGAAAAGCCGAGCTAAGATCGAGTAACAGCTTCTGCTGATACTCCTGCATACGTGCGTCCCTTTCTATGGGTGGAATTATGTCACAAAATTTGGACTTGTACCGGGGATCTAATAGTGTGGCAAGCTAGTAGTCATCATCACTTCTAATTTTGACAATACGAGGGTCATGTTGGAGGTAGTGCAACAAGAAGGCACTCATGTGTCTTGCGCAGCCATGCGGACCAAGTCCACGCTGTGTTTGTGGCATAGAGGTGCTAACCGTTCTTTCTTCCTCTGACATCTCCCCCCAACCTCTTTCAACTGAAATTTGACCAAGCTCCCCCTCATCTGCTGAGTGTTCCATGTCCATGGACAGTTCGTCCTCCATATCTTCATGTCCTCCTGCACCTTCCTCAACATCTCTCCTGCTACCATGCGCCCTTGTTGATCCCTGTCCCCCATGGTCCCATGCCTGCCGCGTTGGTGATGATGAACGTCTGGACCTTGGTGATGTTGTTGTGTCTTGCGCATATGAATCCTCCTGTAGTTCCTCCCCTTCCTGTTGTCCCACCCCCTGACTCCGAATAGTGTTTAGCGTGTGCTCCAGCATGTAAATGACTGGAATCGACATGATGATAATGGCATTGTCAGCGCTAAACATATTCGTCGCCATGTCGAAACTGTGCAGAAGGGTGCATAGGTCCTTGATCTGAGATCACTCCATCAGGGTGATCTGCCCCACCTCTGCATCTCGTTGGCCCAGGCTATACGTCATGACGTATTGCACCATGGCTCTGCGGTGCTGCCACAGTCGCTGTAACATGTGGAGAGTTGAATTCCAGGGTGTCGCCACATCGCATTTCAGGCGATGAACCGGCAGGCCGAAAGACTTCTGGAGCGATGCAAGTCGCTCAGCTGCGGCGCTTGAACGGCGGAAGTGAGCAGACAGTTTTCGTGCCCTGTTCAGAAGGCCATCTAGGCCAGGATAGTGTGTTAAAAATTGCTGGACGACAAGGTTCAACACGTGAGCCATACAAGGTACGTGTGTCACCTTGCCCAGGCGAAGTGCCGCACCCAGGTTTGCAGCATTGTCGCACACGGCCTTACCAGGCTGCAGGTTGAGTGGAGACAACCATTTATGAAACTCGGACCGCAGAGCTGACCACAACTCCTCAGCTGTGTGACTCTTATTCCCAAGACATGTCAAGCTAAAGACCGCCTGATGCCGTTGCGCTCTGCTGCCAGCATAGTAATGAGGGTTGCGTGATTCCTTCTGCGCAGTGAGAACGCTGGTGGCCTGACCAGGCAGGCTTGGGGCGGAGGTGGAGGACCCAGATGAGGTGGAGGATGCAGAAGCAGTGGCGGAACTTGGACAGACAGAGGATTGACACACAAGTCGTGTGGACGGCAAGACTTGTGCAGCAGACCCTTCACCATCTATCACCATAGTTACCCAGTGGCCAGTCAGCGACATGTAACGTCCCTGTCCATGCTTACTGGTCCAAGTATCGGTGGTGAAATGCACCCGTTCACACACAGAGTTTCTCAAGGAAGCGGTGATGTTGTGTGTGACATGCTGGTGTAGCGCGGGCACACCTTTCTTAGAGAAGTAGTGGCGACTAGGCATCTGGTACTGGGGCACAGCGACAGACATAAGGGCTCTAAAATCCTGTGTGTCCACTAGGCGGAAAGGCAGCATTTCGGTAGCCAACAGCTTACAGAGGGATAGAGTCAACCTCTTAGCTTTGTCATGGGTCGCAGGAAGTGGCCTTTTATTTGACCACATCTGAGGGACAGAGATCTGGCTGCTGTGTGTAGACGGTGTTGAGTAGGGTGTCCCTGGAAAAATGCAGGTTTGTGAGGAAAGTGCAGGCGGAAACATGATGTTGCCTTCATCCAACGTTGGTGCTATCGATGTCTGAGAGAGCTGTACACACTCACTTGTTTCCCCTTCCAAACCAACTGACGACCTACCAAGCAAACTGCCTGTTGCGGTTACAGTGGTGGAAGTTGTGGGTGGAAAAACAGGTGTGACAGCTGTCCCCACAGTCCTAGAAGATGACGAGCGCGCGGATGCACTGGAAGGGGCAGGCGGTGGATGGTTGGCTCCGCTAGGCCACATTGCAGCACGGTGAGCTTCCCACCAGGCCATATGATATTTATTCATGTGACGATTCATGGAAGAAGTTGTCAAACTGCTGAGGTTTTGACCTCTACTAAGATAACCATGCCAAATGTTACAGATCACATAATTAGGGCGATCTTTTTTTATGTCAAAAAAGGACCAGGCTAGGCAAGGCTTAGAGGCCATGCGACCTGTTGATCCACCCCGAATAATGCTCAGAGGCAGAGTGTTGGCTGAGGATGCAGTTGTAGACGTGCTACCAGTGCTCCGACTGTGTCCAGGAAGGCGCAAGGTTACTTCGACGTCGGTTGCATCCTCCTCCACCGCCTCTGTTGACCTCCTCGAGTGTCTGACTGTGGGTTGACAGTAGGTGGGATCTAGGACTTCATCATCAATTGTTGTGTTTGCACTCCCCTCCCCCTCAGACAGAGCCTCTTCTTGCCCTGACCGAATATTTAAGTTGTCATCCCAATCGGGTATCTGCGTCTCATCTTCATCAGTATGTTCCTCATTGTCTATAACCACATTTGTTGGAAAGGCAGCATTTTGGTAGCCAACAGTTTGCAGATGATGAAAGTCAACCTCCAAGCCATGTCATGCCCTTCTAAAAGCATGTAAAACACAGCGAGGGGACTCCAACCACAGTCTCCCTCGTTTCCACTAACTGGGCCACACACACCCCACTTGACTGGCATCGGTTGAGCCCCCTTTTGAAAAAGAAAAAGATGCTTTGCATGAAGCACTCTCAAAAATACGCGTGCCTTTCCCGTCCCCTGGCTGACCCAGGGGAAGAAAAGTCCTCTGAGAGCCATGACTTGTTCATCTTGGTTCTTTTAGAGACACAGCGAGGGGACTCCAACCACAGTCTCCCTCGTTTCCACTAACTGGGCCACACACACCCCACATGACTGGCATCGGTTGAGCCCCCTTTTGAAAAAGAAAAAGATGCTTTGCATGAAGCACTCTCAAAAATACGCGTGCCTTTCCCGTCCCCTGGCTGACCCAGGGGAAGAAAAGTCCTCTGAGAGCCATGACTTGTTCATCTTGGTTCTTTTAGAGACACAGCGAGGGGACTCCAACCACAGTCTCCCTCGTTTCCACTAACTGGGCCACACACACCCCACTTGACTGGCATCGGTTGAGCCCCCTTTTGAAAAAGAAAAAGATGCTTTGCATGAAGCACTCTCAAAAATACGCGTGCCTTTCCCGTCCCCTGGCTGACCCAGGGGAAGAAAAGTCCTCTGAGAGCCATGACTTGTTCATCTTGGTTCTTTTAGAGACACAGCGAGGGGACTCCAACCACAGTCTCCCTCGTTTCCACTAACTGTGCCACACACACCCCACTTGACTGGCATCGGTTGAGCCCCCTTTTGAAAAAGAAAAAGATGCTTTGCATGAAGCACTCTCAAAAATACGCGTGCCTTTCCCGTCCCCTGGCTGACCCAGGGGAAGAAAAGTCCTCTGAGAGCCATGACTTGTTCATCTTGGTTCTTTTAGAGACACAGCGAGGGGACTCCAACCACAGTCTCCCTCGTTTCCACTAACTGGGCCACACACACCCCACTTGACTGGCATCGGTTGAGCCCCCTTTTGAAAAAGAAAAAGATGCTTTGCATGAAGCACTCTCAAAAATACGCGTGCCTTTCCCGTCCCCTGGCTGACCCAGGGGAAGAAAAGTCCTCTGAGAGCCATGACTTGTTCATCTTGGTTCTTTTAGAGACACAGCGAGGGGACTCCAACCACAGTCTCCCTCGTTTCCACTAACTGGGCCACACACACCCCACTTGACTGGCATCGGTTGAGCCCCCTTTTGAAAAAGAAAAAGATGCTTTGCATGAAACACTCTCAAAAATACGCGTGCCTTTCCCGTCCCCTGGCTGACCCAGGGGAAGAAAAGTCCTCTGAGAGCCATGACTTGTTCATCTTGGTTCTTTTAGAGACACAGCGAGGGGACTCCAACCACAGTCTCCCTCGTTTCCACTAACTGGGCCACACACACCCCACTTGACTGGCATCGGTTGAGCCCCCTTTTGAAAAAGAAAAAGATGCTTTGCATGAAGCACTCTCAAAAATACGCGTGCCTTTCCCGTCCCCTGGCTGACCCAGGGGAAGAAAAGTCCTCTGAGAGCCATGACTTGTTCATCTTGGTTCTTTTAGAGACACAGCGAGGGGACTCCAACCACAGTCTCCCTCGTTGCCACTAACTGGGCCACACACACCCCACTTGACTGGCATCGGTTGAGCCCCCTTTTGAAAAAGAAAAAGATGCTTTGCATGAAGCACTCTCAAAAATACGCGTGCCTTTCCCGCCCCTGGCTGACCCAGGGGAAGAAAAGTCCTCTGAGAGCCATGACTTGTTCATCTTGGTTCTTTTAGAGACACAGCGAGGGGACTCCAACCACAGTCTCCCTCGTTTCCACTAACTGGGCCACACACACCCCACTTGACTGGCATCGGTTGAGCCCCCTTTTGAAAAAGAAAAAGATGCTTTGCATGAAGCACTCTCAAAAATACGCGTGCCTTTCCCGTCCCCTGGCTGACCCAGGGGAAGAAAAGTCCTCTGAGAGCCATGACTTGTTCATCTTGGTTCTTTTAGAGACACAGCGAGGGGACTCCAACCACAGTCTCCCTCGTTTCCACTAACTGGGCCACACACACCCCACTTGACTGGCATCGGTTGAGCCCCCTTTTGAAAAAGAAAAAGATGCTTTGCATGAAGCACTCTCAAAATTACGCGTGCCTTTCCCATCCCCTGGCTGACCCAGGGGAAGAAAAGTCCTCTGAGAGCCATGACTTGTTCATCTTGGTTCTTTTAGAGACACAGCGAGGGGACTCCAACCACAGTCTCCCTCGTTTCCACTAACTGTGCCACACACACCCCACTTGACTGGCATCGGTTGAGCCCCCTTTTGAAAAAGAAAAAGATGCTTTGCATGAAGCACTCTCAAAAATACGCGTGCCTTTCCCGTCCCCTGGCTGACCCAGGGGAAGAAAAGTCCTCTGAGAGCCATGACTTGTTCATCTTGGTTCTTTTAGAGACACAGCGAGGGGACTCCAACCACAGTCTCCCTCGTTTCCACTAACTGGGCCACACACACCCCACTTGACTGGCATCGGTTGAGCCCCCTTTTGAAAAAGAAAAAGATGCTTTGCATGAAGCACTCTCAAAAATACGCGTGCCTTTCCCGTCCCCTGGCTGACCCAGGGGAAGAAAAGTCCTCTGAGAGCCATGTCCACATTGTCAGTGGACAGACGCGTGTGCTTATCTGCCAGCAGACCACCAGCAGCACTGAAGACAGGTTCCAAGAGAACGCTGGCTGCAGGACAAGACAAGATCCCCAAGGCGTACGTGGCGAGCTCAGGCAATTTATCCAGATTGGAAGCCTAAAATGAGCAGGGCTCAAGTTGCACAATAATGGAATCGATGTTTCCTTGCATATACTCATATATCTGTGTGTCCTCCTCTTTTTCCTTGTCCAGCTCTTTTGTTTTCACATGAGTATATGTCCTTGTCACTTTCCCATGTGTTGTGAGTTGTTTGTCACCTTTTGGACACCTTTGAGGGTGTTTTCTAGGTGTTTTTCTGTGTTTGTGATTGCCTGCCATTGTTTCCTATGCAGTTCGAGTTCGGTTCGTCGAACGTTCGACGAGCCGAACTCGAACGAGACCTCCGTTCGGCGAACCGACCTCGAGCCGAACCGCGACCGGTTCGCTCATCTCTAATTAGCACATATTGACACAATATTGAAGTTGCAACAGCAAGAAGGAAAAATTGTGGAATTATGAAAACTACATCACATCCTGTTAATGATGTAAATGATGTAAAAAAATGATGACACAAAATGTTCAAAATATCTTAATTTAGTATCGAGTATTAGAGCCATGTGTAGAAATACTTACACACCTTGGCTACTATGCAGGCAGGGTCAGCTTTCTCAGCTCTCCTGCATGGATAAATCTAAAAACTCTGATTGTGTCGCAAATGCTGCACCCAGTAAACTAAATTATACATTGTTGGATTCACGGTCTTTTTGCTTACATCATGCAACTCTAAAAAGAAGTAGCTAAACCTGGTAACAAATTCGCTTTAATGGTTATCTGAGGAATGTTCTAAATGTACTTGAACACTCGAATCATCGAGATCTCCTGTTGGCAGCTCCTAGACACTTTGGAAAAATGTCCATACCATTGGTTCCACCTCTAAATCTATTTAATGCCACGCTGTTAGTGTACTTGGAATGAAGTCTACAGAGATCCAGCCTCTGTACATTACCCCACACCATAATTCTGGGAGTATGATTCGTGTGACACTATATTTGTGAAGGCCTCTTCATGGTGTTGTGGTTTTTATATGGAGACCAAAATATGAAATGGAGCAATGGAGGCTAGAAAGGAGGTTTCTATTCTGCAGTGATGAGCCTTTTTCTTAGATGCAATGGTTGCTGAAGATTGATTTGGAGACCACGTAGGCAACGCCATGAAAAGTCCTTCATGACCCTTCCCTTCTACATTCCAGGTGCACTATAAACTCGCATCTACATTGATTTGGGTGGAACCAGTGGTACGGCCATTTCTTCAAAGTGTCCCAGCAGCCAATTTTCGATATGACAACACCAGGTTGCATATTGCTTGTGCAGCTGGTATGGTCTATATTTGCTGCCATGGTCTTTGAACATTTCTTAGACAACCATTAATAACCTCATCAATAGCATGCCAAGACTGTAAGTGCATGTATTTCTGTGGTGCTCGTGCTTGATACTGAATAAATTGAGATGCCTTGAAAACTAAAAGATATAGCCAGGACTTTAAAAATAATAAAAAAAAAACTGTGCCTAAGCACTAACAGGCAGGTAGATCCAACCTGTTGTGCCCAGCACCGTTCTTCGACGGCTTATTTTCCTCTCTGCTCTGTAGACGGGTTGGGACTGTAGATGTCATGCTGATTGGCAGCTTCCTCCCCCAGTTAGGTAATGGGGAGTCGGTTGTCAATCAGCATGTCAGCTGTCCTGAGCTGTCTACAGAGCAGAGAGGATAAGAATCCGGTGAAGAATGGCACCGGGCACAGCAGGCAGGTAAGTAGCAACTACCTGCCTGTTAGTACTTAGGCACATTTTTCTTTAAGTCCCGGGTATAGCGCTGGCCAGCTTACCTCACGTCACCTCTATGAAATTGTGCGATGGGGGACGGCCTAAAGCGACAGGAGGCAGACTAACGGACACCAGAGAGCCCGCCCCCGTGTACCATTATCAAGATCTGAATACAAAAAGGTACCACTTTACAAACTCTTTATTTTGGTCAGAAAGGGGGCACAAGAATAACAGGAACATTGCTAGAATGCAGCCCAGGAGCTGCAGAGGGGGAATCTTATAGGTTTAGTGCAACATTTCTGATGACAAGTTCCCTTTAATATGTCTATCAATCCTGTGAGTTCCATAATTTCACCACTTTTCCTTCTTGGTGTTGCAATCTCAGTGTTGAGGTGTGTATATTTGTATGACTGCACACAACAGCTTAAAAAGCAGCAATTCCTGAACCCAGGCTGCCATCTATTAGTGCAGGGGTGGGGAACCTTTTTACTGCCGGGGGCCATTTGGAATTTTCTACCAACCTTTGGGGGCCGCACAACATTATCAACTTGAAAAATAACCCTGGTATATTTGGTCAAACGATTAATTAGCTCACCCCTACTGTGGAGGCAGGCGCTGCTTCTCTTTGGTGCGGCTGTGATGTTCGATGATATTGATCATCTTGTTTCTCACAGCTGCTTTTCCAGGTTTGTCTCGGTCTGGAGATGTTGGGGGCATATACATTACAGGAGGGGCTGGGGCGTACACATCAGTAGGGGGGCATGGACAGCCCTGGCGGTGGCACAGACATGACTGGGGACAAGGACAGCTCTAGGTGGCAGCACGGACTGCACTAGGTGGCAGCACGGACTGCACTAGGTGGCAGCACGGACTGCACTAGGTGGCAGCACAGACTGCACTAGGTGGCAGTACGGACTGCACTAGGTGGCAGCACGGACTGCACTAGGTGGCATCACTAGGGAGACACAGACAGGTCTGGGGCAGCATAGACATCAACAGGAGGGCACGGACTGGGGTTAATAGACAGCAGTGGGAGGGTACAGACAGCAGTAGCAAGTTCAGAGCACTGGGGGGTACACAGTACTGAGGGGTGGCACACAGCACGGACAGCATAAGGGGGGCACAGACAGCACTGACCGTGGCATGGACAGTACTGGTGGCAGCATGGATAGCATTAGGTGGTGCGGACAGCACTGGGGGGCATAGACATCACCCAGGGGGTACAGACAGCACTAGTGGGGCACGGACAGCAGTGGGGGGGGGTTTACACAGCACTGGGGGGTACACAGCATTAGGGGGTACACACTGCATTAGGGGGTACACACTGTACTAGGGGGTACAGAGCACTGTGGTACACACTGCATTGGGGGGTACACACTGCATTGGGGGTACACACTGCATTAGTGGGGTACACACTGTACTAGGGGGTACAGAGCACTGTGGTACACACTGCATTAAGGGGTACACACTGCATTAGGGGGGTACACAGCACTGGGGAGCACACACAGCATTAGGTGGTACACACAGCATTAGGGGGTACACACTGTACTAAGAGGTACACAGCATTAGGGGGTACACACAGCATTAGGGGATACACAGTTCTAGGGGTAAACAGAGCATTAGGGGGTACACA
Organism: Anomaloglossus baeobatrachus; assembly: GCF_048569485.1. Lineage (NCBI taxonomy): Eukaryota > Metazoa > Chordata > Amphibia > Anura > Aromobatidae > Anomaloglossus > Anomaloglossus baeobatrachus. The sequence continues at coordinate 185,691,452 of NC_134359.1, forward strand.
GCACTGAGCGGGGGGGCAGCGATGGGTTGAGTACTCACAGTTAGGCCTAAGCCACACGGCGAGAAAAACAGTGCGAGTGGAGTGCGATAAAACATCGCATTCCCCTCGGACCAATTCTAGCCTGTGTGTGAGCACACATAAGCGATTATTTTCTCAGCCCTAATCGGACTGAGAAAACAATCGCAGCATGCTGCGATTGTAAGCTGAGTCTCTTTCTCTCGCACCCATTCAAGTGAATGGGGCGAGAGAAAAATCGCACTGCACTCGCGGTACACCGGTGTACCGCTAGTGCAGTGCGAGAATGGCAATAGCCGGCTAGGCAGTAGAGAGGGAGAGAAATCCCTCCCTCCCCTCCTGAGTGCCGGCCCGCCCTCCGCAGCTGAGGTCTGCTCGCCCAAACGGACCTCAGTTGCAAGGACACACGCATGACACTCGGCTCTGCTGTACTGCCAGCACGAGCCGTGTCATGCAAGTGGATCGCAGTAGTCCCCGTGTGGCCCCAGCCTTAGAGGGAGGGGGAGTCACACACACAGCACAGGTCCGGGAGGCTGGAAAAATCTGCTGCAGCTCTTGTGTGATTTTATCGCAGCGTGCTGTTTACCCCGCCCACCAGAGCACACTAGCACAGGCCGGTGTTAAGCCTAGAATGTATGGGCTGCAGTCAGGTCCTGGAAGTCAGGATCTGGAGAGAGCCCGTACATTCTAGCATCTACCCTCAGGGCATCAGGCATTGGGATTTAAAGGGCCAGCAGTCGGGAAAAGCCAGAGCACAGCGTTCCCCGGGAATGTGCCTGGGGGCCGCATAAAAAGTCGTCACAGGCCGTATACGGCCCGCGGGCCGGAGGTTCCCCACCCCTGTATTAGTGGAACCTTTAAGAGAGAATTTTTGCCTGGATCTGGTGATTGCAATCTGAATGACACAGAAGATTTAGAATAATATTTCCGATATCTTTATTGTTATTCGCATACATGGACAAGTCTCTGTTGTTTACATCTCCTTCATTTGCTTTATGCTGCTGTAATTTTTGTAATAATCTGCATTAATTCTGCATATATTAGCACATAAACTCATTATAACAGCTAATTTACTGGTTGTCACCACAAACGTCTTCTGTTTTCTCTGCAAAGTTTTAAACTTTACTGTGATAATTGTATTTTATATACTCTCCCTTCTTTCTCGCTGCCGAATGCTGTAAATGTTCAATTATTTACAAAAGACAAAGTGGAGTCTCACTATTATGTTGGCTTTAATGTTTTGTAGCTGTTATGAAAAGTGACAAATTAAATAAAGTCAACCTACTGTGTCTGCTCTTGCAGGAACCGCACCATGAGGCTTTTCCTTCTGAATGGCAAGAAAAAGTGGGTCAGTTCCAAAGGATGCTCATCATCCGATGCCTAAGGCCTGACAAAGTAAGTATGGTAGCAATTTAAAAGTCTTATCATACACGGCTTTGATGACTTAGTGCCTTGAAATCAGATAAACAAGCAACATTGCATATTGAATGTAATGGAGCATGATGAAAAGCTATAACAGCATACATGCGACACTTGTTTTCCTTATTATTAGAATATATTAGTTGAAGCTCAGCAAATCTCACAAGTCAGAGCATGAATTTAATACATGGGGTATTTGTTTTCTTACAGAAGCCATACTCATTTTAAAGGGACAGGTCAGAAGCATTATTACTATATTTTCTTTACAGTCCAGTGCATCTAGTCTAGAAAAGTTTGCTCTGAGTAAAATTGTTTCTTTCCTGAAGTTTGGGGGTCTATAGGATCCTATATTATAGAGAAACAGGAGGACAAGAGTATTTGTGCAAATTTAGAAAACTTTATTAAGACATACACAACAAGAAAAGTGATTTAAAATAGATTTCTACCATATATATGGTAGAAATCTATTTTAAATCACTTTTCTTGTTGTGTATGTCCTAATAAAGTTTTCTAAATTTGCACAAATACTCTTGTCCTCCTGTTTCTATATGATTATGAGTAGTGCCAGCACCAACCCTGCCTTATTTTGGTTGACTTGGTGCTCAACTTGATGGCTTTGTTTATGAGAAGTGTGTTGTTAGGATCCTGTATTAGTTACATTTCACTTTAGCGCACAAAGGATTTTTTCCAATTGCAGACAATGGTATCCTACCGTTAGGATATCCCTTTCTCTTTGGTGGGGTCTAAACACTTGGTCCTCCACTGATATGAATACAAGGGCGTATATCTAAGCAACATGTAATCACTTTATGTGATGGGAAAAATATTAAGGCTATGTGCGTACACTATAGTTTTTTTTCTTCAGCAAAAAACGCACCCTCTGGCAGAAGAACACACCTCTGGTCGGGAAAAACGCATCAAAAAACACTTGGGTTTTTGCCTCATTTTCAGTGCGTTTTTGGTGCATTTTTCATGTGTTTTTGCCCATATTTTTTTCACTAAAAACGCAGAAAAGATGTGACATGCTACTTTTTTTTTCTTCAACCAAAACTGCAGGTAAAAAAGAAGTAACATGTGCACAGCCTTTCTGTATCCTCATAGATTTTGCTGGGTAAGGAAATGCATTCAGTTTAGGGCAACAAACTGAACCCGGATCTTCACCCAAAAACGCATCAAAAACTATAGTGTGTGCATAAGGCCTAAATCTGTCTGCTTATTCTTTTCAAATTGTACATCCCCTTACACTTCTATATGTCTCTGGTCTTGTTTTGCATCCATTTCATTGAAAGGTTTTGTCTGATATTTTTAAAAAAAAGGTCTGCATTTTCTAAATTAATAGAACAGTTCAGTTTTGTACATGAGCTCTGTATTGCACCTAAGCCCCATTCCCTTGACTAAAGCGGGCTTTACATGCTACGATATCGTTAATGAATTATCGTCAGGGTCACGTTGTTTGTGACGCACATCCGGCGTCATTAACGATATCACAGCGTGTAACAGTCATGTGCGACCTAAAATGATCGCAAAAGCGGCAAAAATCGTTTGCTTCGGAGAGGTCGTCCTAAAACAAAAAATCGTTTACCTCTTATTAGCGATGTTGTTCGTTGTTCCTGCGGCAACACAGATCGCTATGTGTGACACCGCAGGAGCGAGGAACATCTCCTTACCTGCCTCCACCGGCTATGTGGAAGGAAGGAGGTGGGCGGGATGTTGCGTCCCGCTCATCTCCGCCCCTCCACTTCTATTGGACGGCTGCCATGTGACGTCGCTGTACGACCCGCCCCCTTAGAAAGGAGAGGCGGATCGCCGGCCAGACCGGACAGGTAAGTATGTGTGACGGGGGTAAACGAGGTTGTGCGCGACGGGCAGCGATTTGCCCGTGACGCACAACCGACGGGGGCGGGTACAATCGCTTACGATCTCGCTAGCGAGATCGCAGCGTGTAAAGCCCGCTGAAGGCTAAGCTACAGTAACAGACAGGAACGATTCTAGGTGAAGTGAAAAATAAAAATTGTGCCCCCATGCCATGCTTGCCTGTTTCCATCATCTCTTTAGATTTTTATTGGAGTTAGCAGTGCCCATGCTCTATCAGGGCTGCAGTCAAATGCCTTTTTAATGGGGTTTTGCAATGTAGAGGAGCTGGGGCTTAGGACCTCACTTGTAGAGACTGTTGGCTCTCTTAGCAATAAGACATTTATCACCTGCCTTGTGCATTGGTGATAAATATACTTTCAGGGATAGACACTTTTTTGCTCTTTAAACCTACCTTTGTTGCTGTGGCTTGTTTACTTTGTGATACATGTACTGCACCTTTGAAAACACTAACGGAAGGCTAGGATTAACTAAGAATTTTGGCCAAGACACACATCGCATGACCAAGGATCTCTGAATGCTGCTTCTACATTGCACCATAATACAAGTAACATTGGTCGCATTTCGATCTGTATGTTACAGCAACTGCGACAAGCAATTCAAAACAAATCACACTGGGGTTAATTTTTGTGACTGGTTTCCATGGATCAACGTCCAATCATAGGATCCAGTACCCATAACCTGTAATGTTATGTTTGTAAGAAAAGCATACAGGCCTCCTGAACACTTGGTTAATGAATCAACCATTGCAATGTCATGTGGCTGAAATTTCCATGGTCTCACTGCTCTTATTGTAAAGAATCTTTGTCTGTATTTCTGATTAAACATTCTTTACTCTAGGTGTAAAGGATACCTCCTTGTCATTATTGCAGGCATAGTTGTAAAAAGGTCTTTAGAATGCTCTCTATCCTATTCCTTCATATATTTGTACATTGATAACCTAGTTCACCCATTCACTTAACAACCTTTGTCACATCCGCAATGTTGATGCGTTATCTAGATAAAAGTCTGTTTTCATCATTAGCTTCTTTTAATGCATCCCATGATTTTGTTTCCCTTGGCAGCAGCTGCCCGTTACTGGTCACTAAAGTTGTTTGCTATCCAATCCATATACCCAAGTCTTTTTCAGTGATAGTTTTACCCAGTGTTTACCATTTAGTGCATGCATAATTATACATTTAATTTGTTTTGAGCAAGTGCATGACCTTACATTTATCTAAATCACGCGTCATTTGCCATTTCTCAGCCAAACCTTCTAGTTTATCTAAATCTATCTAAAAAGAGTTTAGTATCATCTGCAAATAATCTACTCTGTATGTTCTTTAAAATGTTATTAAATATCAAAAAGTAGATTAAATATCAAAAAGAAGAGGGCCCAAAACTGACCCATGTGATCCCCACTGTTAACCAATCTGAGTGTGTTCCACTAATAACAACAATTTGTTTTATATCATTAAACCAGTTGTTAACCCAATAACATATTTCAAGAAAATCCATTACTTCAATTTTATGTACCAATCTTTTATGTGATATATGGCTTTAAAAAGTCCAAATAGACACCATCTATGGCATTGTACTGGTCCAGTCTGGAACTGATCTTTCATAATCCCGTGTTGATGTTGGGTCGTGAAGTTATTCTTATTGAGACACTCCAGGATAGCATCTCTTATGAGACCCTCAAAGATTTTGTACACAGAAGTTAGACTTACCTGAAATTTACAAGATTCGTTTTTGTCCCTTTTTTAATATTGGCACCACATTTGTAAGTGATGGTCATTGCTGAACTGAATGTTCATCGAGCATGCTACAGCTAAGGTAGTGCATACTGATTTCAGCATCTTTCAAAACTCTTGTGGAAAAAGAAAAATTCCTTACAAATACAAGTTGCTGTTTATTTGTTTAATAAAGCAGGAGAGAAGCAAAGTCCTGCACCACCGCAGATTACCTGCAATATCGCTTACGGTACCGCCTGTGCCTGTGCTCGGGTGGAGAGCCTGGAGGGTCCGACAATCCAAGAGCGGGGTGCTGGTCATAAGGCAAAGTCCATTGATGAAGCGTAAGAGTAGAAAGAGACCGCACTCAATCCGCTGTGAAGGATTTGTTTATTCAAACACGTGCAGAGTGGAGGGCTGGAGACACACTGTGAGCTGGCTCCTCAAGAATGGACGACAGCTGTTTCGCCCAAATTGGGCTTCCACAGGTCCACATGTGGAGCTACGGCTACACCCCTTTTAAAGGAGTGCTCACAGATTGCCCCAGACCACATAAAAACAAACAGGAGATTTGTGTATGCATATAAAATACATGTATCCATTTCCATGCATGAATTTACAACAAATTTTAAACATATAAAAGAACACACTTGAATAAAATGAAGCAATGGGTGATAGACAGGCAGAACTATCATAGGAACACAGATAGATCCACACGATCGTTTAACCCTTGGGGGCCCTGTGCCCCATAATTAATAATTAACCTAGCCTCCTCTTGTAGCAACAATTTGTGCAGGTCGCCCCCCTTCAAAGGGAGGGAGACCTTTTTAAGGCCGGCAAAACGCAAAACGTCGGGGTCACCATCATGACAATCCTGGATATGGGAAATTAATCTGGGAGATTAATTTCCCATATCCAGGATTGTCATGATGGTGACCCCGACGTTTTGCGTTTTGCCGGCCTTAAAAAGGTCTCCCTCCCTTTGAAGGGGGGCGACCTGCACAAATTGTTGCTACAAGAGGAGGCTAGGTTAATTATTAATTATGGGGCACAGGGCCCCCAAGGGTTAAACGATCGTGTGGATCTATCTGTGTTCCTATGATAGTTCTGCCTGTCTATCACCCATTGCTTCATTTTATTCAAGTGTGTTCTTTTATATGTTTAAAATTTGTTGTAAATTCATGCATGGAAATGGATACATGTATTTTATATGCATACACAAATCTCCTGTTTGTTTTTATGTGGTCTGGGGCAATCTGTGAGCACTCCTTTAAAAGGGGTGTAGCCGTAGCTCCACATGTGGACCTGTGGAAGCCCAATTTGGGCGAAACAGCTGTCGTCCATTCTTGAGGAGCCAGCTCACAGTGTGTCTCCAGCCCTCCACTCTGCACGTGTTTGAATAAACAAATCCTTCACAGCGGATTGAGTGCGGTCTCTTTCTACTCTTACGCTTCATCAATGGACTTTGCCTTATGACCAGCACCCCGCTCTTGGATTGTCGGACCCTCCAGGCTCTCCACCCGAGCACAGGCACAGGCGGTACCGTAAGCGATATTGCAGGTAATCTGCGGTGGTGCAGGACTTTGCTTCTCTCCTGCTTTATTACATTATTTGTTGTTTCCAGTCCTTGTTGCACACCGCTGGGAATTTCCGGGACTTTCCGCGTTTGTTGCGGTTTTTTCAATTACCGCACTGTGATTTAACCTGTGATATGGAGGATATGGAGAGCAGCGGTGGTGTACCGTCCACTACCACGGGCTTATTAGCTGGACAAGCTGATGCTGGCTCCTTCTTTGGAGATTGCAATTTTAAGAAAGACACTGAAGTTTTGGGTGTTAAAACTCTGGAATTCCAGATACAGACTCTGGCGGAAAAAGAAGTTAGACTGTTTTGGACTATTCAATCCCTGCAGTCATATGTCGATTGTGATCGTGTGCCACGTGGACTCCGGGTCATAAAGACTCTTTCTCATTTCCAGGAGGATCCCACGTTTACTGTGCAGTGGGAAAACATTCAGTTAGAGTGTTCTAGAAAATTACTGCATTTAGTATTAAACAAAAACAAGGATAATTATGCTGCATTGGTTGCTGAATTAGATACGTTGAAGCATGACACCCAAGCACGGATGTCAGCGGATGATTGGAACACCTTTAGTCAGAGGCTGGATAAACGCTTGGTGACCGTACAGACAGAAATAAAACATAGAAAAAGGGAAAAGTTCCTGAGGGACAAGAAGGATTATGAAAAGAAACAGATTTTTTGTTGGACAAAAGATGGGCCACATAATTATAGACAGAGAGCGCACATAAAAAAACGAGGTAGTGCTGGCTCTAACAGGGGGTACTGGACCACGGACTCAGAATCCAGTGGATCTGAAGACGTGGTCTCGGGCCCCTCTAGTATTAATCCCCATGGTGCTGCACCCACCACCCCTTTAGGAAACGGATCCGACGGGGGGGCAGGAAAAGGCACACGGGGCAGAGGTCGCAAGAGGAAGTCTGTAACTTGGAGGAATTAAGTTTCCAATCTACTTCTTGTCCCCCTACCGATGCGATCATCAATCTAACATCCCATACTCTTACTCCAGATATGGTCTCTGTATTAATTAAAGGTTTTAAATATTGCATTCCGGAAAAGTTCGATTTTGCTGAGTTCAAGATTGATCTTTTTAAGGCCATTAGAAAGATCCATCTGCACAAACATTTCCAAATGGCGCCTAATACAGCTCATACAGCGCCTGCTGGACATGTTCCGTGCAGTATAGCTGATTCTCGGACCGGTCTGATAGGGGCCTTTGATTCTGGGATCCTTCAAGACGCTGAGTTGTTGCTCAGCTTGAATGAGCCAAATGTTTCAACTGATATTGTGGGTTCCAGCAATAGTCCAGGTTTGGAAAGGTTTACTAAGGGGATAAAATCGGATTTTTGTCCCCCTACTGTACCTGGAAATTTGATTGATTTATATCAGGAAGCTGTCTTGAAGGATGTCGAGTCATTGGTGTACGCCAGGCCGATCCAGAATCTAAGTCAAAAAGAACAGGCTGCGATATGTATCATGCAGGGTTGGGAGGACACGGTGTTCCGCGAGGCTGACAAGGTAGGAAACATTGTCCTCCTTCCTAAACATGATTACATCAAGGAATGCAATAGACAATTAATGGACAGATCTACCTATTGTCCTCTTTCTGCAAATCCTATTCAAGATTTTAAGAAATCTTTGGTGCGGTTGCTGGACAAATACGTGGGGCTGGGTTTTCTGTCTCGCTCACAGGCTGATAAATTAATTCCTCCTTTTCCTACAAAGCCCCACTGGTATTGCATACCAAAGATACATAAGAGCAGGGATAATCCACCTGGTCGCCCAATAGTGGCCGGCATCGGCTCTTTAACAGAGCCTTTGTCGCACTATTTGGACTGGCTGTTGAGACCAATTATGAGTCATATCCCCTCTTATGTCAAGGATAGCAGTGATTTTTTAACACTGCTAAAGGGTATGACATGGCAGGAGGGCTTTGCCTTAACCTCGATTGATGTGGAGAGTCTGTATACCCGCATTCCTCAGAATTTGGGTATACAGACTGCTAGGGATTTGGTGGCGCAGACTGGAAAAGATGCGTTGTTTTGCAGTTTCATTGAGGAAGCCCTTGATTTCGTTTTATCTAAAAACGCTTTCATGTTTTTGGACAGTTGGTACTTGCAGTGCAGGGGTACCGCTATGGGTACCCCTGTCTCTTGTGCCATGGCCAATATTTTTTTGGGCTCCTTTGAAAGCAAATATGTTTTTTCTGACACCAACCCTTTTTTGAAATATATTCGCCATTTCTTGAGGTATGTGGACGACATATTCATAGTGTGGGCTGGCACTTAGGTCCTTTTTGCAGATTTCATGTCCTATCTTAACACTTGTAACACCATGAATATGTCCTTTACTTCCTCATATGGTGGCGATACTCTCAATTTTTTAGATATTGAGGTTTCTATCAAGGAGGGCGATATTTGTACAAGGTTGTTCAGAAAGCCGACGGCATCAAACTCCCTTCTTCATTATCAAAGTGCCCACCCCCTCCACATTAAGACGGGTTTGCCCTACAGTCAATTCCTGAGAGTACGTAGGGCAAACAGTTCAGAGGAATCTTTTTTTCAACAATCTCAGGAGTTGAAGATTAGATTGCATCAAAGAGGTTACCCAAAAAAACTGATTGATTCAGCCTGTGAGAGAGCTAGATCAGACGGCGCCACGTCTGTCCGTAAAAACCACACCAGAAAATGTGTTGACAATTTGGGTAGGTTTGTCTTTAATTTTAAATTTGGACCTCTGGAGCATGCCATTAGAACTGCTCTTTGCAGAAATTGGCACATTTTGAAGAATGATCCGGCTTTATCTGACAGGACAATGTCCAATCCTTTGGTATCGTTCAGACGATGCGGCAATTTGCGGGACAGACTTGTGAGGAACAGACTTACCAATTCGACAACCTGGCTAGACAAATGCTGCCCACCAGGGAATTACCGGTGCGGTCAGTGTCGTTTTTGCAGCCAGCATTTAAAAGGTCGCTCCGTACAAGTCGGCCCGCACTTGCACACTGTCCATCAATTCATCTCATGCAAAACCAAGTTTGTGGTCTATGTGGTGCTCTGCCCTTGTGGCAGGTTCTACATAGGCAAGACTATAAGATGCTTATATGTGCGATTCAGGGAACATTATAGTTCAATAACATCAGGGAAAGGTTCTCCCAGATTAATTTCCCATATCCAGGATTGTCATGATGGTGACCCCGACGTTTTGCGTTTTGCCGGCCTTAAAAAGGTCTCCCTCCCTTTGAAGGGGGGCGACCTGCACAAATTGTTGCTACAAGAGGAAGCTAGGTTAATTATTAATTATGGGGCACAGGGCCCCCAAGGGTTAAACGATCGTGTGGATCTATCTGTGTTCCTATGATAGTTCTGCCTGTCTATCACCCATTGCTTCATTTTATTCAAGTGTGTTCTTTTATATGTTTAAAATTTGTTGTAAATTCATGCATGGAAATGGATACATGTATTTTATATGCATACACAAATCTCCTGTTTGTTTTTATGTGGTCTGGGGCAATCTGTGAGCACTCCTTTAAAAGGGGTGTAGCCGTAGCTCCACATGTGGACCTGTGGAAGCCCAATTTGGGCGAAACAGCTGTCGTCCATTCTTGAGGAGCCAGCTCACAGTGTGTCTCCAGCCCTCCACTCTGCACGTGTTTGAATAAACAAATCCGTCACAGCAGATTGAGTGCGGTCTCTTTCTACTCTTACGCTTCATCAATGGCTGTTTATTTGTTTATATGATGTCATTCTGCTGAAATGGACAGTATTGAATATTTTATGAAGAATTGAATAGAGATCTAGAAGTGCCCGAGTTATAGATATGAAGTTTGATGATTTGAGTTATGGATAGAAATGAGCGAAGCCAAGGTTTGGTGTGCGGTGTTCGTATCAAACACAGACTTTACAAAAAAAACAGAGTTTGAGTTCGGAGTTTGGGTGCTTTACGTATGCAAACCATTCAAGCGAGAATTGCTGTGCTCAGGTACGCTTGGTGCTCGGCCCAGTGCGAGCTGCTTGCAGTGTGTGAACGGCTTGCACTGGGGGTAACAACAGCATGATCAGATGTACTGTGGAACAAACCAAAAAAATGGGAAAAAAAAAACCCATCCACCCCCGGACGTTATCTATTTATGGCTGGATGCATGCAGGCAGAGACCCAAACTGCCCAATTAGTGTCTTCAATTGGGGTTCATCTCAAGTTCAGGTTTCAAACCGAACTTTATCCAAAGTCCGGCTGCATCCGCTGAACTGAACGCCACGGATCCGCTCATCTCTAGTTATGGAGAGAGCCTGCTTGGGCACATTTTGCAAGATGAGACAGTGTTGAATAGTATATAGCTGTTATAGTTCCACCCTTGCTCAGAAATTGTAACGTACTAAAATATAGTTTAAGAATACAAATACCCTAATTGTGTAATGTAGTAATAACATTGTTTCCAGGTAATTTTACTGAATCCATCTCAATAAATATTACTTTGTCTAGGTAATTCCAATGATTCAGGAATTTGTAACTGAGAATCTGGGGCGTCAGTTTATTGAACCTCCTCCATTTGATCTGTCTAAAGCATTTGGTGACAGCCACTGCTGTGCTCCACTCATCTTTGTTCTGTCTCCTGGTGCTGATCCGATGGCTGCATTATTGAAATTCGCTGATGATCAGGTAGTCACGCAAATATTTTTCATCAATACCACCTGCACCATACTGTATATAAATATATATTGATAACATGAAACTTGTTTTGTAACATAGGACACTTAATAACAGTCTACCAGCATCACTTTCAATAGTGTGTTGGATGCGTTTCAACATAGAGGATATTCATATTCCTTTACTTATTAACATTTATAAATGTCATTGTAAGCACTGATAAGGAGATAAGACCCTTTTAGTCTTTTGGGGCTCATTAGGCAAAGAAAACCTAATTGCCTTCTTTCTATCCATACTTAAAGTGTAACCGTCATTTTGATTTTTATTTCATAAATCTATAGTACACATGAAAATATGTAACTTTGTAATATTCATTATCAGACAAATTTGCTTCTGTCTGGGCCAGAATTGATAAGTCCTTATCAAAATTCTCAATTCTGATGTAAAATCTGTGTTCAGTGAAGCCTTTCTTATTACTGAGAGGAGATGGCAGTTATAATACCGTCTTTTTCTGGTATTTTAGTCCAGTGGGCGGTCCTATCAGTGATTGACAGTTTTCTTTGTATTCGTGAGTATACAGAGATTGCTCTGTGATAGGATTGCCCACAGAACTGAAATCCCTAAAGAGCAGAGGTTAAATTGCTTAAAACACAGGCTGTACAGAATCTCTTTTCACAAACTATATCTAAATCTACTTTGCTCCCACTACTCTATAACATGATTCTGCATGATGCGGATTAACGTGCTGAATTCTTTAACAGGCACGTGCCACTAAATGAATTTGGCACATCTTCTCAGTGGGTTTCACCTCCTTGCTCCTCAGCAGAAGTGTTACTCCAGACATTGATTAGAGTAACATTTCTGGCGTAAAAAATACCACCACTATTGATGAACTTGACGGGCAGAGCCATGCCCTGTCCCAGCCACTCCATAGCTCCACCTATTTTGGCGGAGCTGGACAAATTTAGCAATAGCAACTTTTCAAAGTGTTTTACTCCAGATTTATAATGTAAACAGTTTGCTGAATCGGGGCCTTTGTGTTTTTGAGTCATTTTTCTCTTTATTTGATTTCATCACTGATTTGCTGAATATTGTAAACAAAGTACGATGTGCGGTAACAATACTGTATGGCTTGATGTTCATAAAATATTTTCTCAATTTTTGATCACTTTTTGCTTTAATATTTGCATTAATCTATATTATTTTCAATTGGGCTAAAAATTATGATTTTTTTACGCAAAAAAATAAAACATTTATATGTCAAACACTTTTAATCTAAAAGAGGACAACTTGTACTGTATTTTACTGAAGCATTTTCTTTAGTATTGATAAAATTACTAAACATATCTGCTTTACTTTTAGGGTTTCGGCGGCTCAAAGCTAAGCTCTCTATCTCTTGGGCAAGGGCAAGGACCCATTGCTCTTCATATGACAGAAAAGGCTATAAAAGAAGGGAGCTGGGTTGTACTTCAAAACTGCCATCTGGCTACTTCTTGGATGTCAATGTTGGAAAAAGTTTGTGAGGTATTTTGTTAGTTTATTTTGTTAATTTATTTTGTATGGAGCTACTAGATGATAACTTGCATCAAATTGAACCAATTCACAACCTATGACATACCAGTACATCAAAGGTCATGCAGCCCCTTTAATGTGGGCTCACGTGGTGAGCCCATTTGTTTCCCCGCATATGTTGGTTGATCTGATCAGCCGACATGTGCAGCTAACAGGCGCTGGTGGATCAGAGATCTACCAATGTCTGTTTACTAGTTAAATCCCACTTTAAATCTCTGACAGCAAGATTTAACAAGCCAGTGAGAAGCACGAAATTCCCTGCCCCCATTGGCGGCCCCATAATGTGATCATGGGGCACCGATAGGTTGTCAGGATAGCCAGGATTCAGATGATGACCCCTGCCACTGTCATGACAGTGAGCACCACCATTCACAGGAGATCAGCATTTCTGCTGTACAGAGTGATGCGGATGCCCTGCTCTGTACAGCAGAAGCGATCAGCTTCAAGTCACCTAAGGAGACTAGTAAAAACAAGAAAAAGTGTAAAATTAAATTTTTCAAAAATATCAGAAAATAAAAAAAAAGTTCAATCACCCCCCTTTTGCTCCATTGAAAACAAAACAATAAAAAAATGCACATATTTGGTATTGCTGTGTTCAAACATTTCCGATCTATCAAAATATAAAATAAATTAACCTGATCAGTAAAGCACACAATGATAAAAAATAAAAAATCAGAATTATTTCTGACATTTATTTGATAGAATAGAGAGATTCATATTCTGCAGATATATAATTTCACAACCCCCCTACATATTATACACTTGTATTCTTTAGTGCCTGAAAATTAAAGCAGGCAGCTGGGGCTGATATTATCAGGCTGGGAAGACCCATGGTTATTGAGCGCTTCCCAGCCTAAAAATACCAGCCATCAGCTGCCCCAGGAGTGGTGCATCATATTAGATGTGCCAATTCTGGCGCTGTGCCTTGGCTCTTCCCAATTGCCCTGGTGTGTTTGCAATCAGGGTAATGGTAGTTGGGGTTGATGTCAGCTGTGTAGTGTCAGCTAGATTCAAGCCCTGGTGTTATTAATGTAGAGGGGTCTATAAGACAACCCCATTACTAAGCCAGTAAGTAAAAAGAAAAAAAACCTCACACTCACAAATAGTTTATTAGAAAATACACTCCCCCACACTTTCTCTGTTTCACCATTTTATTGGGAAAAAAAGCTATGCAGCTCTGCTGTGGTCCACAAATGGAAATCTGAAAGACATTAGAAGAGAGAAATAAAAACATTTGTGTGTATTAGGACATGGGCAGTTACAGCGTTTCTGGGATGGTGAAGGTTATAATTATGATGATTTTATTCCACCATAATCTGTATAATAAACTTGTTTCTTTGCTCTGGGTAACTTTACTGTGCTCCTTGTCTTTCAACTGACTTTATTGAGACAAAAATGCATGCATCAAAAACGCATAAAAATTACATACCTAAAAAAACACAAGGAAAGAGGCAAGTGAACTTTGGTGCGAGATTGATGCGAAAATTCAGCTGCCTCAAAAACTCAACAGACACTGATCGCTGGAATGTAGACTTATAGGAACAAAATAACAAGAAGCAAATATTGTGATCACATAACTGTCTGTCGATAAATTCCAGCAGAAGAAATAAATTAATAAGAAATGGCCCTGTTCTTGTGATCACATTTTTTTTCTTTTATGCATGCATGCATCTCTCTGTCAACTGAGGAGCGCTGACAGGGCAATATCATTAGTTAGTATTCAATGCATAGTTAGTAATAATGGAAGTAGAATTAATGAATGTAGTCAGCAGTGACAATTCTGATGGAAGCCAATGAAGGACAACCTACACACCAAGATGGAAGTGGAACTGCGGGACCAATGTATAGAATGCTAAGTTCAGCTACTATTGACACAGGGTTGGAAATACCGACATTCTTCTTACAGAGTTAATTTAGACTGATAAAAATGGGGGGGGAAATCATTAGATCAAACAAGCTTTTCTTAACAAAAACATACTGGAAAAATGTATTAAGAAATTAGGATTATTTATCCAGTTGCCTTAGGTTTTCATTGCTTTCTTTTCTAAACCTGTACCCAAAAGCCAATTGCAGTTTCTATTTGAATATGTTCATTATGATATTTCTCTGCAGTGAAGGAGTTAATGAAGTCTCACCTTATTTCACACATCTATGTCCTTGAAAACATTCTCATTGATTGGTTTTGAAATAGCTAGTTTTGTGTGAGTCAGGTCTGATAAAATCTAAGCCACATCCGAGGTGAATGGGATTTTCATATTTAATGTGTATTGGAGTAAGCCAAGAAATGGAAAATATATTTATATAGTCAATTGCATTCATTCTAAAGCAGAAGTATCATTATCTATAGATTTAAAGTTTTGAACCTGGGAAGATGTTTCTATAAAATATTTTATAGCAAAATATTTCCAGAGTGTGAATGGTTTGTATATATTAACATATTTAAAAAAAACCCAAAACAATTATGTTATATGTATTTTTGTATACAGTGGTAAATTCTTAAAAGTGAAGAATATATTTCCACTTTACCTTAGAAAGCAAATAAACATGTAATTTTTAATTGACATTTATGAAGTACAGGGAATCTGTAATCAGAATTTCACAACCCAAATTATTTATACTGTTTGTACATGTGGCTTTTTCAAAGACAAGTGCACCAATTCCTTTATATGGCCAGTCCATTCCTCTGTAACTGAGAAATCAGCGTTTCAATTGACATGCAAATGAGACTGAAAAACGTTTGTAGAAGATCTGAAGCTTTTGACACTCCAGCTCTATTTTCCACCCATTGCCGCCTCCTCCTGTTTGAGTGACAGCTCCCTTGCCTTAAGTCACCCAGCACAGAGACTGTAAGTCAAGCAGGAGGAGGTGGCACTGAGTGGAGAATAGAGCTGGAAAGACAAAGGCTTCAGATCTGCAATAGTTTTTCAGTCTCTTTTGCATATCAATTCAAACATTGATTTCTCATTAACAGAGGAATGGACTGGCCATATAATAGCTGGACTTGTCTTTGAAAGTACTATATGCACATATAAATAATTTGGGGGTGAAATCCTGCTATTAGGTTCCCTTTAACATGTACATACAGTTAGGTCCAGAAATATTTGGACAGTGACACAATTTTCGCGAGTTGGGCTCTGCATGCCACCACATTGGATTTGAAATGAAATCTCTACAACAGAATTCAAGTGCAGATTGTAACGTTTAATTTGAAGGTTTGAACAAAAATATCTGATAGAAATTGTAGGAATTGTACACATTTCTTTATACACACTCCACATTTTAGGAGGTCAAAAGTAATTGGACAAATAAACCAAACCCAAACAAAATATTTTTATTTTCAATATTTTGTTGCGAATCCTTTGGAGGCAATCACTGCCTTAAGTCTGGAACCCATGGACATCACCAAACGCTGGGTTTCCTCCTTCCTCCTTCTTAATGCTTTGCCAGGCCTTTACAGCCGCAGCCTTCAGGTCTTGCTTGTTTGTGGGTCTTTCTGTCTTAAGTCTGGATTTGAGCAAGTGAAATGCATGCTCAATTGGGTTAAGATCTGGTGATTGACTTGGCCATTGCAGAATGTTCCACTTTTTTGCACTCATGAACTCCTGGGTAGCTTTGGCTGTATGCTTGGGGTCATTGTCCATCTGTACTATGAAGCGCTGTCCGATCAACTTTGCGGCATTTGGCTGAATCTGGGCTGAAAGTATATCCCGGTACACTTCAGAATTCATCCGGCTACTCTTGTCTGCTGTTATGTCATCAATAAACACAAGTGACCCAGTGCCATTGAAAGCCATGCATGCCCATGCCATCACGTTGCCTACACCATGTTTTACAGAGGATGTGGTGTGCCTTGGATCATGTGCCGTTCCCTTTCTTCTCCAAACTTTTTTCTTCCCATCATTCTGGTACAGGCTGATCTTTGTCTCATCTGTCCATAGAATACTTTTCCAGAACTGAGCTGGCTTCATGAGGTGTTTTTCAGCAAATTTAACTCTGGCCTGTCTATTTTTGGAATTGATGAATGGTTTGCATCTAGATGTGAACCCTTTGTATTTACTTTCATGGAGTCTTCTCTTTACTGTTGACTTAGAGACAGATACACCTACTTCACTGAGAGTGTTCTGGACTTCAGTTGATGTTGTGAACGGGTTCTTCTTCACCAAAGAAAGTATGCGGCGATCATCCACCACTGTTGTCATCCGTGGACGCCCAGGCCTTTTTGAGTTCCCAAGCTCACCAGTCAATTCCTTTTTTCTCAGAATGTACCCGACTGTTGATTTTGCTACTCCAAGCATGTCTGCTATCTCTCTGATGGATTTTTTCTTTTTTTTTAGCCTCAGGATGTTCTGCTTCACCTCAATTGAGAGTTCCTTAGACCGCATGTTGTCTGGTCACACCAACAGCTTCCAAATGCAAAACCACACACCTGTAATAAACCCCAGACCTTTTAACTACTTCATTGATTACAGGTTAACGAGGGAGATGCCTTCAGAGTTAATTGCAGCCCTTAGAGTCCCTTGTCCAATTACTTTTGGTCCCTTGAAAAAGAGGAGGCTATGCATTACAGAGCTATGATTCCTAAACCCTTTCTCCGATTTGGATGTGAAAACTCTCATATTGCAGCTGGGAGTGTGCACTTTCAGCCCATATTATATATATAATTGTATTTCTGAACATGTTTTAGTAAACAGCTAAAATAACAAAACTTGTGTCACTGTCCAAATATTTCTGGACCTAACTGTAAGTGCACAGGCTGTATTGGGAGGGGGACAGACTAGCCAGTCGGCCAGTGCCCCATCCACAAAGGCCCTCCATGCAGTGTATTGAGGATTTATATTAGGGTAATGTACATACTTTGTACTCCTTGTGCGTGTCTCTCTCTCACTTTCTTCCGGCAGTGTCAGGTCAGAATTAGAAAGGATGGGGGAGGGACAGCACGGCAGTGTGCAGACCCCAGGACAGGACAGGAAGCAGCCAGCAGTCCGCTGTTCCCCTCCTCCTCATCATGTCTGACCCTCCACGACTGTCCTTGGATCTGAAGAAAACAAGGACAGGACCTGGCAAGTACATATACCCTGACAAGCAAAAGGGAAACAATGTTTTGAACCTTTGACTTTCAGGCTCCCTATCTCACCATCCACTACAGCTTTGAGCATGAGACTACCTTCATTTTATAGACAATAATCTTGGCTCCCTCATACATAAATTTGACTTGTAGCTATTTAGCATATGATTAGATATACAGTTGTCATGTCAATACAATGTTACTGCTTTGCTCCTAAACAAATCTAAATTTAAATTTGTATAAACATTTCTTAAACACACCTTTGGCTTTCAACCCTACCTGAATCCTTCTGGGCATGCTCTTGATCAGATTCAAGGATGTCTCAACCAAAATCTGATTTCAGGTCTCTTCTACACGGTCCCAATGTCGGTGCATACTGGTCAACTTACTTGGGTATACAGCTTTTTCTTCAACTCTACGCACAAGTGTTTGCTTGGTTTGAGGTCTGGAGACTGTGAAGGCCAATCCAGCACCTCTACTGCATTGTCATTGAACCATTTCTTCACCAATCTCGACATTTGCTTCGGATCCTTGTCCTGCCAGCACACTATGTCATCTTTTTCATACCCATACTACTAGTGTATGAAGTAACTCATCTTGTAGAATACTCACATATAGCTCAGCATTGAGACCACTATCTATCCTGATTAAGTATTCAATTCCTTTGGCTGTGAAACAACACCATATAATCAGGCTACCTCCATGAAACTTGACAATTTTTTCAATTTCTAAATCCATTAGCCCCTGTTTCTTCCAGACCCATTTGCACCCATCAGAGCCTAGATATTAACTTTCATCTCATTGCTTCAAGTAACCTGTTTCCTATCTTCTTCTTGTACTGTCCACTTTTCATACTTTTTTTTTGCAAACTCAAGACAAATTTTCTTATAACGATATTGAAGTGAGGCTTTTTCAAATTTTTTCAGGCCACCATTCCAGAGTTGTGTAAAGAGAGTTGCAGGGTCCTTGTATGGATGTCTGTGATCTCACTATCACAAAGCATACAAACCACCTCTACTACTGTGTTTATCGCACCAGAACTGATAACTTTGTGATGAGCCTACTTGTTGACTCCGAAATTGTGCCTGGATGTTCACCTCTTGGCCTTTGGATAGACTTCATTTTGTAGTCTTCCAACTGTCATTTCACTCACAAGATGCAGTGTGACAATTTTCGTGGCCGAGAGACCACTATCAATAAGCTGGATGATGTTGTTTCTCTTTTATTAGGAAATGTTCTTTATGGCTACTGGTTGATTCGAACCAGTGACCTTTTGTTTGGGAATCAAACTAATAACACATTGAGCTATTAGGGAATGTGAGAACAGGTTGCAATTTGTAGCATACAGGAAGAAAGAGATTTTTCTACCACCTTGAGCAAACAGTAATAATACAGTGACATGACAAGAATCTGCATAACTAATCATATGCTAAATAGTTGCAAGTCTAATTGATGTTTGAGATAGCCACGGTTATTATCCAAAAAATGAAGGTAGTCTCACGTTCAAAGCTCTAGGGGATGGCGTGGCATGGAGCCTGAAAGTTGAAAGGTCAAAGAATTTTTACCCTTTTGCTCATCGGTGTATACACAGTATATCACTAAAGTGAGTACACCCCTCACATTTTGGTATATATTTTATTATATCTTTTCATGAGATAATACTGAAGATATGACACTTTGATACAATGTAAAAGTGTCAGTGTACAGCTTGTATAACAATATAAGAGTGTAACTTTGTTTTGCCCGCTAAATAACTAAACATACAGCCATTAATGTTTAAAACGCAGGCAACAAAAGTGAGTATACCCATAAGTGAAAATGGCCAAATTGTGTCCAAAGTGTCATTTTTTTCTGTGGCCACCATTATTTTCAAGCATTGCCTTACCTCTCTTTGGCATGGAGGTTACTGAAGGTTCAGTGGTTGCCACTGGAATTGTCTTCCACTCCTCCATGATGACATCACAGAGCTCCTGGATTCTAGGGACCTTGCACTTCTCCACCTTCCATCTCAGGATGTCCAACAGATGCTCAATAGGTTTTAGGTCTGGAGACATGCTTGGCGAGTCCAGCACCTTTACACTCAGTTTCTTTATCATGTTGAAATACTGTCCTGCAGCCCAGTTTTCAAAATGAGGGATCATGCTCTGCTTTAGTATATCACAGTACATGTTGGTATTCATGGTTCCTTCAATAAACTGTAGCTCCCCACAGCCGGCTTCACTCATGCAGCCCCAAACCATGACACTCCCACCACCATGCTTGACTGGAAGCAAGACACAATTGTCTTTATATTCCTCACCTGGTTGGTGCCACACACACTTGACTCCATCTGAACCAAATAAGTTTATATTGGTCTCATCAAGCTACAGGGCATAGTTCCACAAATCTATTTCCTTAGTCTGCTTCTCTTCAGAAAACTGTTTGCAGGTTTTCTTTTGCGTCATCTTTATAAGAGGTTTCCTTCTGGGACGACAGCCATGCTGACCAATTTGATGCAGTGTGCGGTGTATGGTCTGAGCACTGACAGGCTGATCCCTAACACCTTTAACCTTTGCAGCAATTCTGGCAGCACTCATACGTCTATTTTGAAAAGACAACCTCTGGAAATGATGCTGAGCACGTTCATTTAACTTGCATGGTCAACCATGGGGATGCCTGTTTGGAATGGAACCTGTCTTGTAATACCATTGTATGGTCTTGACCACTGAGCTGCAGCTCAGTTTCAGAGTGTAGGCAATCTTCTTATAGCCTAGGTCACCTTTATGTAGAGCAACAAATCTTTTTTTCACCTTCTCAGAGAATTCTTTGCCATCAGATGCCATGTTAAACTTCCAATTACCAGAATTACCAGTATGAGAGAGTGTGTGAGAGTGAGTGTGAGTGATAACGCCATATTTAACGCACCTGATCCCCATTCACACCAGAGATCTTGTAACACTAAGGAGTTACATGACACCAGGGAGGGAAAATGGCTAATTGGGCTCAATTTGTCCATTTTCACTAAGAGGTGTACTCACTGTTTTTCCCAGCTGTTTGGGCACTCATACGGCTATTTTGAATTAAGCAAGTGCACTCAACTTCTTCAGTCAACTATATGGAAGCCTGTTCTGAGTGCAACCTGTCTTGTATGGGCTTAACTGCTGTATGGTCCTGCTGCAGCTCAGTTTTAGGATGTTGGCTATCGCCTTATAGCCTAGGCTATCTTTATGTAGAGCAACAATTCTTTTTTTCAGATCCTAAGTCTCTCTCTCTCTCTGTATATCTCCTTTTCTCCCACTCTCCCTCTCACCAACTCTCACACTCTCCCGCTGTCTCTCTCCCACTCTCTTCCACTCTCTCTCTCTCTCCCACTCTTCTTCTCTCTCCCTCCCTTTTGCCTTCTCTCTCCCTCTCTCCCACTCTCCTCTCTCCTATTCTCTCTCTCTTTCCCTCTCTCCCACTCTTCTTCTTCTTCTTTTCTCTTTCACCACCAAAATCATATTAACTGACACATAAGCTTCTTATACTAAGAATGTCCTTTGTTGCCTATAGCAAACAATCAGAGCTCCTATTATTATTATTATTATTATTATTTATTATTATAGCGCCATTTATTCCATGGCGCTTTACAAGTGAAAGAGGGTATACGTACAACAATCATTAACAGTACAAGACAGACTGGTATAGGAGGAGAGAGGACCCTGCCCGCGAGGGCTCACAGTCTACAGGGAATGGGTGATGGTACAATAGGTGAGGACAGAGCTGGTTGCGCAGTGGTCTACTGGGCTGAGGGCTATTGTAGGTTGTAGGCTTGTTGGAAGAGGTGGGTCTTGAGGTTCCTCTTGAAGCTTTCCACGGTAGGGGAGAGTCTGATGTGCTGAGGTAGAGCGTTCCAGAGTATGGGGGATGCACGGGAGAAATCTTGTACACGATTGTGGGAAGAGGAAATAAGAGAGGAGCAGAGAAGGAGATCTTGTGAGGATCTAAGGTTGCGTGCAGGTAGGTACTGGGAGACTAGGTCACAGATGTAGGGAGGAGACAGGTTGTGCATGGCTTTGTATGTCATGGTTAATGTTTTGAACTGGAGTCGTTGGGCGATGGGAAGCCAGTGAAGGGATTGGCAGAGTGGCGAGGCTGGGGAGTAGCGAGGGGAGAGGTGGATTAAGCGGGCTGCAGAGTTTAGGATAGATTGGAGGGGTGCAAGAGTGTTGGAAGGGAGGCCAGAGAGCAGGAGGTTGCAGTAGTCGAGGCGGGAGATGATGAGGGCATGCACTAATGTTTTTGAAGATTCTTGGTTAAGAAAAGCACGGATCCGGGAGATATTTTTGAGTTGTAATCGGCATGAGTTGAAGAGGGCTTGGATGTGTGGCTTGAAGGATAGAGCAGAGTCGAGGGTTACTCCAAGGCAACGAGCTTGTGAGACTGGGGTGAGTGAGCAACCATCAAGTTTGATGGAAAGGCTTGTTGGAGGAGGTGAGTGAGGAGGAGGAAAGACAATAAACTCTGTTTTGTCCATGTTAAGTTTTAGGAATCGTGCAGAGAAGAAGGATGAAATAGCAGAAGGATGAAATAGCAGACAAACATTGTGGTATTTGGTATTAATGACCTGTAGCAAAATAGAAGTAGAACTGTGGTTACTATAGGCCACCTGATAAATATCCAGGCTGTCAAAACAGCCAATATATTACCTCACACATGCAAACAGTAAGTAAGCATTTTTTGGGGGGTGAATAACTGTAAAGAGCAAGGTTAAAATGTTCCCTCAAAACATAGTCTGTGACATTCCCTGAATCAAATGAGGTGTCTGTGCAAAGTTTTGTGATTGTAAATGGAACGGTGTGGATTCCTTTAGCGGGCATACACACATACATACACTCAGCTTCATATTATACTAGCTGTACTACCCGGCTTCGGTTAATAACTGTTGTTAACAAAATAGAATGTATTAACAAAAATGTATTCTGCACACAAAAACCACAAAAGAAATAGATAGAAATGTAATTATTAAAAGCAAAAACTAAGCTAATAGAAGCATTTCACAACATATATTTCAACGCCACAGATATTCCACACAGATTTAACTAAATTGGCCAAGTAATGTGCTCCGTCTGTCTCTTTCCAGGTCTGTCTCTTTCCAGGTCTGTCTCTTTCCAGGTCTGTCTCTGCCTGTCTCTTTCCAGGTCTGTCTCTTTCCAGGTCTGTCTCTTTCCAGGTCTGTCTCTGTCTCTTTCCCCGTCTGTCTCTGTCTGTCTCTTTCACCGTCTGTCTCTGTCTGTCTCTTTCACCGTTTGTCTCTGTCTGTCTCTTTCCCTGTCTGTCTCTGTCTTTCTGAATAGGATAACTGAAGTGAGCACTAATATATATATATGAGTGCAAGCCAAAAATACATACTATATATATAAGAATAAGGCTGCACATCAAACTTAGATAATGGTATAATGCCTCAAGCATATGGAAAAATATTGGAATATACAATGAAAAATGCTACTTGCTAATTTGAACATGTGAATAATGAATTGCATACCTGCTATGAATATTAGGAAAAAGGAGATATTTAGCAATCGCATTGATCAATGTAACTGAGCCCCAAAACCTCGTCAAGGTATATCTCTATATTGGGGTCCCTAGCTCTGTGACCCTAACTGTGTGTCATCTCATTGCAATTAAAAACTGCTATGGGTGGAGAGGGGTAACTAAGGACTTTCTTATATAGGAGATGGAAAAAACATGGCCGAAAGGGGCGGAGCTGTGTTCACATTCAGAAAAAAAAAAAAAAAAAAACTACATATAACTGAATAGGATAACTGAAGTGAGCACTAATATATATATATGAGTGCAAGCCAAAAATACATACTATATATATAAGAATAAGGCTGCACATCAAACTTAGATAATGGTATAATGCCTCAAGCATATGGAAAAATATTGGAATATACAATGAAAAATGCTACTTGCTAATTTGAACATGTGAATAATGAATTGCATACCTGCTATGAATATTAGGAAAAAGGAGATATTTAGCAATCGCATTGATCAATGTAACTGAGCCCCAAAACCTCGTCAAGGTATATCTCTATATTGGGGTCCCTAGCTCTGTGACCCTAACTGTGTGTCATCTCATTGCAATTAAAAACTGCTATGGGTGGAGAGGGGTAACTAAGGACTTTCTTATATAGGAGATGGAAAAAACATGGCCGAAAGGGGCGGAGCTGTGTTCACATTCAGAAAAAAAAAAAAAACTACATATAACTGAATAGGATAACTGAAGTGAGCACTAATATATATATATGAGTGCAAGCCAAAAATACATACTATATATATAAGAATAAGGCTGCACATCAAACTTAGATAATGGTATAATGCCTCAAGCATATGGAAAAATATTGGAATATACAATGAAAAATGCTACTTGCTAATTTGAACATGTGAATAATGAATTGCATACCTGCTATGAATATTAGGAAAAAGGAGATATTTAGCAATCACATTGATCAATGTAACTGAGCCCCAAAACCTCGTCAAGGTATATCTCTATATTGGGGTCCCTAGCTCTGTGACCCTAACTGTGTGTCATCTCATTGCAATTAAAAACTGCTATGGGTGGAGAGGGGTAACTAAGGACTTTCTTATATAGGAGATGGAAAAAACATGGCCGAAAGGGGCGGAGCTGTGTTCACATTCAGAAAAAAAAAAAAACTACATATAACTGAATAGGATAACTGAAGTGAGCACTAATATATATACAGGGCCGGATTAAGGTTGGTGGGGGCCCCTGGGCAGAAAATCTGGTGGGGGCCCCATAACGTTAACATTTTTAGCCATAACAGTAGAGCGCGAACTGTAGCATTTAGATAGAAATCCAATGAACATTTATCCTGTTCTGCCACATTCAGATTTACAGTACTACAATACAGACACAGTCCAGGATCACTCACATCCGTCACTTATACACAGATAGTAGAGTTAAGGCTGCTTTACACATTTCGATCTCGTATGCGATCACACACGCCCCCATCAATTTGTTGCCCGTGTCGCACAAACGATTACCCCCATCACACGTACCTTCCAAACGACCTCGCTGTGGGCAGCGAACATCCACTTCCTGGAGTGGGAGGGACATTCGGCGTCACAGCAACGTCACACAGCGGCCGGCCAATAGAAGCGGAGGGGCGGAGATGAGCGGGGCGTAAACATCCCGCCCACCTCCTTCCTTCCGCATTGCCGACAGTACGCAGGTAAGCTGCAGTTCATTGTTCCCGGGGTGTCACACACTGCGATGTGTGCTGCCTCAAGAACGATGAACAACCAGACGTTCAATTTTTAGAAAATGAACGACGTGCATGCGATCAACGTTTTAACGCACAATCAGGGTCGCACGTAGCTGTCACACACTACAATATCACTAACGATGACGGATGTGCGTCACTTACGACGTGACCCCGTCGACACATCGTTAGATATATTGTAGCATGTAAAGCCCGCTTTACTCACATTTTTTACTGATCCCAATGTTAAGGCAGCCAGGGCCGGCTCCAGGTTTTTGTGGCCTCCGGGTGAAAGAGTCTCAGTGGACCCCATCCACACACAGACACGCACATACACATACAGGCATACATATACATATTTGAAGACAAATTCAGAAAAATACATATAAACAGACAAATATATGCACAGTCATATACACTGACATATATGCAGACACAGACGCATTAGGGGTCGTGCGCACGTTGTGTAATTCCATGCATTTACACTGCGTATAGCACTGCAGTGTAAATGCATGCGTTCTGCGTCCCCTATACAAGCTATGTAGATTGTGCATGATACGCGCGCACGTAGCTTTTATGAACGCAGTGATTTGGGTGCTAAAATGTTGACCCAAATCTGTGCGTTCATAAAATGAGCATGTCAATTATTCCGTGCGCTATGGATGCAGCTCCCGCTCTGTCTATGGTGGGGGAAGCAGCCATAGCGCATGAAATCGGATTTTCTGTACAGAAAAACTGCATCCATTATGCAGTGTTTCTGCAGCGATTTGATGCGCACATGTGCTGTCACATCGCTGCAGAATATTCAGCAGTTACGTGTGCATGAGCCTTTACAGGTATTAATATGGGGAAGTCGCCAGCAGCCTCACTCACCTCTCCCGCTTGTTTCCGTCCAGCTCCTTCAGGACATGTGGCTGTGTTTCACGATGGCTGTCACTAACAGACATGACTGCACACTGACAGCACTGCTGTATATACATCACAGGAGGGGCAGGGGGCATAGACGTTACTGGAGTGGCAAACAGCTCTGGTGGTGTACTCATTACTGCGATGGGTGACATAGCGCTCTGGGGGACCCATATAGTTCTGGGGGGGGGCCGCACAGACTGCTCTAATTCATATATACACACACACAGTACTGCTTCTTACACACACAGCTCTGACACACACACACTACAATGTACCCTCTACACACACACACACACACACACTACAATGCACCCCCTACACACACACACACACACAATGCACCCCACATCACCTCCTAAACACACACAATGCACCCCACATCACCACACACTACAATGCAGCCCCCCCACACACACACTGCACCCCACATCACCTCCTACACACACACACACACACACAATGCACCCCACATCACCTCACACACACACACACACACACACACACACACACACACACAATGCACCCCACATCACCTCACACACACACACACACACACACACACAATGCACCCCACATCATCTCACACACACACACAGAATGCACCCCACATCACCTCACACACACACACACAATGCACCCCACATCACCTCACAAACACACACACACAATGCACCCCACATCACCTCACACACACACACACACACACACACACACACACAGAGAATACAATGCACCCCCCCATTACCCGTCCCCCCACATACAATACAGTGCACCCCCCCATTAACCCTCCCCCACACACAATACAATGCACCCCCCCATTAACCCTCCCCCACACACAATACAATGCACCCCCCATTAACCCTCCCCCACACACAATACAATGCACCCCCCCATTAACCCTCCCCCACACACAATACAATGCACCCCTCATTACCCTTCCCCACACAGAATACAATGCACCCTCCATTACCCTTCCCCACACACACGATACAATGCACCCTCCATTACCCCTCCCCCACACACAATACAACCCTACAACCCTCATCACCCCCTACACACACAAATTACACTGCCCCATCACTACACACTCCTCCCCCCTTCCTCGGAATACAGTACTCCTCCTCTGCCTGTCACAGAGCTGTGTTCCTTCACAAATGTTCCCCGTTGTGTCCTCAGCCCCTCCTCACTCATCCCCATTAATTACACCTGTCTCTTCAGCTCCTTCATGGAGCGCTCGCTTCCTCTTGTCCCCTGTGTGGCGCCTGCAGCACTGTGATGACGTCAGCAAGGTGCTGATCTCATCACGTTGCTGCACGTCGGGGGCGGGTCCGGGTCCCGGCGCGCTGTTCAAATGTATTTACGTCTGAAAGATGCAAATACATTTGAATAGGAACGGAAAGAGGAAGCTGAGGTCATCGGCTCTGCTGCGCTTCTCTACACTGGGTGCATGCCGAGCACAGCACACAGCAGAGCCGACAGAGCACAGCGCGCTGCCTCCTGCTAGTGTGCCTGGCATGCACACAGTGTAGAGGAGCGCAGCGGGGACAGCAGATACAGCCGCACACTACACCGTGCCCCTGCTTCTAGGGAGGGGGAGGGGGAGGGAGGGGGGGCAGCTGCCCGCCCCTCGCTGGGTACGGCCGCAGCACATAGCAGGGAGCATTAGCACACCTGACCCCGGAAGTACAAGCGGCCGCTGGTACTTCCGGTGTCAATCAGCGTCCTGTGCCCGCAGTTTGTTTTTGCGTCTTAAAGACGCAGATACAAATAAATAGGGGTGCTTCAACACCCCGCGCCTCCCCCCCCCGAAAACACAGCTGATTTATTAGACTGTCTTTACGGAGGGGGAGAGGGTGTGAAGAAAAAAAAATGCTGACAGGTGCCAAGTATGGTGGGGGCCCCCTTAAAAGCTCTTTTGGTGGGGGCCCCTGGGCTGGAGCCCCGTCTGCCCCGCCTATAATCCGGCCCTGTATATATATATGAGTGCAAGCCAAAAATACATACTATATATATAAGAATAAGGCTGCACATCAAACTTAGATAATGGTATAATGCCTCAAGCATATGGAAAAATATTGGAATATACAATGAAAAATGCTACTTGCTAATTTGAACATGTGAATAATGAATTGCATACCTGCTATGAATATTAGGAAAAAGGAGATATTTAGCAATCGCATTGATCAATGTAACTGAGCCCCAAAACCTCGTCAAGGTATATCTCTATATTGGGGTCCCTAGCTCTGTGACCCTAACTGTGTGTCATCTCATTGCAATTAAAAACTGCTATGGGTGGAGAGGGGTAACTAAGGACTTTCTTATATAGGAGATGGAAAAAACATGGCCGAAAGGGGCGGAGCTGTGTTCACATTCAGAAAAAAAAAAAAAAACTACATATAACTGAATAGGATAACTGAAGTGAGCACTAATATATATATGAGTGCAAGCCAAAAATACATACTATATATATAAGAATAAGGCTGCACATCAAACTTAGATAATGGTATAATGCCTCAAGCATATGGAAAAATATTGGAATATACAATGAAAAATGCTACTTGCTAATTTGAACATGTGAATAATGAATTGCATACCTGCTATGAATATTAGGAAAAAGGAGATATTTAGCAATCGCATTGATCAATGTAACTGAGCCCCAAAACCTCGTCAAGGTATATCTCTATATTGGGGTCCCTAGCTCTGTGACCCTAACTGTGTGTCATCTCATTGCAATTAAAAACTGCTATGGGTGGAGAGGGGTAACTAAGGACTTTCTTATATATATAGTATGTATTTTTGGCTTGCACTCATATATATATATTAGTGCTCACTTCAGTTATCCTATTCAGTTATATGTAGTTTTTTTTTTTTCTGAATGTGAACACAGCTCCGCCCCTTTCGGCCATGTTTTTTCCATCTCCTATATAAGAAAGTCCTTAGTTACCCCTCTCCACCCATAGCAGTTTTTAATTGCAATGAGATGACACACAGTTAGGGTCACAGAGCTAGGGACCCCAATATAGAGATATACCTTGACGAGGTTTTGGGGCTCAGTTACATTGATCAATGCGTTTGCTAAATATCTCCTTTTTCCTAATATTCATAGCAGGTATGCAATTCATTATTCACATGTTCAAATTAGCAAGTAGCATTTTTCATTGTATATTCCAATATTTTTCCATATGCTTGAGGCATTATACCATTATCTAAGTTTGATGTGCAGCCTTATTCTTATATATATAGTATGTATTTTTGGCTTGCACTCATATATATATATTAGTGCTCACTTCAGTTATCCTATTCAGTTATATGTAGTTTTTTTTTTCTGAATGTGAACACAGCTCCGCCCCTTTCGGCCATGTTTTTTCCATCTCCTATATAAGAAAGTCCTTAGTTACCCCTCTCCACCCATAGCAGTTTTTAATTGCAATGAGATGACACACAGTTAGGGTCACAGAGCTAGGGACCCCAATATAGAGATATACCTTGACGAGGTTTTGGGGCTCAGTTACATTGATCAATGCGATTGCTAAATATCTCCTTTTTCCTAATATTCATAGCAGGTATGCAATTCATTATTCACATGTTCAAATTAGCAAGTAGCATTTTTCATTGTATATTCCAATATTTTTCCATATGCTTGAGGCATTATACCATTATCTAAGTTTGATGTGCAGCCTTATTCTTATATATATAGTATGTATTTTTGGCTTGCACTCATATATATATTAGTGCTCACTTCAGTTATCCTATTCAGTTATATGTAGTTTTTTTTTTTTTCTGAATGTGAACACAGCTCCGCCCCTTTCGGCCATGTTTTTTCCATCTCCTATATAAGAAAGTCCTTAGTTACCCCTCTCCACCCATAGCAGTTTTTAATTGCAATGAGATGACACACAGTTAGGGTCACAGAGCTAGGGACCCCAATATAGAGATATACCTTGACGAGGTTTTGGGGCTCAGTTACATTGATCAATGCGATTGCTAAATATCTCCTTTTTCCTAATATTCATAGCAGGTATGCAATTCATTATTCACATGTTCAAATTAGCAAGTAGCATTTTTCATTGTATATTCCAATATTTTTCCATATGCTTGAGGCATTATACCATTATCTAAGTTTGATGTGCAGCCTTATTCTTATATATATAGTATGTATTTTTGGCTTGCACTCATATATATATATTAGTGCTCACTTCAGTTATCCTATTCAGTTATATGTAGTTTTTTTTTTCTGAATGTGAACACAGCTCCGCCCCTTTCGGCCATGTTTTTTCCATCTCCTATATAAGAAAGTCCTTAGTTACCCCTCTCCACCCATAGCAGTTTTTAATTGCAATGAGATGACACACAGTTAGGGTCACAGAGCTAGGGACCCCAATATAGAGATATACCTTGACGAGGTTTTGGGGCTCAGTTACATTGATCAATGCGATTGCTAAATATCTCCTTTTTCCTAATATTCATAGCAGGTATGCAATTCATTATTCACATGTTCAAATTAGCAAGTAGCATTTTTCATTGTATATTCCAATATTTTTCCATATGCTTGAGGAATTATACCATTATCTAAGTTTGATGTGCAGCCTTATTCTTATATATATAGTATGTATTTTTGGCTTGCACTCATATATATATATTAGTGCTCACTTCAGTTATCCTATTCAGTTATATGTAGTTTTTTATTTTTTTTTTCTGAATGTGAACACAGCTCCGCCCCTTTCGGCCATGTTTTTTCCATCTCCTATATAAGAAAGTCCTTAGTTACCCCTCTCCACCCATAGCAGTTTTTAATTGCAATGAGATGACACACAGTTAGGGTCACAGAGCTAGGGACCCCAATATAGAGATATACCTTGACGAGGTTTTGGGGCTCAGTTACATTGATCAATGCGATTGCTAAATATCTCCTTTTTCCTAATATTCATAGCAGGTATGCAATTCATTATTCACATGTTCAAATTAGCAAGTAGCATTTTTCATTGTATATTCCAATATTTTTCCATGTCTCTGTCTTTCTGTCTGTCTCTGTCTCTCTGTCTCTTTCCCTGTCTGTCTCTGTCTGTCTCTCTCTATCCGTCTCCCCACCGTCATCTTATTACCTCACATATAAGATTCTTATACTATGAATGTCTTTTGTTCCTATAACAACCAATCACAGCTCCTACTAATAACTTGTAGTTGCAGGCTCCATTTACTTTAATGGAGGCATTTTTTTTGGAGAGTAACTGTAAAGCGCGGGGTTAAATTTTCCTGCCAAAACATAGTCTACGACGTTCCCTGGGTCACATGAGGTGTCTGTGCAAAATTTTGTGATTGTAAATACGACGGTGCGGATACACTTTTTGTTTCACTTTTTCCCCATTATGTAGATAAGGGCAAAATTGATTAGTAAATTGGAACACGTGGGGTTAAAATTTCGCCTCACAACATAGCCTATGATGGTCTCGGGTTCCAGAAGTGTGAGTGTGCAAAATTTTGTGGCTGTAGCTGCGACGGTGCAGATGCCAATCCCGGACATACATACATACGCACACATTCAGCTTTATATATTAGACTAGCTGTAGTACCCGGCGTTGCCCGGGATAGTGATTGTCTCTCTGTCTCTCTCCCACTCTCCCTCTTTCCTAGTTTCTGGATAAAAAATTAAACAAGGGAGCGCATGTGAAGGTTCTGGGAGATAGCGGTGAGGAGGAGAAAAAGAATCTGCTCACCTGATGTGGTTGTGCAGCCCTCGCACAACCACGGTATAAGATGGGAGTGTGGTGTCAGAGCTCTTCTAACCTGTTAGCCCACGATGACCATCCAGGGAAGCAGATTCCTGAAGAGCTGGTCACATGACAGATCACTGGGCGTCTCTAGTAATCTGACCTCCGTATCAAGCAGCTCTTGCCGTGAACCCACAGAGGGGAAGATCAGCAGTAAAGTATAGAAGCACGGTCTGATAGAACGCTAAGGAGGCCACAGTATTAGATTAATTTTTTTAGAATTTATTGTTTTCTATCAGCCACAACGCGTTTCGATATACACAATATCTTCATCAGGTGGATATAAAAAACGGAATGTGGAGAGTACTATTTAAAGGACAGGTGCAATTCCATTGGTCAGCACCAAATTAATTGAAATGTTAACCCTTAATGTATCACAACCAACCCTTCAACAATAATATAAAAGCTAATAAAAGATATTTAAAAAAGATTTTTCAAAAAGACTCTTTGCCATAAAAACATTATTTAAAAACACATGTGATAATATAATCATATAAATCATATATTAACTCCTAAAACTTAATACATAAAATCATGAGAACTTTTCAAAAAAATGATCTGAGTATGCCTGCACTACTAACATGTAATAATATTGTTATAATGTATGTCAGTGTGGGTAGATCAAGAATTTAATTTTATAAATTAGGGAATGGATATTCTTATTTTTAAAATTGCGTTAAATGTCTATTTAATCTCAACCACTGGGTGCATATGCCAGCACAATAGGTGCTGTGAATCACTTTTCCAGCACAATAGGTGCTGTGAACTGTTTTTCCAGCACAATAGGTGCTGTGAACTGCTTTTCCAGAACTGACAGAAATAGCTATTGAATCTCAAACACTGGGTGCATATCCAGCACAATAGGTGCTATGAATCATTTTTCCAGAATCCGAGCAGTAGAATCATGCATGTGCCAGCACAATGAAGGTTCCGATTGCATTATTAAATGTCTATTGAATCTCAACCACTGGGTGCATATGCCAGCACAATAGGTGCTGTGAATCACTTTTACAGAATCCGAGCACTAGAATCATGCATATGCCAGCACAATAAAGGTTCCGATTCAATTGTTAAATGCTTATTGAGTCTCAACCCCTGGGTGCATATGCCAGCACAACCCAGGGGTTGAGACTCATATGATTTATATGATTATTTTATCACATATAGCGTGCGAGGTGCTGAACTGAAGTGAAGTGCTGAATTTTAAGATAAGTGCATAGTTTCAACACAATTACATAGTGGTGATAACTGTAATTGTTGAATTTCATTAGGGAATTGTGTGTCTGTTTGTGATTCTGTGAAAAGGAAAAAAAAAAAAGTTAGTCTTGTGATTTAATTAGTAGGATTAGTCACACCTGTTTCTAGAAGCTTCTAGCAGCTTCTGGTAGTCATTGTACATCTATATAAA
The DNA here is from genome assembly GCF_048569485.1 of Anomaloglossus baeobatrachus. NCBI lineage: Eukaryota > Metazoa > Chordata > Amphibia > Anura > Aromobatidae > Anomaloglossus > Anomaloglossus baeobatrachus. The sequence goes on from NC_134359.1 coordinate 185,724,661, forward strand.
CCAGCCAGTGCAAGCGAGGCGCTGAGCGTGCGAGGTGCTGAACTGAAGTAAAGTGCTGAATTTAAGATAAGTGCATAGTTTCAACACAATTACATAGTGGTGATAACTGTAATTGTTGAATTTCATTAGGGAATTGTGTGTCTGTTTGTGATTCTGTGAAAAGGAAAAAAAAAAAAAAGTTAGTCTTGTGATTTAATTAGTAGGATTAGTCACACCTGTTTCTAGAAGCTTCTAGCAGCTTCTGGTAGTCATTGTACATCTATATAAACCAGCCAGTGCAAGCGAGGTGCTGAGCGTGCGAGGTGCTGAACTGAAGTAAAGTGCTGAATTTAAGATAAGTGCATAGTTTCAACACAATTACATAGTGGTGATAACTGTAATTGTTGAATTTCATTAGGGAATTGTGTGTCTGTTTGTGATTCTGTGAAAAGGAAAAAAAAAAAAAAAGTTAGTCTTGTGATTTAATTAGTAGGATTAGTCACACCTGTTTCTAGAAGCTTCTAGCAGCTTCTGGTAGTCATTGTACATCTATATAAACCAGCCAGTGCAAGCGAGGTGCTGAGCGTGCGAGGTGCTGAACTGAAGTAAAGTGCTGAATTTAAGATAAGTGCATAGTTTCAACACAATTACATAGTGGTGATAACTGTAATTGTTGAATTTCATTAGGGAATTGTGTGTCTGTTTGTGATTCTGTGAAAAGGAAAAAAAAAAAAAAAAGTTAGTCTTGTGATTTAATTAGTAGGATTAGTCACACCTGTTTCTAGAAGCTTCTAGCAGCTTCTGGTAGTCATTGTACATCTATATAAACCAGCCAGTGCAAGCGAGGTGCTGAGCGTGCGAGGTGCTGAACTGAAGTAAAGTGCTGAATTTAAGATAAGTGCATAGTTTCAACACAATTACATAGTGGTGATAACTGTAATTGTTGAATTTCATTAGGGAATTGTGTGTCTGTTTGTGATTCTGTGAAAAGGAAAAAAAAAAAAAAAGTTAGTCTTGTGATTTAATTAGTAGGATTAGTCACACCTGTTTCTAGAAGCTTCTAGCAGCTTCTGGTAGTCATTGTACATCTATATAAACCAGCCAGTGCAAGCGAGGTGCTGAGCGTGCGAGGTGCTGAACTGAAGTAAAGTGCTGAATTTAAGATAAGTGCATAGTTTCAACACAATTACATAGTGGTGATAACTGTAATTGTTGAATTTCATTAGGGAATTGTGTGTCTGTTTGTGATTCTGTGAAAAGGAAAAAAAAAAAGTTAGTCTTGTGATTTAATTAGTAGGATTAGTCACACCTGTTTCTAGAAGCTTCTAGCAGCTTCTGGTAGTCATTGTACATCTATATAAACCAGCCAGTGCAAGCGAGGTGCTGAGCGTGCGAGGTGCTGAACTGAAGTAAAGTGCTGAATTTAAGATAAGTGCATAGTTTCAACACAATTACATAGTGGTGATAACTGTAATTGTTGAATTTCATTAGGGAATTGTGTGTCTGTTTGTGATTCTGTGAAAAGGAAAAAAAAAAAAAAAGTTAGTCGTGATTTAATTAGTAGGATTAGTCACACCTGTTTCTAGAAGCTTCTAGCAGCTTCTGGTAGTCATTGTACATCTATATAAACCAGCCAGTGCAAGCGAGGTGCTGAGCGTGCGAGTTGCTGAACTGAAGTAAAGTACTGAATTTAAGATAAGTGCATAGTTTCAACACAGTTACATAGTGGTGATAACTGTAATTGTTGAATTTCATTAGGGAATTGTGTGTCTGTTTGTGATTCTGTGAAAAGGAAAAAAAAAAAAAAAGTTAGTCTTGTGATTTAATTAGTAGGATTAGTCACACCTGTTTCTAGAAGCTTCTAGCAGCTTCTGGTAGTCATTGTACATCTATATAAACCAGCCAGTGCAAGCGAGGTGCTGAGCGTGCGAGGTGCTCAACTGAAGTAAAGTGCTGAATTTAAGATAAGTGCATAGTTTCAACACAATTACATAGTGGTGATAACTGTAATTGTTGAATTTCATTAGGGAATTGTGTGTCTGTTTGTGATTCTGTGAAAAGGAAAAAAAAAAAAAAAAGTTAGTCGTGATTTAATTAGTAGGATTAGTCACACCTGTTTCTAGAAGCTTCTAGCAGCTTCTGGTAGTCATTGTACATCTATATAAACCAGCCAGTGCAAGCGAGGTGCTGAGCGTGCGAGGTGCTGAACTGAAGTAAAGTGCTGAATTTAAGATAAGTGCATAGTTTCAACACAATTACATAGTGGTGATAACTGTAATTGTTGAATTTCATTAGGGAATTGTGTGTCTGTTTGTGATTCTGTGAAAAGGAAAAAAAAAAAAAAGTTAGTCGTGATTTAATTAGTAGGATTAGTCACACCTGTTTCTAGAAGCTTCTAGCAGCTTCTGGTAGTCATTGTACATCTATATAAACCAGCCAGTGCAAGCGAGGTGCTGAGCGTGCGAGTTGCTGAACTGAAGTAAAGTACTGAATTTAAGATAAGTGCATAGTTTCAACACAGTTACATAGTGGTGATAACTGTAATTGTTGAATTTCATTAGGGAATTGTGTGTCTGTTTGTGATTCTGTGAAAAGGAAAAAAAAAAAAAGTTAGTCTTGTGATTTAATTAGTAGGATTAGTCACACCTGTTTCTAGAAGCTTCTAGCAGCTTCTGGTAGTCATTGTACATCTATATAAACCAGCCAGTGCAAGCGAGGTGCTGAGCGTGCGAGGTGCTGAACTGAAGTAAAGTGCTGAATTTAAGATAAGTGCATAGTTTCAACACAATTACATAGTGGTGATAACTGTAATTGTTGAATTTCATTAGGGAATTGTGTGTCTGTTTGTGATTCTGTGAAAAGGAAAAAAAAAAAAAAGTTAGTCGTGATTTAATTAGTAGGATTAGTCACACCTGTTTCTAGAAGCTTCTAGCAGCTTCTGGTAGTCATTGTACATCTATATAAACCAGCCAGTGCAAGCGAGGTGCTGAGCGTGCGAGTTGCTGAACTGAAGTAAAGTACTGAATTTAAGATAAGTGCATAGTTTCAACACAGTTACATAGTGGTGATAACTGTAATTGTTGAATTTCATTAGGGAATTGTGTGTCTGTTTGTGATTCTGTGAAAAGGAAAAAAAAAAAAAAGTTAGTCTTGTGATTTAATTAGTAAGATTAGTCACACCTGTTTCTAGAAGCTTCTAGCAGCTTCTGGTAGTCATTGTACATCTATATAAACCAGCCAGTGCAAGCGAGGCGCTGAGCGTGCGAGGTTCTGAATCAGAAGCAGGAGAGTGCACTTCACGAGCGTGAGGTAAAATTGCCGGCTTTAGCAGTGAAACATGGAATTTGTCATGGATCCTAAGATGGACGGGTAACTTCAATTGGTAGACTACAGGATTTACCTGTCGAAGAACCTCATAAGGACCCAGGAAGCGAGGAGCAAATTTGACAGAGCTCACTCTAAGTTTCACGTTTTTTGCAGAGAGCCACACAAAGTCCCCTGGAGAAAAGACAGGAGCCGGGTGACGAAACCGATCGGACACCGTCTTCATACGGTCCTTAGCTGCTTGGATTGACTCTTGAGTCCGATCCCAAACCTCTCTGGCATTAGTTGCCCAGTCGGCCACAAGAGGAGGAGGTGCAGCAGCGGGAACCGGTACCGGTACCCTAGGGTGTTGCCCATTATTGAGTATGAACGGTGTCTGCCCAGTGGCCTCAGCCAGCGAATTGTTAAGGGCAAATTCTGCCCAGGGTAGGAGGGAGGACCAGTTATCGTGGTTCTCAGCAACAAAGTGTCGAAGGTATATAATCATGGATTGATTGGTACGCTCAACCAAACCATTGGTCTCCGGATGGTATGCCGAAGATAGATTCAACTCAATTTGCAGAAGGCTACAAAGATCTCGCCAGAAACGGGAAGCAAATTGCGGGCCTCTATCACAAATGATACGATCTGGCATCCCGTGAAGCCTAAAGACATGCTTGAGGAATAGTTTGGCTAGTACCCTGGAAGATGGGATTCTCGATAACGGTACGAGATGAACCATCCGGGAGAAATGGTCCGTAATGACCCACACAAATCTATGTCCCTGTGAACATGGAAGATCACCCACAAAGTCCATGCCTACCACCTCCCATGGTCTATCTGGCACTGGTAAAGGATGCAAGAGCCCAGCCGGTCTCTGCCGTAATGGACGGTTGCGAGCACACGAGTAGCAAGAACCGACATATCTCTTGACGTGGCTGGCTAAGTGTGGCCACCAATACCACCTCTCCAGTAACTCTCGTGTCCGCCTAATACCAAAATGCCCACCCACCTTTGAGGTGTGGGCCCATGAGAGTATATCATTCTGTCGATCAGGCGGAACAAAGGTCTTGCCCGGTGGGATTTGGTCTAACGTCACAGGGGAGAGCGTATGAAAAACCCTGGAGGGAAGGATAAGACGAGGTTCATCAATCTCTTCCTGGGTAGAAAGCATAGAGCGAGACAGGGCGTCTGCCTTGTTATTCTTACTCCCAGACAGATAGTTGATGGAGAAGTGAAAGCGGGAGAAAAACAAGGACCAGCGGGCTTGGCGAGGATTCAGACGCTGAGCGGTTTGTAAGTACGGCAGTTCCCTATCCCCAATGGTATAGTTTCTCTCTGCCGGTGAAAAGGTTTTAGCAAAGAAGAAACACGGCCTTTTTCTACCTGCACTGTTCTTTTGATACAAGACCGCACCAGCACCCACTGAAGAGGCATCAACCTCTAAGAGGAAGGGCTTACTCTCATCGGGTCTTTGAAGAACGGGGGCAGTTGAAAAGTGTCTTTTTACTGCCTCAAAAGCCTGAGATGTCTCAGTAGACCAGGCTTTGGGATTAGCACCTTTCTTAGTCAAGGCCACCAAAGGGGCCACCAAAGTAGAAAAATGGGGTATGAACTGCCTGTAATAATTTATGAATCCTAAGAAGCGTTGCACCGCCTTCAAGGAATGAGGTTCGGACCATTGCAGGACAGCAGAGAGCTTTGCAGGATCCATAGCCAGGCCCTCTTGTGAGATAATGTAACCCAAAAAAGGCAATGAGGACTGCTCGAATACACATTTCTCGAGTTTAGCAAACAATGAGTGCTCCCTTAAACGGGAAAGGACACGAACGACATCCTGACGATGAGTCTCCAGATCAGGAGAAAAAATCAGGATGTCGTCCAGATACACCACTACTGAGGATAACAGTAAATCCCTGAACACATCGTTTACGAAGTCCTGAAATACTGCGGGTGCATTACATAACCCAAAAGGCATGACGAGGTATTCATAGTGACCGTCTCGGGTGTTAAAAGCGGTCTTCCATTCGTCACCCTTTCGAATTCGTACCAAGTTATACGCACCCCGCAGATCCAACTTCGTAAAAACTTGAGCTCCTCTCAGTCTGTCAAAGAGCTCCGAAATTAAAGGTAATGGGTATTTGTTCTTTATTGTGATTGCGTTGAGACCCCTGTAATCTATGCAGGGACGCAAATCACCCTCTTTCTTCCGAACAAAGAAAAACCCAGCTCCCGCGGGAGAGACAGACTTACGAATGAACCCCTTCTCTAAACTCTCTCTTATATAGGTCGACATGGCCTCCGACTCAGGTATCGACAGGGGGTAAACCCTGCCTTTAGGTGGAACCGAACCTGGGATAAGGTCTATGGCACAGTCATACGGCCTATGGGGTGGAAGAACCTCAGCACCCTGTTTGGAGAACACGTCAGCGAAATCCAGATAGGGTGTAGGTATGGGAGAGAGATCAGTAGATGCAACCGCAATGACCTTAGGTGGTAAGGGAAGACATCGGGACTGACATTTCGAACCCCAACTAATAATGCTGTCAGACTCCCAGTCAATGTGAGGAGCATGAGTCCGAAGCCATGGAAGACCCAGAAGGACGTCGTCTATACCCTCAGGCAAAACAAGAAAAGAAATCTCCTCTATGTGACCCTGAGACAGGGAAAGGCGCAAGGGAACTGTCCTCAATGTAATGGAGTCAGACAACATAGTTCCATTAACAACACGGACAGGAATAGGCGCCTCTAACATGATAGAGGGAATATTGTGTCCCTTTACAAATCCTGAGGACACAAAAGTCCCGTCAGCTCCGGAATCCACAAAAGCCATAATAGGCCATGTATTCTCAGATAACGAGAGCTGACCTGGGATACAACACTTAGAGGGTGCAGAAGACGTCTCTAGTAACCCCCCTCTAATGGTTACTAGGCCAGGGAGTTTCCCTGACGACTAGGACACTTGTTGGCATAGTGCCCAGCCTGACGACATACGTAACATATAGGAGGACCAGACTTGCGTAGTCTGGAGGACGTATGACCTAACTCCATAGAAGTGGGAGATGTTTCAGATGCTGAGGAAGATGGTAGTGGACCCTCAACAACTGGAATAGCCCGAGGCTTAGGGCGTGAGGAAGAGACCTCAAATCTACGTTCCTTATGGCGTACATCGATCCTCGTTGCTACTGTGATCAAGTCCTCCAGAGAAGCAGGGACCTCACGAGTAGCAAGAGCATCCTTGACATAGCCTGCCAACCCTCTCCAGAAGATAGGAATCAACACCTTCTCTGGCCAATCTAGTTCTGCCACCAGAGTTCTAAAAGCAATGGCATAAGAACTAGTGGATAACGAACCCTGAGATAGATCTAACAGTCTCAGGGCCGCATCATGGGTAACCTGCGGACCCATGAATACCGCCTTAAGAGCATCAAGAAAGTCTTGATGTCTCAGAGTAACAACATCAGAGCGCTCCCATAGGGGAGTCGCCCATTCTAAGGCTTTGTCCTGAAGTAAGGAGATGATAAAGCCTACTCTGGACCTCTCCGTAGAGAAGCGAGAAGAGTTGACCTCTAGGTGTATCTGACACTGACTAATGAAACCACGACATGATCTGGCATCGCCAGAATATCTGTTTGGCAGAGCAAGTCGAGGATCATGTGCAGATGTCACCATGGTCTGAGGTTTATCCTCTATACTCTTGAGCCGTGACTCAAGTACTTGTATGTAACGGTGTAACTGCTGATATTCTGCCATAACTGCCAGACCCTTGGCTCAGTCCTAATGTTACGGGGGGCTGTCTGATAATAACTTAAAGGAGTATCAGACAGTCAGGGTCCACCGTGCAAAGACTCTGCTGCAGACTATGGCAGAGTGCAATACCTCTGTTAACTCACAGAAGGATATAATAAGTAAAGCAATTCCTCCCTTACTTGGAGGGTGTGTGGAATGATCTCTGTTAATAATCACAGAGATAAAGGCGATGTGTGCGAAATGGCACCTACCTAGGTCCGCTCTTCTAGTGGTGCAAAAGAGACGAACAGCAGCGTAAGCCGCACAAAGCTCCTACCTGCGTTCGCTCCACTAGTGTGCGAGGACACGAACCACTAGATATGGCACCTGCCTAGGTCCGCTCTTCTAGTGGTGCAAAAGAGACGAACAGCAGCGTAAGCCGCACAAAGCTCTTACCTCTGTTCGCTCCCCTAGTGTGCGAGGATACGAACAACTGCCAGACGCAGTATAAGGAACGTTACCCTAGCGGCAACGTCCACCTACGAGTCGAATCACAAGGCCCAGCCAGACCATGTGCCTCAGGCACCTGCCTATGTCCGCTCCCCTAAGAGGTAAGGATACGGACAGCAGCCGAAGCTGTAAGGTATAAGAACGCTACCCTGCTGGTAGCGCTCACCTAGCATAGACAGAGGAATGCCTAGAGGAACATGCACAGGGCGTCTACCCTCATGCATGAACCAAGAGGACTGAGCGCCATGCGGCGTGTGTCAGGGTCTTATATAGACTCTGTGCCTCATCCAAGATGGAGGACACCAGAGCCAATCCGCTGCCAGAACGACAAGAGTGACATCATGCTGGCCTATCACCGAGCAAGGCGTCACAAGCACATGACCAGCGACCAATCGGCATAGAAGGTGTCAGAGACATGTGACCTCGTGTCAGCGATGATGTCACCCGCACATGTGCAATGGCTCCAAGATAGGACTTAGTCTCCAGCGCTCGCACATGTGCAGTAGCAAGAAATCTGGACTTAGTCTCCAGCGCTCGCACATGTGCAGTAGCAAGAAATCTGGACTTAGTCTCCAGCGCTCGCACATGTGCAGTAGCAAGAAATCTGGACATAGTCTCCAGTGCTCGCAGCAACTGTAACACTATGTCTGCACTCGATGCAAGCATGTTGCGTATTTGGAAGCCAAGGTAACTGATTTAAATAAGCAGCTTGCAACACTAAGGGGCATTGCAAACCTGGAGAGGAGTTTAGAGCTCACTGAGCTTTCTCTGGCTGGGGCCAGTGATATGGAGGAGGGTGGAGGTGGGGAAGATCAGGACCCAGAGGTACCCAGAGGTAGCTGGGTAACAGTTAGAAGAAGAGGTAGGGGGAAAAGTGTCAGGGAGCCTAGTCCAGACCTGGCACAACCTAGTAAATATGCCTGTTTGGCTGATATTAGGAATGAAGGGCCTGGACTAGGGTCACTACAGCAGGATGTTGCTCCTAGCAAACAGGAAAACATCTGCTGTAGGAAGGAGGGAAATAGGAGTGCAGCAAAGCCCAGACAGATGTTGGTGGTAGGGGACTCTATAATTAGGCGGACAGACAGGGTCATCAGATTGCTGGGTGGGGCTGGGGAAAACCCAGCGGTCATGGTGCACATTGGTACTAATGACAAAGTTAGAGGCAGGTGGAAGGTCCTTAAAAATGATTACAGGGAACTAGGCGAGAAGCTGAAGTCCAGGACCTCCAAGGTGATGTTTTCAGCAATACTACCGGTGCCACGAGCGTCACTAGAAAGACAGCGGGAGCTTAGGGAGATAAATATGTGGCTTAGAAATTGGTGCAGGAAGGAAGGGTTCGGGTTCATGGAGAACTGGGCCGACTTCTCAGTCGGCTACAGGCTCTATACGGTAGGGACGGGCTGCACCTCAATGGGGAAGGTGCAGCTGTGCTGGGGGAGAAAATGGTCAGACGGATGGAGGAACGTTTAAACTAGGATCGGGGGGGGAGGGAGGGTAGTGGAGCAAATAAGGGGAGAGATAGAGCAGATAGAGACAGTGAGACGGTAGGGGTCAATGAAGGATTAGGGGGGGATGGGACATACAAGGAACATAGGGAGGCTAGGAGTAATAAAGGTGTTAATAGGATTAAATGTCTACTGGCAAATGCAAGAAGTCTTGCAAACAAAATGAATGAATTGGAGACTTTTATGTCAACCATGGATTATGATGTGGTGGGCATTACAGAAACCTGGCTGGATGAAAGCCATGACTGGGTGACAAACATACAGGGTTATAGTACATTTAGGAAGGACAGGAAAGGCCAAAAGGTGGTGGGGTGTGTATATTTATTAAATCTAACCTAAAACCTGTGTTGTATGATGACATTGAGGGGAACAGCAACAATGTAGAGTCAGTATGGGTAAATGTACATGGGGAGGGGAATAATGGAAAAATGCTAATTGGAGTTTGCTATAAGCCTCCTAACATACCTCAACAAATAGAGGGTGAAATGCTGGAACAAATTGAAAAGGCAGCTAATAATAATAATCGGGTTCTTATTATGGGGGATTTCAACTATCCAGACATACAGGGGGACATAGAATCTTCTGGTTCTGCTAAAAGCTGTAAGTTCTTATCTACTATTCAAGACCATTTCCTCTCTCAGATGGTAGGTGAACCGACCAGGGGAGATAATTTGCTAGATCTGGTCCTGTCAAATAGACCGGATACAATTTCAGATCTACAGGTCCGGGAGCACTTGGGCACCAGCGATCATAATATGGTAACCTTCAACATAATATTCAATAGAACATTTCAAAGGGGGAATGCTAAAACCTGGAATTTTAGGAAAGCTGATTTCAACAAATTAAGGGAAGAGCTTAAATGTGTAGATTGGGACAAAGTCATAATAACTGGGGATACCGAACATAAATGGAGTAAGTTTAAGGATATACTACTAGAGTCCTGTAAAAAACGTATACCCTCTGGTAATAAAATGTCCAGGAATAAAAAGAAACCACTATGGATAAATAAGACTGTACAAAGTATAATAAAACAAAAACAAAGGGCATTTAAAATCTTAAACGCTGAGAATACAGAAATAGCATTTCAGAAGTATAAAGATATCAATAGGAAATGTAAAAAAGAAATCAAACAAGCAAAATTAGCTACTGAAACAAAAATCGCCAATGACATTAAAATAAATCCCAAAATCTTTTATAAATACATTAATGCCAAAAGGAAAACAAAGGATAGTATTGGCCCATTAAAATATAATAACAAGTTAGTTATAGAGGACAAACAAGAGACTGAGATATTAAATAGGCATTTCTCATCTGTATTCACCAAGGAACTGACTGTACCAGGGATCATTCAACAAGTGAAAAATCAAAGTTCACCACCCGATATAATTAATTTAACACAAGATGAAGTACGCCTACGTCTGAGTAAATTAAACATTGACAAATCCCCAGGGCCAGATGGCATTCATCCACGAATATTGAGGGAATTGAGCTCCGTAATCGACAGACCGCTGTATCTCATCTTTTTAGACTCACTTGTAACAGGGTTGGTGTCTCAGGATTGGAGGATTGCTGATGTGGTACCGATATTTAAGAAAGGTAAGAGGGTAGATCCAGGCAACTACCCTCCAGTAAGCCTGACATCAGTAGTATGCAAAGTTTTTGAGGGCATTTTAAGGGATGACATGCAAAAATATATTGCAGAAAATAATATGATAACTGACAAACAGCATGGATTCATGAAAGATAAGTCGTGTCTAACCAACCTGTTGGGGTTCTATGAGGGGGTAAGTTCAAACCTGGATATTGGTAATGCAGCTGATGTGATTTATTTGGACTTTGCAAAGGCATTTGATACTGTACCACATAATAGCCTTATACTAAAGCTCCAGAAGCAAGGACTAGGGGACACAATATGCAACTGGGTAAGGAATTGGCTAAAAGATAGGAAACAAAGAGTAGTCATAAATGGTACATTCTCTAAATGAGCTATAGTCAGCAGTGGGGTGCCGCAGGGATCTGTGCTTGGACCGATTCTTTTTAACCCCTTAACGACCGCCGATACGCCTTTTAACGGCGACAAATTAGGGTACTTCTTCCGATCCGCCGCTTTTTAACGGCGGTCGGAAAAAAGGGTCTAGCGCCCCCCAGAGTCAGAAAATTTCCGGGGTCTCAGCTGCCGGGGGTAGCTGAGACCCTGGAGATCATGATTCTGGCCGGTTTTTCCGGTTCCCCGCTCACCTGATGACCAGTATACACCGTATACCGATGATCAGGTTACAGTAAATGACCGCACCGGTAAAAAATCATTTATCTTCCATCTGGCATAAACAAACATGTCAGATGGGAGATAAATCTCATCCCCCGGTCCTCTCCGGTCCCCCGGTGTCGCTAAAGTGTCCCCCCACCCCCCTTCCTCCCGAAAATCTAACATGGCGCTGCACATACCGGCGCGCACAGCAGCGCCCCGGCCGCATTTCCTCCTTTCCTATGGTTTCTGTCGCATGTGCTATGACACATACGACAGAAACCTGCTCCCCAGGCCCTGCCAAGTCACCTCCTATCCCCACCCCGGTGTTCCCCGGTGTCATACATACCTGTTAGCTCTGATCCCCCGCGGCCCCCCCTCCGGCTCCTTCACAGTGCACGCCGGTCACACGTGCAGAGCGCGGCTGTCAGCTTCCTGTGTCTGTGACTCAGACGCTGGCTGCTGCTGCTGCTGCTTGCACAGAGTCTGCAGCTGTGACCCGGGGAGGGTGGGTGCAAATTCTTTGCACCCACTCTCCTCAAATGGATGGTCTGAACTCCTAGAAAATGGGGGATACGTTCCCTGAACGTGTCCCCCATATTCTAGAAGGTCCAGAATTGCCGCGGGACTTTCACAATGGATTACAGCAGGGACTTGATTTTTTTTTTTTCTTTTCAATAAATTGGCCAAAAGAGGGAATGTTTTTGGGGAGTGTTTTTTCAAATAAATTTTTTTTTTGTCAATTTTTTTTTATTATTACTGTCAATTAGTTATGTCTGGTATCAAATAGACGCCATGACATAACTAATTGCTGGGCTTGATGCCAGGTGACATTACACATCTGGTATCAACCCCATTTATTACCCCGTTAGCCACCGCACCAGGGCGCGGGATGAGTTGGGGCGAAGCGCCAGGATTGGCGCATCTGATGGATGCGCCACTTCTGGGGCGGCTGCGGCCTGCTATTTTTAGGCTGGGAAGAGTCCAATAACCATGGCTCTTCCCACCCTGAGAATACCAGACCCCAGCTGTCAGCTTCACCTTGACTGGTGATCTAATTTGGGGGGACCCTATGTTTGTTTTTTTTTTTAATTATTTATTTATAAATAATTAAAAAAAAAAACAGCTTGGGGAGCCCTCCAAATTGATCACCAGCCAAGGTGAAGCTGTCAGCTGTGGTTTGCAGGCTACAGCTGTCTGCTTTACCCTAGCTGGCTATCAAAACTAGGGGGGACCCCACGTCATTTATTTTAATTATTTTTTTTTCTTTTTGGGCTAAATACAAGGCTAGGCACCCTTTAGTGCCACATGAAAGGCACTAAAGGGCGCAAGCTTAGAATATGCAGGGGGGTGGGACGTTATATATGTTTGATATCTATCCATTCATCCATTGTAGCATTTTAGGCTATGTGCCCACAATCAGGGTTTGCAGCGTTTTGGGCGCAGAGTGTTTTCCCTGCGTCCATAACGCTGCGTTGTGCAGTAGAAGCACAGTGGAAGGATTTTTAGAAATCCCGTGCCCACTGTGCTTCTTTTCTCCGCAGCATAAACCGACCTGTGGCGCAGCTTCCCGAGCCTCAGCATGTCAATTTATGCTGCGGAGATGAGTGTGCTCTGCAGGTAGCATAGAACTAAAGTCCACAGCAGCCTAAACCCAAATCGTGGGCATGGGCAGCTGCGTTCTCCCGTGGACAACACTCACATCTCTGCAGGAAGGCTGACACTGTGTACTGGACGCCGTGTCGCTGGATCATGGCCACATAGCCTAAAAGTGAGAAATTTGTTGCTACAGCAACATTTTTGTGAAGTACCTGTGGATTCAAAATGCTTACTATACTCCTGAATAAAATCCTTGAGGGGTCCAGTTTCCAAAATGGAGTCACTTGTGGGGGGTTTCTAATGTATAGGTACCAAGGGGCCCTGCTAATGTGACATGGTGCGCGCAATTTATTTCAACTTTTCCAAAATTCAAATGGTGCTCCTTCCATTCCAAGCCCTCCCATATATCCAAGCAGGGTTTTTTGGCCACATATGGGGTATCCCTGCGCTCACAAGAAATTGGATAACAACCTGTGGGGTCCACGTTTTGTTGTTGCCTCTTGAAAAAGTGAGAAATGTGATGCTACAGAAACATTTTTGTGAAAAAAATGAAAATTTTCAATATGGCAACCTAAGCTTATCAAATTCTGTGAAGTATTCGTGGATTCAAAATGCTCAATATACACCTAGATAAAAGCCTTGAGGTGTCTTGATTCCAGAATGGGGTCACTTGTGGGGGGCCTCCACTGTTTAGGCACTTTAGGGGCTTTCCAAATGCGACATAGCGTCCACTAATTATTCCAGCCAAATGTTCAGTCAAATTGAACTCCTTCCCTTCCAAGACCTGCCGTGTGCCCAAACAGTTGATTTCCACCACATATAAGATATCACCAAACTCAGGAGAAATTGCAGAATACATTTCATGGTGATTTTTTTCCTGTTACCCTTGTGAAAAAGAAAGCTACCTGGTTGAAGTAACAATTTTGTAGTAAAATTTTATTTTTTTATTTTCATGGCTCAACGTTATAAACTTCTGTGAAGCACCTGGGGGTTCAGGGTACTCACCAAACATCTAGATAAATTCCTTGAGAGGCCTAGTTTCCAATATGGGGTCACTTGTGGTGGTTTTTTGCTGTTTACGTACCTTAGGGGTTCTCCAAATGCAACATGGTGCCCGCAATCTTTTTCAGCCAAATTTCCTTTCCAAAATTCAAATATTGCTCCTTTCGTTCCAAGCCCTCCCATTTGTCCAAACAAAGGTTTCAGACCACATGTGAGGTATCACCGCACTCATAAAAAAGTGGGTAACAAACATTTGGGTCAAATTTTTGGAATTACCTCTTGAAAAAGTGAGAGAATTGATGCTAAAGCAACATTTTTGAGAAAAAAATTACAATTTTCAATATGACAAAGTAACGTTATCAAAATCTGTGAAGTACCTGTGGGTCCAAAATGCTCAGTATACCCCTCGATAGAAGCCTTAAGGGGTCTAGTTTCCAAAATGGGGTCACTTGAGGGGGGTTCCTGCTGTTTAGGTACCTTAGGGGATCTGTAAAAGCAACATGGTGCCCGCAATCTGTTTCAGCCAACTTTGCTTTCCAAAATTCAAATATTGCTCCTTTTATTCCGAGCTCTCCCATTTACCCAAACAAAGGTTTCTGACCACATGTGTGGTATTGGTGTGCTCATAAGAAAGTGGGTAACAAAGTGTGAGGTCCAATTTTTGGTGTTACCTCTTGAAAAAGTAAGAAAATTAGTGCTAAAGTAACATTTTTAGGTAAAATGTTAATTTTTATTTTTTTTCATTCCACATTACTTTAGTTCCTGTGAAGCACCTGAAGGGTTAATAAACTTCTTGAATGTGGTTTTGAGTACCTTGAGGGGTGCAGGTTTTAGAATGGTGTTACTTTTGGGTATTTTCTGTCACCAAGGCCTCTCAAAGTCACATCAAATGGGATGTGGTCCCTAAAAAAATGGTTTTGTAAATTTTGTTGAAAAAATGGGAAATTGCTGATGAACTTTGAACCCTTCTAACTTCCTAACAAAAAAAAATTTTGTTTCAAAAATTGCGCTGATCTAAAGTAGACAAGTGGGAAATGTTATTTATTAACTATTTTGTGTGACATAACTCTCCGGTTTATGGGCATAAAAATTAAAAGTTTGAAACTTGCAAAATTTTTAATTTTTTTTGTCAAATTTCAGATTTTTTTACAAATAAAATAAAAAAATATCATCCTAAATTTACCTCTAACATGAAGCCCAATATGTCACGAAAAAACAATCTCAGAATCACCGGGATCCATTGAAGCGTTCCAGAGTTATAACCTTATAAAGTGACACTGGTCAAAATTGCAAAAAATGGCCTGGGCATTAAGTACAAAACTGGCTTCGTCCTTAAGGGGTTAATCTCTTTATTAATGACCTTGTGGATGGGATTGATAGTACAGTGTCAGTCTTTGCCGATGACACCAAACTATGTAGGATATTAAAAACTGACCTGGATAGTACAATATTACAAAAAGATCTGGATAAGATGTCAGAATGGGCAGATACTTGGCAAATGAGATTTAATGTTGATAAATGTAAAGTAATGCACCTAGGACGGAGTAATCCTATAGCTGCGTATACATTAAATGGAAGTAAACTCGGGACTACAGAACAGGAGAAGGACTTGGGTATTCTCATTACAAATAAGCTGAGCAGCAGCACTCAATGTCAAGCAGCAGCTGCTAAAGCAAACAAGATTTTAGGGTGTATAAAAAGAGAGATTAGATCCCGTGATCCCAATGTATTGTTACCCCTCTATAAATCACTTGTAAGGCCACATCTGGAATACGGGATCCAGTTTTGGGCTCCACATTTTAAAAAAGACATTCAGAAGTTAGAGTCAGTTCAAAGGCGGGCAACTAGACTATTACAAGGAATGGAAGTCCTCCCATATGATGACAGGTTGAAAAAGTTAGATATGTTTAGCTTAGAAAAAAGACGTCTCAGAAGAGATCTCATTTATATGTATAAATACATGTGTGGTCAATATAAAGGACTGGCACATGACTTATTTCTTCCAAAGACAGTACTAAGGACCAGGGGACACTCACTGCGAGTGGAAGAAAAGCGATTCCAACAGCTAAATAGGAAAGGGTTCTTTACAGTTAGAGCAGTCAGACTGTGGAATGCCCTACCACAAGAGGTAGTAATGGCAGATACTATAACAGCTTTTAAAAAAGGGCTGGATGATTTCCTCAGTACACAAAACATTGTTGGTTATAAATGACTTAGTGACTAAATGTAGAACTGGTGGATGAAGGTTGAACTAGATGGACCTAGGTCTTTTTTCAACCTAAGTAACTATGTAACTATGTAACATGTGTTTTTAAATAATGTTTTTATGGTAAAGAGTCTTTTTGAAAAATCCTTTTTAAATATCTTTTATTAGCTTTTATATTATTGTTGAAGGGTTGGTTGTGATACATTAAGGGTTAACATTTCAATTAATTTGGTGCTGACCAATGGAATTGCACCTGTCCTTTAAATAGTACTCTCCACATTCCGTTTTTTATATCCACCTGATGAAGATATTGTGTATATCGAAACGCGTTGTGGCTGATAGAAAACAGTAAATTCTAAAAAAATTAATCTAATAGTGTGGCCTCCTTAGCGCTCTATCAGACCGTGCTTCTATTCTTTCCTAGTTTCTGTCTGTCTCTCTCTCTGTCTCTGTCTCTCTCTCTATCTCTTTGTCTGTTTCTGTCTGTGTCTCTGTCTATCTGTCTCTCTGTGTCTCTGTCTGTCTCTGTCTGTCTCTTTGTCTGTCTCTGTCTGTGTATTTCCTTGTCTGCATCTTTCCTTGTCTGTCTCTTTCCCTGTCTGTCTGTTTCCGTGTCTGTCTGTTTCTGTGTCTGTCTCTGTCTGTCTCTTTATCTGTCTCTGTGTCTCTGTATCCTTCTAACCAAACACCAACTTAAAAAAACAGGGGTCGGGTTCGGAGTTCGAATGCATTACGTGCGAACTTAACTTGCACGAGCAACGCTGTGCTCAGGTACGCTTGGTGCTCAGCCCTGTGCAAGATACTTGCAGTGTTTGAACTTCTTACACTGGGGGTAACAACAGCGTGATCACATGTAGTTTGCAACCCCAAACAAAAATTTGAAAGTGCCAGCCCACCCTACCCTGGAAGTGATCTGCTTATGGCTGGCTGTATGTGGGAGGAGACTCAAACTGCCAATCAGTGTTTCCGAACCTTCTTGGTTAAGGTTCGGACACATGGAGGTTTGGTTTGTTTGCTGCCAGCGAACCGAACCTACAAAGGTTCGCTCATCTTTACCCGTAATCTAGCAGAAGCAGTTTGGATTCTCAGCTGTCAGAGACCGCCTCAAAGGAGAAGATATAACAAGTTTCTAACTGTTGCTTGTCTCTTTTTCCATATATATACCTTTCACTCAGTGCTACATAGTTAATAGAGCCACTGACCATGCTGCCACCACTATTAGACCATAAGATCTAATGATCACCAGGTGACGAGAAACATTGCAGAGCTGCTGAGTCCTAGCAGTCCCAGTTATACCCTCTGAGTGACTGATGGAACAGGGTTCTATTTTTTTCTGTAACTAGAACTTTAATGGATGCCCCTGATTCAGTGGAATAGTCAAAGTACATTTGTCAGCAGTGAAAGTGCAGCATAAAGAGGGAAAAGTTGTGGAATTATGGCAATCACAGATGCTACTGTGAGCAGGACATGCTACTATGGCCTGTCCCATCTCTGTACTTGTCTTACATCAACCACGTGTGGGGAATAATTGATCAGCAATTGCAAAGGGAGCTGCCAGCAGCAGATCTTGATGATCATGTCCATCTGCATTCAGCATGGAAGACTATTCATCAGACAACCATTAACACCATCATTGATAGTATTCTAAGGCATAGATTGAAATGTTTGAAAAAAAAAATTCTTTTTTTTTTCTTCATAATTTACATATCATTAACATGTATCAATCTTGTGGTTTTTCATAATTCCATGACGTTTGCTTCTTGGAGTTGCAATTTCAATATTAAGTGTAAAAAATAAGTCACTGATGTGCCTACAACATATATGTTGGGTCAACATAACATACTTTAGTGCAGCAGGAGTAAAGCGGGCATAACACGCAACGACATCGCTAACAAGATGTCGTTGGGGTCACGGAATTCGTGATGCACATCCGGCCTCGTTAGCGACGTCGTTGCGTGTGAAACGCAGGAACGACCTGTTAACGATCAAAATTACTTACCAAATCATTGATCGTTGTCCAGTCGTTCCTATCCCGATTATCGTTGCTGCTGCAGGACGCAGGTTGTTCGTCGTTCCTGCAGCAGCACACATCGCTATGTGTGACACCGCAGGAACGAGGAACATCACCGTACCTGCGGCCGCCCGCAATGAGGAAGGATGGAGGTGGGCGAGATGTTCGGCCCGCTCATCTCCGCCCCTCCACTTCTATTGGGCGGCCGCTTAGAGACGTCACTGTGACACTGAACTAACTGCTCCCTTAGAAAGGAGGCGGTTCGCCAGCCACAGCGACATCGCTAGGCAGGTAAGTGTGTGTGACTGTTCCTAGTGATGTTGTGCGCCACGGGCAGCAATTTGCCCGTGACGCACAACCGACGGGGGGCGGGTGCTTTCACCAGCGGCATCGCTAGCGATGTCGCTGTGTGTAAAGCACGCTTTAGTTGGAGACCAGGCTGCATGAAAACAGGACCAGATGGGAAACCAATTCACGAAAAAAAGTCAACTTAGCTTATTTTTCATATGGATAATTTATTTATTTTTTGTTCTATTGGTTAGGCAAACTGAAGTTGAGAAGAGAATAATTGTGTATAGTTTATAACCAGCATTAAATATTCATGACATGTTGAATTTAGATTGCAGTGCATGTTTATAGTTTAATGTTTTGTCATTTCACAGGAGCTGAATCCTGAGACTACGCATCCAGATTTTCGCCTCTGGCTTACAAGTTATCCATCACCAAATTTCCCTGTCTCAGTACTGCAGAATGGAGTGAAGATGACAAATGAGGCACCCAAAGGCTTGCGCTCCAATATTATCCGCTCATACCTGATGGATCCCATCTCTGATCCTGAGTTTTTCAGTAGTTGCAAAAAGCTTGTTAGTAATATTTATTAGATTTGTAGCAATTGGCCAACAGCTGTATTAGTTTATTTACTATGTATCCTATTTATACACATACATTGTAGCTATAATAAATGACACGCCGCTTCCTGTAAATGCATGCACTTTAGATCAGCTAGTTACATTAATTAAAGAGAAACTCAGGTGAACAATGAAAAGATTCATATGATCATAATCTATTAGTCTTTAAGACCAATGAAGAATTATTTTGCTAAATATGTTCACACCACAGAAAGCAGATGATATGTTATATGGTGTTACAAAGTGTGAAAATCAGACATATGTGTATTGAACAGTCTGTTAATATTTATATACATTCCATATACATTTTTTAAATGGAAATGTAAAAAATAAATATAGGCAAATTTATTACGGCTAACTTCACACGTCATGACCGGTGAGCAGCAGCACTGCAGCCAAATCCATATCAACACACGGATCGGAGCAGTTTTACAATTCATTGTAGCCGAAAAGCTGCTTGATTGTTAATAGCCATGGTTATGAAGTTACAGTAATTGTCTTTTACCATGCAGCCATTCACTTACAAACATTCTTCATACTATTCACACATTACCTTTTGATACAAAGAATAGTCCTTTATTATGCAATATCAAGTAAGCTTCCTTCTAATTTTGTGGTTTTCTTTTTTTTTTCTTAGCCGGAGTTCAAGAAACTGCTTTTCGGATTGTGTTTCTTTCATGCTCTTGTTCAAGAAAGAAGAAAATTTGGCCCACTGGGATGGAATATTCCTTATGAATTTAACGAGACAGATATGAGAATTAGCGTTCAACAGTTACATATGTTTCTAAATCAGTATGATGTAAGGACAAGAAAGTGATTGTTGTGTCTCCACATTTCTGTACTGTTGTAATGTCATGTGTGGACACTGAAAGTTAGAAGGGGTACTAGAACACTTTATCCTTCACTAGAATATAACGACCTGGCCCACTGCCACAACGTTTAATGTATCATGGTGTTTTGGTTCATTATGCCCGAAAACAGTGATATTCTGTTTGTATATGAACAGAAAATTGCGACAAGTGCATTAAAACATAACTTTTACTTAGTATGCCAATAAAATAAAAACCACAACCTCTAAAAACCAAGAGATGAAATCACCGTGTAGCAAATCTGTTCCATTTAACCCAAGTAGAGAAAAGGTGGAGGCTTCTGCTGTATCAGTTATTCTCCACCTGTACAGTAACATTCAGTCCCAAATTCCCAAAATGTAGTGTTCACATTAGGGGCTTTACTAGGGTCCTAACAGATCAAGCCCCAAAGTATATGTATTCCCATATGACGTCCCCACCAATTAAAAGAAGATCTATACATATGTAGTATGTTTGCAGTATACTACTGTTGCTAATACTAAAACACACTATGCAAAGATCAGTATTATCAAAATTCCTACTATACAAGGGCAAAATAATACCACTTCACAAATCCCAATACTTCAAAAATTATATTACTATAATTACTCTTCCACCAATTAATGCTACAAAGACTGTGTGCCAGATAGAGGGGCCCCTAAAAATAATCGCGTCCCATAGAAAGTAGTGAAGCCACCACTGTGCTAACTAGCAAGTAATCATGCCTGATATTCTCTTTTGAAAGTTGTAATATCCCAAGTGCCCCTTTCAAGCAACAAATGCCCTTGAGTATCCTCTTTAAGTAACAATTCCCAATCTGCACAGACCCTGGTATATAAAAAAAAGTCTTCATTTTCTCTGACGCCTCATTGGGGGACACAGGACCATGGGTGTTATGCTGCCTATCCATAGGATGACACTAAGTAGATGCAAAAGCATAGCTCCTCCTCTGCAGTATACACCCCCTGGCTGGGCCAGGCAAGCTCAGTTTTAGCTTAGTGTCTGTAGGAGGCACTTCCTTTCAAGGTTTGTTATTTTTTGAGGGCGTCGGTTTCCTTTTGGGACCGATCTCCCACTACCATCAACGGGCGGGAACGTGAAGTGTTGCCTACACGTACCCCCTCCTGCGACGCTGGATCCTGGCCTGGACGACGGGTTCCACAGACACCGATTTTCCAATGCCCAGGGTAGAGGGGTACCCTGTGCCCCTATAGCCCAATTCCTCAGCCCCTCTCTGCAGGCTCTGAGTTGAAGATGGCACCAATTCCTCAGCCTCTCTCTGCAGGCTCTGAGTTGAATATGACACCGACACAGTAAGCTGACTCTGCTTTTTTCACTGCCTGGAAAGCAGTGTTTTAAGGTGAGCTCCCCCCTGACTGGTTTCCCAGACAAAGGGAGAAAAGACGCTGCAGAGAAGGCTCCCAGGACATTTACAGTATTTATTATGTGCAAGGAGCAAGGATCCTGCACACACAGTGTTAACTTTCTCTAGCTTGCTGGCTGGAGGAGGGGGAAGTTCTGCTGTTTGCAGAAAGTCTTGCAGATAATTTCCCGGTGGCAGGGGGGAGGGCCCAGGGCTCAGGGACTCACGCTGTTTATTATCTGCTCTGTTTATTTGCTCTAGCAGAAAAGTCGGCTGATAACCTCCGGTGACAAGCTGTGTGCTGACTGTAGGGAGACGGAGGAAAACTCAGAAGCTCCCTTCCCGCCGTTTTTTTTTTTTACTACCCACAGTAGGGGGGGGCACACTGACTCATCTTCCCGCTCTTTTAGTGCTAAGCCCCGCCCCCCACGGCCGTGATAAGCCCCGCCCCCCCAGGAAAGCGTGGGAAGATCTTCAGAGAGCTTAATCCTTCCTGAGGACAGGGCCATCGGCTAATTCTGGTGAGGTGCTTGCTTCAATTGTAGCTCTGCTGAGCATTGCTTCCCTCCTGGCATACTCCTATTAGGAACATGCAGTTGGAATGCATTAGGAACATGCATTGCTAAGGGCAATAAGAGTACTAAGGCCCACATAGTCTGTTATTCAGCCTGCACTGCCTGCCACGCTGAGCTACCACGTAAACACACCTCTTCTCTCTGTGAGACCTGTGCCCCTATAACTCGCCAAGACCCCCCTGCCACCACCGCCGCAACCGGCAACCCAGAGCCTAGAGCCCCCAGCCCACCGGAATGGGCACAGTTTCTGTCCCAATCCATGGAAAAACTGTCACAGAACCTGGTTCTGGCTATGCAATGTCATCCTCCACACCCTTCTGGGTCCCTGGACGGAACGCAGCCTGAGGATACCCCTATGGAGGATCCTTCTGAGGTAATCCGGGCACATGCTTCACCAGTTGCAGGGATCAGGAAAAGAGCACACGGCCGGGTGTCTCCAGCGGGCTCTCCCTCGGGAGCACACAGGGCAGGCTCTCCCACATGCTCCACGGCTTCTGATGAGCTGGAGGAGGGAGAATGCTGTTTGTACCAGGAGGATTCCTTGGTTTCATCACCCCCAGATGATCAAACTGCAATAGACTCCCTTATAGCAGCAATCAACCAAACTCTGCATGTGGAGGATCCCCCATCCACTACCACTGACCATGCGGTCTCCTTTAAGAGGACAAGGAAACCCCAAAAGGTTTTCGCTGATCACCCAGAGTTTCAGGATATCCTCACTCGGTAACCGAAAACTCATGGAGTCCCGGTACCCTTTTGCCTCACCTGCCCCTAAGGGCTGGGCCGATCCGCCCTCGGTCGACCCCCCGGTCTCCCGCCTTACCACAAAGATGCTCCTGTCTTTACCCGATGGTTCTTCCATCAAGGACCCGACAGACAGACAGGTGGAGCACCTCGCCCGCTCTGCTTTTGAGGCTGCGGGTTCCTCCCTCTTGCTCTCCTTTGCCTCTGTGTGGGTCGCAAAGGCGATCTTGGTCTGGGCAGAATCCCTTAACACTTCGCTTGAGGAATCCCAGTTCACTCATACCTTCACAGAGGTAACAGCTCAAATTGCCGCTGCGGCGGAGTACCTCATCCAGGCCTCCATGGACGCTGCTACCTGCGCAGCGTTTGCCGCCTCAAATACCATAGCCATCCGTAGAGCTCTCTGGCTCCGACAATGGCGAGCGGACTCTGCCTCCAAGAAGTCTCTCACGGGCCTTCCCTTTTTTCCAGACCGATTGTTTGTCGAACGTCTGGACAAGCTCATTTCTGATGCCACGGGAGGAAAGAGTACCTCCCCCAGCTGAAGTCCAGGACGTCCTTCACCAGACGTCCACAGTCCTCGTTCCGCTCCTTTCGGAACTCATTTGGTTGGTTGACATCCCGTGCTGTCCCCGCCACCAGCCGCGGACTAAGCAGGGACCAACCTTCGCAGCTCTCCCCGAAACCCACTTCGTCATGGCAGCCTAGACCGAAACAGTCCAGGACTAGGGAGACTCGGCCACGACGTTTTCCCCCCTCATGACTCATTCGGCACCCCGGAAAACACACTCATTGTAGGAGGTCGACTGCGGCTCTTTCAACACATCTGGGCTGCCGCCTGAGACGACAAATGGGTGCGAGACCTTGTGTCTTCCGGTTACCACATAGAATTTCGGACCCGACCACCGAGTCGGTTCTTTCTCTCAAACCCCCCAAAGACTTGAAAATGACGCAAAGCTTTTTTCTCAGCAATCCACTCGCTCCAAACAGCACGAGTGATAATACCTGTCCCAGACGACGAGAAGTTCGGGGGTTTTTATTCCAACCTCTTTGTGGTCCCCAAAA
Organism: Anomaloglossus baeobatrachus; assembly: GCF_048569485.1. Taxonomy (NCBI): domain Eukaryota; kingdom Metazoa; phylum Chordata; class Amphibia; order Anura; family Aromobatidae; genus Anomaloglossus; species Anomaloglossus baeobatrachus. The sequence continues at coordinate 185,748,256 of NC_134359.1, forward strand.
AGGATGGGTCAGTTCGACCCATCCTGGACCTCAAACACCTAAACAAACATGTGCACATACGGAGATTCAGAATGGAGTCCCTAAGGTCCATTATTGCATCCATGGTCGAAGGGGAATTCCTCGCCTCCATAGACATCAAGGACACGTACCTGCACATACCCATCGCCCCAGATCACCAAAAGTTCCTCCGCTTCGCAATTAAGGACTCCCACTTTCAATTCGTATGAATGAACGTCCTTCGCGCCAGGGGAGTAGTCGTTCTCCCTTACTTGGACAACCTCCTCATCAAGGCCCCCTCCTTCCGCGACTGCTCAACCAGCGTACAGATCACTGTGGACACCCTATCCCGCTTAGGGTGGCTAGTGAATCTGGACAAATCATCCCCGATCCCATCACAATCCATCACCTTCCTGGGCATGTCCCTGGACACCCATCGGTGCTTGGTCCTTCTCCCTCAGGACAAGGCGTTCGCTCTTCAACGAGCGGTACGCTGCCTTCTACGTCCTCCGTCTCGCTCCATTCCATTCAGCATGAAAGTGCTCGGCAGGATGGTGGTGGCAATGGAAGCAGTACCCTTTGCTCAACTGCACCTCTGCCCACTGCAGCTAGCCCTTCTAGCGGCCTGGGACAAGAGCCCCTTCTTCCTGAACAGACATCTTCACCTGACGCCTTCAGTCAGGTACGCACTCCGCTGGTGGCTTCGGTCCTCATCCCTATCGAAGGGGAGATCTTTTCTCCCAGTGAACTGGCTGGTCGTGACCACGGACGCCAGCCTCCTAGGCTGGAGAGCAGTGTACCGGCACCACACTGCTCAAGGACGTTGGACGCCCCAGGAGTCTTTCCTTCCCATCAACATCCAGGAACTCCGCGCGATCTTCCTCGCGCTCAGAGCATTCTGCCCTCTGCTAGCGGGTCGTCAGATTCGAGTCCAATCGGACAATGCGACAGCTGTAGCCTATATCAATTGGCAGGGGGGCACCCTCAGCAAAGTGGCTTATCTCGAGGCCCACAAGATCCTCAGCTGGGCCGAATCGACGGGATCAGTGATATCAGCGGTACACATACTGGGGGTAGAGAACTGGGCAGCAGACTTTCTGAGTCGCCAAGGCCTGGCTGTCGGAGAATGGTCTGTCCACCCAGATGTGTTTCTACACATCTGCACTCGCTGGGGCACACCAGACGTGGACCTAATGGCCTCAAGGTTGAATGCAAAGTTACCTGCGTTCATAGCCAGGTCACGCGACCCGCAGTCCATCGGCGCGGATGCTCTAGTCTGCTCCTGGCTCCACTTCCGCCTGCCTTACATATTTCCACCTCTACCCCTGCTGCCGCGGGTAATCAGGAAGATCAAGGCAGAGGGAGTCCCGTTGATACTGATAGCACCGGACTGGTACGCCGAATTAGTACAAATGCTCACAGACGCACCGTGGCGCCTTCCAGACATCCCAGACTTGCTGACCCAAGGGCCCATTTCCCATCAGAACTCCAGAGCCCTGAAGCTGACGGCATGGCCATTGAGACCTGGGTATTAACAAGAGCGGGATTCTCCCCCGCGGTTATTGCCACCATGATCAGCGGCCGAAAGTCTGCTTCATCCCGCATTTACCACCATACTGGGAAAATCTTCCTTTCATGGTGCAGGGAAACTAACGTCCAGCCTATGCCTCTGACCATCCCCAGAATTCTTGACTTTCTACAGTCTGGCTTGCAAGCGGGGTTGGCTCTCAGTTCCCTTAAAGGGTCACAGCGCACTCAATCTTCTACCAATGCCGCCTGGCTCAAAAAACGCAAGTCAAGACCTTCCTCCAGGGCGTTTCCCATCTAGTTCCCCCGTACAAACGGCCGCTGGAACCATGGGACCTCAACCTCGTTCTGGACGGTCTCCAGAGGTCTCCCTTTGAACCCCTCAAGGAATCCTCCCTTGCTCTTCTGTCCTAGAAGGTAACATTCTTAGTGGCAATTACGTCCATCGATCCAGGAAGTCTACCGCTTGCAACTCAAGCCCATTCCTAGTGGGCTGCGGGCTCATTCCACGCGAGCAGTTGGAGTTTCGTGGGCCATTCGGCATCAGGCTTCAGTGGAACAGGTGTGTAAGGCTGCGACCTGGTCTAGCCTACATACGTTTTCAAAGCATTACAGAGTCCATACCCAGGTTTCAACTGAGGCAAATCTGGGTAGGAAAATTCTGCAAACGGCAGTAGAGCCCCTCTCTCAGTAGGCGCTCCAGGCTGTCTGGGACTGGTTCCTAGTCCTTGGGTTGTGTTGTCTTCTTTAATGTTTCCCACCCATGGACTGCTTTAGGACGTCCCATGGTCCTGTGTCCCCCAATGAGGCGTCAGAGAAAAACGGATTTTTGTGTACTCACCGTAAAATCGTTTTCTCTTAGCCATCATTGGGGGACACAGCACCCACCCTGTTGCCCTGTTGGGCCTTGGTTCTCTCAGTACCTTATTTGGTTATGACTCTTTTTTTTCTCATGTTCCTCTGTTGAGGTAAGTTTTTACTGTTTTTTTCTCCTACTGCTTGTGTACTAAAACTGAGCTTGCCTGGCCCGGCCAGGGGGTGTATACTGCAGAGGAGGAGCTATGCTTTTGCATCTACTTAGTGTCCTCCTATGGATAGGCAGCATAACACCCATGGTCCTGTGTCCCCCAATGATGGCTAAGAGAAAACGATTTTACGGTGAGTACACAAAAATCCGTTTTTAGTCAGTATGAAAGCTAATGGCAGCGATTTATGTTGGAACATGTTTAGTAAAAAATATATACATTCAATCATAAGTCTATTGCAACATAGCAAAATTTAAATTAGACTTTGGATAAAATTATGCAGCTTTGGATAAATGCAGACCATTGGACTTTATGTGTGGCCAATAGTGATGGGCAAACCCGCGCACTGAGCCCGGAACACGGACTTCTTAGGGACGTCCGTATTGCTGTTCGTGTTTGGCCAAATATTAAAAAAAGGAAGCAAAATGGGGATTAAAATAGGACAATTATACTTACCAAGTATCCATGCTGCTGCACACTGCTTCTGGGTCCGCTCATTAAATATCATGAATATTCACTGCTTCCCCCACCCACCCTCTGTGACAGCATCTGTGATTGGTTGCCCACACAGTAGCTGTAGGGTTCCTCAAAGTGGAGTGTAAAAATAAATAAATAATTATATAAATAAACCTCGTCCATTAAAGCAGACAGGTGGAGGCTGCAATAAATAATTTAAAAAACCGGCATGTGGTCTCCCCCAATTTTGATACCCAGCCAAGATAAAGCAGACAGCTTGAGGCTGGTATTCTCAGGCTGGGAAGGCCCATAGTTATTTGGCCCTCCCCAGCCTAAAAATAGCAGCACACAGCTGCCCCAGAATTGATGCATGCATTGGATGCGAGCATCCTGGTGCTTTACCCAGCTCATGCCATGGAGCAGTGGCATGCCAACATGCTATTCACTGCCCACTGCCAGTGTCATCACTATTAAGGAAGTGTGTACTTGTCCGTTGCTACAGCCTCACACGCCAGGCAGTGTGCATGATCAGAAGTCCCCGCCACTTCTGATCATGAGCAGTAGACCTTTCTGAAGCTGGGATGCGTACACCCGGATTCATAGTGCGCATGATCAAAAATGCGGTGACCTGAGCGTTCGCAGTGCCCAGCATGCAAGGCTCTAGCAATGGATGGCTACGAGCGTCACCACTGGTGATGACACTGGCAGTGGTCGTTGCTTCCTGCGGACGTGCTACCATGCTAAGGGGACAGAATGAGCACAGGAACTAACACCCTTGTGACTAGTTCCTGCGCTCATTAGCATATCATATAGGATCTTTAGAAAAACTTTTATACTTTCACATAGCCTGGGACAGTTATGCAGGGATTAGCAATATGCACCCAGAACTGCTTGTGGGTCTGGGTGCATATTGCACCAGACATATTCCCTCTAAATTGTCACCAATAATCTGTACACATTAATTTGAAAAACAAATTGAAATCTTTTTGAGTGGAAAAAGAAACATAAACAACTAAAATAATGTGGTTAAATATGCACACTCTTACGCTATGTGCGCACGCTGCATTTTTTGCCGCATTTTTGCGCGTTTTTTGGGTGCAGTTTATGTCTATGTTAAGTCTATGAGATTTCAGTTTTGCTGTCCGTACGTTGCAGTTTTTTTTGTCTGCGTCTTTGTGGTGCCAACAAAGATGCAGCATGTCAATTCTTTTGGCGTTTTTCATTGCGTTTTTCACCCATTGAATTTGAAAAACGCAAGTTGTTATTTTATATGCGTTTTGTTGTGTTTTTCTGACTAGACTCCGGGTCAGCGGGAATTGATCGCTGGTATTTGGCCAGATACTGCTCCTCATATAAAGTCTATGGGGACCAGAATCAGGTGCAAAAGGTTAGGAGCAAGCGCTTCATACTCACCGATCACCAGTGATCTCCGGCACACTATATATACCCCAAAAAAACGAAGACCAAAGGAATGCTATACTCTCATTTCCTTTTATTGGTTCAAAAAATAGTTCAGTAAATAGTGCTGTACAATGTCATGTCCGTCACACATGACGTTTAGGCCTGTTGGCCTTTGTCAAATCAGACTAAAGAATGAAGCACCAGGTATAATTTATAGTAGAAATATATTGGTGTGTAACCAGATGGATACAACAGGTGATGAAGCAAAATGGGAATGATAAATGTTCAATGTGAATATCTGGGGTACTATGAATGGAAACCTGAGAAGATGGTATAACCAACAGGTTGTTATCATGTATCAACACTGGATGTAAAGGTAAGGGATCTGTCATAGAGATAAAAATCCCACTAATACGGACCACTCTGTAGTTTTCTGATACAGTCATAGATCATTTATAAGGCATATACTGGAATGCAGTGTAGCAGCAAAATAACTGTTTCAGGACAGATACCCAATCAATAGTAATAAACCTCCATTGATATACCAAAGGGGGACCTGGAGCTGAAGAAACCGCCAATAAAGGGTTAATGATCAAGTTTGTCTGGTGAGTGGGTGAGAATGTGCCCTGTGCACATATATGTTTCTACTATAAATTATACCTGGTGCTTCATTCTTTAGTCCGATTTGAAAAGGACAACAGGCCGAAACATCGTGTGTGACGGACATGACATTGTACAGCAAAATTTACTGAACTATTTTTTCAACAAATAAAAAGAAATGACAGTATAGCATTCCTTTTGTATTTTTTTTTTAGGTATATATAGTGTGTAGCAGTTCACTCTTTTTGCAATGTTGCTGTTTTTTTCTCCTGAGCACCTAATCGGTGACACAGGGTCTTCTCTATTTTTCTGGCTATCGCACTGCTGCCACAACAGCTTTTTCATCTTCCAGAGCCAGACGTTCATTAGTCTCATAACATATTCACATTTTCCCTGCTCACCAGTGGCTGTGATTGGTTGCAGGCAGACCCGCCCCCACGCTGAGCGACAGCTGTCTGACTACAGCTAATCACAGAAGCCGGTGGGTGGGTCTATATCACACAGTAAATTAAATAAATAAATAATTAAAAAAAAAACAACGTGCAGTCCCCCCCAATTTTGGTAACCAGCCAAGATAAAGTCTCACAGCTGGAGGCTGGTAGTATTCTCAGACTGGGAAGACCCCGTTATTGGAAGCTTCCCCCAGCCTAAAAATATCAGACAGCAGCCGCCTGGAATTGCCACATCCATTAGATGCGACAGTGATGGGACTTTTCCCGACTCATCCCGATTGCCCTGGTGCGGTGGCAATCAGGGTAAAAAGGAGTTAATGGCAGCAGCCCATAGCTGCCACTAAGTCCTAGCTTAGTGATGGCAGGCGTCTATGAGACACCCCCTCATCACTAAGCTGTAAGTGAAAGTAAATAAACACAATCACCCAAAAAATCCTTTATTTGAAATAAAACACAAAAAAGCCCCCTCTTTCACCAATTTATTAATCCCTAAAACACCCCTCCGTAATCCACACGAGGTCCCACAACGCATCCAACTCTGCTACATCTGACGATCACAGTGAGCGGCCATAGAACATGACTGCTCGCTGTGAGGGTCAGCCCGCAAGTGAAGTGAGTCGCTCGGGATCAGCGGTGACTTCAGCTGTCACCACACATCACCTGACTAAAGTCACTGCTGATCTCTCGCTCACTTCAGTCGAGGCCGGATTTGCGGTAACAGGTGGAGGACTCCAGCTATCACCGCACATTACCTGACTGGAGTCTTCCACCTGTTACCGTAAATCTGTCCGTGGGTGAATTGATCCGCACAAGATCAGCGGTGACTTCAGTCAGGTGATGTGCGGTGACAGCTGAAGTCCTCCACTTGTGATCGCATATCAGGCCATGGCAGAAGTGAGCCGCGAGATCAGCAGTGATGTCATTCATGTGACTTGCGGTGTCACCGCACATCACCTGAGTGACATCAGCGCTAATCCCACAGCTTACTTCAGTACAGGCCTGACAGGTGGAGGACTCCTGCGTTTTTTTAGGCCAAAAACGCTGTTATTTGTACTCGCCACAAAGATAAAAACGCTGCATCTTTGTGGTCACCACAAGATAAAAACACTGCATCTTTGTGGTCAAAAAAAGATGCAGCCTGCGCATATAGCCTTAAAGGGAACCTCTTACCAGATACCTTTTGAAAATCTCCCACACTGTATCCAAAATCTAGTAAATCTAGTCCAATGGCTATTCTTGCTGTGGTGTTTGTCCCTCCTCACTGTGGTGATAGCGTCCTCTTGTTATGAAATGACAAAGTCTCTGCGCATTCTCTAGATTGTGCCAGCCGACGTGGATGATGTCTTCTGCATCATTCACATACCCAGGCAAAATCTTGCACCTGCGCAGAGAGCTCGCTGTTTCGTGCATGCACACTTATGTATTAGGCTCTGCCCACAGTAGGTCAGAGGAAAGTGTTGTCTCTGCTAGACTGTCCGAATTTACATACAGCAATGGAGATTTTCAAAAGGTATTTGGAGGATGTACAGGGGATATGTATGGAATACAGCACAGGCACTGCTGGTTAATACATGAAAAATTTGCTGACAGGCTCACTTTAAATACTTTATGGAAGTACCGTATTTTTCATTTTATAAGATGCACCCCCAATTCAGGCCTCTGCCACACTCACGTGAATTTCACGCACGTGCCGAGAGACACGTATTTTCCCTGCGTGTTGCGTGCAGGTAAGTACGTGTCTCTGGTACGTGCGTGACACGTGTGTTCTACGTGTGCTATCCGCGATAGCACACGTAGAATCGGTAATTATTATACTCACCTGGTCCTTCCTGCTGTCCGCGCTGCTGTCCGTGGTGCTGATCCTCGGTCTGCAGCCCTCCCGTCTCCCCGCTGCTGCTGCTGCCAGGCAGTGAAGTGAATATTCAATGAGAATAATGAGCGGCGGTCGGCAGCAAGAGGCAGCAGCGGCAGAGACAGGAGGGCTGGAGAAGGTGAGTTAATGTTTGTTTTTTTTTTCACTGACATGTGTGTTTTCTCCGGCGCGTGTCACACGGGACCGCATCCACACTACACCCGTGTGGTACGGGTGCGGGCCGTGTGACACCCGTGCTGCCGAAGAAAACACTGACATGTCAGCGCTTTGAAAATCGCACACACGTACAAACGCACACGGACACACGTTCCGTGTGGTTTTACGTGTGTGTGCCTGCTACAATAGGGTAGCATTGGTTAAAGTGTCTCCGTGCCGCCGGTACGTGTAAAAAATGACAAACACGTGCCGGAGGCACGGATGTGTGGCGCAGGCCTCAGAGATAGAGATAAAAAAAGTAAAGGAAAAAAAAAAGGGGGTCCATCTTATACTCTGGTGGTGTTTTACCGGAGAGGGGCAGCAGCGATGGTGGAACGAGGTCACAGAAGGCAGGGGCTGGAACAGGGTGATGCTGCAGGTGCTGTGGTGGGGTCTGTGCTAGCAGTAGCGGGGATGTGTTGGCAGTGGTGGGGACTGTGCTGGCAGCATTGGGGCTGTGGTGGCAATAGTGGGGGCTGTGATGGCAGCGTTGGGGGCTGTGCTGGCTGCATGGAGCAAGGCAGTGCGGTGAGTGTCACAGATGGTCTGTCGATGGTGCAGGCTTTAAAACAACGGTGCCTGGAGTCAGCGTGTGCGCAAATGGAGCTCTTGCCTCAGTGACAAGATGAGAGCTTGCCATTATTTAAAGCCAGAGCATCTGGGACACCTGCCCCGCTGTGCTGCACTGCCCTGCTCCTCCACATATCTCTTTGCACAGCAAGCCAGTGGCCCACACAGGCAGACAGTCGCTCACACAGACAGACAGACGCTCACACAGAGAGACAGCCGCTTGTACAGACAGCCAGCCAGCGGCACAGACAGCCGCCCGCATAGACAGCCACCTGTACAGACAGCCCCTACCGCGGCTCGCATGGCAGCCAGCACAGCACCCATTCTCTACCTTTTGGTAAGCTACATTTGGATTTTAAGATGCACCCCTCATTTTCCTCCCAAAGTTTTGGGAGGAAAAGTGCGTCTTATAATCTGAAAAATACGGTACGCTTTGAATTTATGACAGCATTTAGTCTTTTTGTGTTGGAGTCTATCAGCATGGCACATCTGAAATTGGCAATCTTTGCCCATTACGGTATTCCTTAAAGGAGAGCTACAAATCTGTCATATTGTGAGGGCATCTCCTATGTACAGCGCTCTCTTTAGGTCAACCCACAGATTTTTATTTGAACTCAGGTCTGGGTTCTGGCTGAACCATTCCAAAACTATGATACTCTTTTGGTGAAGCCATTCTTTTATTGATTTGGAGATATGCATATGATCTTTGTTGTGCTGGAAAGATTAATTCTTCTTTATCGCCAGCTTAATTACCAAATTATGTCACACGTGGGGATATCACAAAGTGTCCGATGGTATCAATATACTATCACATCCCCCATGTAGTATATGGAAATGGCTATAAATATGAGTCAATTATCCCTATAAACCAAAAAAATAGCCAATACAAAAAGTAATAAACTGTAAAATAGAAATTTTATTGATAAATTATTAAAAGCAAGGTAAAAAATAATAATAAAATGGTGCAAGACGCATCACAGAACAGCACAGCAAAGGACACATAGCGAAATATCTCAAAACATTTTTTCATTAATATGAGTCACAAAAATATGTATCACAAGATTATTATTGTAAACTCCAACAGATACAATGTATCAAAAATTTGGGAAATATGTAATATATAAAAGGAGTACAACCGACATAAATAGCAATGATTACAAAATATGAGATATAGCAAAAAATAAATAACAATATACATTCATGATATCTACACCCATTTAGCAAAAAATAAATAAATAAATAATTTGCATAAGTTAAAAAAAAATTATAATACATGCACCAGAGACAAGATTGCATAGGTTATATAATAAATATGTCATTGAAATATAAAATATTATGTAGGAAAAATAGTCCCACAGGACTAATTAAAGTGCAAGGCTGGGGTGCAGAGATTAAGGTGCATTTATAAACTGATGTCAAAAAATGACAAAAAAGCTATGGGATGCTACCAGAGCATAATGAGCAGGCAAAACATTATAGTGTATGGGAACAGCGTATGTATATTTGAGAGAGGGTTTACCTGAGGTAAACTGCCTACTGCCGTGTCGATGCCAGACCCAACACATGTTTCGGCGCGTGGCCTTCGTCAGGGCCGAAACACGTGTTGGGTCTGGTGTTGGCACGGCAGTGGGACATGACCTTAGGTAAACCCTCTCTCTAATATACATACATTGTTCCCATACATTATTATGTTTTGTTATAATTTATCTCCAGCTTGAAGGTTTTGTTGCAGAAATGACTGCTTTTGGAACTGTTCCCTCCATCTTGGCTAATGACCTAGTTCCAGTAACTGTAAAACAGGCGAAGAGCATAATGCTTTCTTCACCATGCTTCACTGTGGATATGGAGTTCTTCTGCTTATCAGCAGTGTTGGCTTTGTGCCAAATATAACTTTTGGAATTATGGCCAAAAAGTTTTACCTTGATTTCATTAGACCATTCATTAGACCAAAACATTTTTCCAACATGTTTTTCGCAGACTTGCTATAGGTTTTGACAAAACATTGCTGGGCTTGGATGTTTTGCTTGCAAGGCCAGAGACATGAATAAATGGGATTGTTGTTGTACACATACAGTACTTGCCAGAAATTGCTGCAACTCATTTAACGTTGCTGTAGGCCTCTTGGCAGCCTCCTGAACTAATTTTTATCTTGTCTTTTTATCTTTATATAAGGGACATTCAGTTGTGGGTAATGTCATTGTTGTGCCAAATTCAAGCCACTTCATGATTACTGTCTTCTGTTCCATAATATATATAATTCCTTGGAAAAAATTAAATCTGTACTCTTTTCCTGACTGATAACTTTCCACAGTGAAAACCCTTTGCTGTGTTGTAAGCTGTTTATGAACCATGGCTTTTGCTGTAAAATGCAAATACAAATATATCAGGAAAATCCTACTAGAACAGCTAAACTTTAGATGGCATTAATCAGAATCAGTGTAAATGATGGCAGCTGTGTACTGACTACTATTTACCATGAGTTTAAATGTGATTGTCAAATTCTGAACACAACCACATCCCCGAGTGTTCACACTCATGCAACCACATTGTTTCAACTTGGTTATTTTAATTTCCTCTAAAAATTATTTCAATTAGTTTCTCAATGGATTTGCACAGATTATTGGTGACATTAAAGGTGGAAAAAGTTGGAAAATGATTCTTTTTGGTTTGATTTTTTCATATGATAAATTCTGACATTTGAAAAGGGGTGTGTAGGTATTTTCTGTTCATAAGTAGTTTTGTTCCTAGTTGCCATTTTAGTGCAGCTTAATTTGTTGTCCAAATTGTGATAAATACTGACTTTGCTGTGAGGCCCCATGAGCTCTAGATACTCCACATATCTGAGGTTGTCAGAAGGTTTGCAATTTCACAAGTATGCAAAATTTGGGTTTATGAAAATCGTTTCAAAGGTAATGACTGATTCTTATGCCCCGGTTTTGTTTTTATTTTTAAAACACATATTTTTAACCATTAGGTATGGATTTTGCACAAAACGTCTTAAATTATGTACTGTACAAGCAAGGTGAACAAAAAAAACGTATACAATATTATATAAAAAATATATCGAACAATCGTTCTGCAACCTTCTCCTTTTCTCTACAAAGCTTCTCTTGATGCCTTTTCTCTAATTGAAGGACTGTGGATCTTCTCTGTGAAACATCCAGCAATAGTCCCCCATGATGTTCATGTTCTATCTACCTTGGCATCATCATTCCATCTCCTTGAAATGCTGATGAAATATTTCTCTTAGCTCTTCTCTAACAGCACCAGTAAAAAATGTAACTTCAAATCAGCAGACCAAAGGCATTGAAACGTTTCAGTGTGTTCTCCACAATGGTCTTAAATTTTGAATCTTAGTTGTTACCTAGAAATTTCTTCACAACGTCTTTAGAAGAATCCCATGCCCATTTCTCAACAGCTTTAATTTTTGTTTTGAACATGTTGTCCTTCATGAGTTTCCGAATATGCAGATCCACAAAAATGCTTTCCTTAAGTTTATAAGTTTAGTTTTACTTAGGACAGTCCCTGAAACTTGGTACACAGGAAATTAAAAGTCTCTCCTTCTTTCGGTAGAGCTTTCACAAACTGCTTCATCAGTCCAAGCTTAATGTGGAGCAATGGCAAGAGGACTTTAGTGGGATCAACTAAAGTTTTGGCAAATATGTTCTTGAGTCCAGGTTGCAAAGATGTTTTCACTGGCAAACTTTTTTGGTTCCACTGATTAGTCCATTCACACAAAAAGCATGGGTAATTAGTATATCCTCCTTGCTGCCCTAGGAGAGAGAATTTTCATATCACCACATATTGACCATCCTTGAGCCTCGTATTTAAGTTTCCTCAGAATATATTGTCACAGCTTTCCTTCAAGTGCACTGAATGCCCTACAGGAACTGAAGCACACTTGCTGCCATTGTGCAGCCGCAAAGCTTTCAGACTTTTTTGGGTGACTTTTTTTAGCTTGCCTTGCAACCAATGTAAAATGTTCAGGAACATTTTACAGCCCAGGAACATCACTGCAATACACTAGAGCACCATCTTGAGAAAAGTGTGGAATGAATTCCTTTTGGAAGCCTATGGAGTGAGTGTGAAAAATCTGTACGTAATGGAATTTTTTCAATATTTTTACTGAGTTTAGTCATTTAAAGCATAGAATAATCGCCTCTTTTCAAACATTTTTACCCTTCCAGACCTGTGTTATTACTATTGCTATAACGGATGTTCATGTTGTTACAGGAGGTACCATACGATGCCCTAAAATATATGACAGGAGAATGTAATTATGGAGGAAGAGTGACTGATGACTGGGACCGTCGGACGCTTCGTAGCATTCTGAATAAATTCTATAACCCAGAAATAACTAAAAATGAAAATTACAAATTTGACTCAAGCAGCTTTTACTATGCACCTTCAGATGGAGATGTGAGCATAATATTTCATGATGCTTCAACACATGATGCTTATAACACAATATAGTTGACATTTTATTTTTCACCTAACTGTATAATAAGTAATTTCATGATATAATTGTATAGAGCATTACTTTAATACAACCTTTTGCTAAATTTCTTAATTAGGCTGCTTTCACACTACGTTTTTTTAACATGCGTTTAGAACGTTTTTTTTGCAGCAAAAGTGGATCCAGTGCAAATGCGTTTTAATTTCAATGCATTTGCAATGGACCCGCGTCAACATGCGTGTGCGTTACAGTCAGGATCTAGCGACTTGCAGTATTTTAACATTTTTCAAAAACGCTACTTGTAGCTGCGTCCAAATACTGCAAGTTGCTGGATCCTGACTGTATGCATTTAAAAAAACATGAACATTTGACTATTATTCATATTTTAGCTATTTTACAATATTTAAGTATTTATAATATCTCTTGGTTCTTGTTAAACTATTGTTTTGTATTAAAACTGTTTTCTTTTTGGCTTTTTTAATTTTTCAAATTGTACAAAAGTAAGCATTATCATTTCTCTAATATATTTGTATGTTGCTTGTATCAGTGGTGGTTAAATGAGTTAAATGAGCTCTTAAAGGAAACTTGTCACCTCAGAAAATACACTTTACTGAAAGTGCAGCTACCAGGAGAAAATTAATTTATTTCTTTCCTTGAGCCACTGGATGTGCCGGAGCGATTGCAGCTCAAAGCACCGCGTACTATACTGTGAGCAGTGGTTGTAAGTATGCCCCGGCACTTTGATTGACAGCCTGCTCATCACAAATGTGCTATAAAGTGAGCTGTCAATCAAAATGCCAAGGTGTAATTACAGCCAATCCCTGTACCTGCTCTGAGAACTCCCCCATGACTAAAAGCCAGAAGCCCCCAGGAAGAAATAAGTACATTTTCTCCTGGTAGCTGCACTTGCAGTAAGGCAGCCGGGCAGCATTGTAAAACTATTTACCTGCTGATAAAATTTTTACCTGCAGGTAAAAAGCATTTTCCGAGGCGGCAGCTTCAATTTAACAATCCAAATATACACATCATTAACCAATGTTTAAATTTGTAGTAGGCAGGGAAGAGGGTTTGTTGCAGGGTCTGTCAGCCATCACTATGCCTTTCTTTTCTGCTCACAAATTCATTAAACCCAGAAAACGTCTCTCCCATCTGTGATGCTATGGCACATCGATTCTAACCATTTTCTGAACCAAGAAGCTTTTAGCTGTAGAGAGATAATGAAATTGCAGGCAGATGAAATGCCCTTAGACTGTCAGTGAGTGAAACAGCTATGTAATTTTATGATTTAAAATCTACCGAAATGATTTACACCCAGTGACTAGAGGACATTACCAAATATAGGGACATGTATTCAATTATTTAGATCAATTACCCAGATTCACAAAAGAGGAGGAAGGAGGCTCCTTCATATTTCACTGCTCATTCCTCTTCATCACTGTGATGCTGATTATGTGTCTTTGCCATGTCTTGCACTTTTCTTACAGGACGCTGCAGATAATGTAGAAGATGCTAATGCTTTTAAGGCAGTTAAGTCTCATAAATATAAATTGAAGTTCTGACCCTTTTTTAACGGTTCCTTTTTTTTCTTTCAGTACGACCATTATGTAGAATATACAAAGACCCTCCCTTTGAATCCTTCCCCTGAGATTTTTGGTATGAATGCTAATGCTGACATTACCAAAGATCAGTCAGAGACACAGCAGTTATTTGATAGCATTCTTCTAACACAGGTATGACAATGCAAATTTTAGACCTATTCTCAACACCTCATCCACTTTAAAAAAGTTTTTTTTTTTTTCCTCTCAAATTATGTACTTGAATTTTATTGCAATTGAAGTCAGATTTATAATTCTATTATTTTCTGAATAATGAGATTCAATTATGGCTCTGCCCCTCCCCCACCCCTAGCAACCAACTACCATATACTGTTCTGGGGGCCACTGGCTTCAGAAGTGAATACTGAAAAAAGAGAACTCTGGCACACTTATAACTTTCCCAAAGAAAAAGGTTCACACTGATTCATGTATTTCTTAATCTGCTTTTCTTTATTAAAGAAGGTGAAAATGGTGCTTTACAAAATAGAAAGTCCGCCAGGACGTTTCGGCCTTAGGCCTTCATCAGGTCGGACGATCTGACCATATCAAGCAGAGATCCGAACTTAGAAGAAAGGTGGGCAGTCGTTTGTTGTCTGTATATTTACGTATACAACCATATGCACACCTCTATATAAGATCCAGCATGTGATTAGATCCTGAAAAGAAACAGGGGTATTGAGGTAGTACCAAAGAGGGACTGTGTGGACTGGGTGGACTAATACAATAAGCCTAGATCGGTGGAGATTAGCTTATTCTTATCGGACTGAATCCATATAGTACCGATTTTGGTTAATAGGGGAAATCGACACATTAAATAGCACTGTTGTTACTGGTACTGGAATACGCCAGTGAATTAACGTCAAATCCACATGTTCTCCTTAAAAATAGGGAGCATGTGTATGCTGGTAGCGGTAATAAATCGGTAACAGCAGGAGGCTAGGACAGGTCCTGCTAAAAGTTTTAATGTGTCTGGCAAATTGAGGAAATTCCAGTGGAATTGGCCATAGGGGGGCTTCTAGTCCAAGTAGACACTAGGAAGAGCGCAAGCTTATGCTGGTGACAACAATATGTCAATTGGGGTAGGAGGCTGGATGAGATCCTGAGGTAGGCTAATGTGTCCAGGAATTAGAGAGACTCCAGTGTGGGCTGGCCTCCATGTGCGGTGGTGGCTGTGCGCGCTGCGCGTCCTGTGTGGAGCAGCGCGCACAGCCACCACCGCACATGGAGGCCAGCCCACACTGGAGTCTCTCTAATTCCTGGACACATTAGCCTACCTCAGGATCTCATCCAGCCTCCTACCCCAATTGACATATTGTTGTCACCAGCATAAGCTTGCGCTCTTCCTAGTGTCTACTTGGACTAGAAGCACCCCTATGGCCAATTCCACTGGAATTTCCGCAATTTGCCAGACACATTAAAACTTTTAGCAGGACCTGTCCTAGCCTCCTGCTGTTACCGATTTATTACCGCTACCAGCATACACATGCTCCCTATTTTTAAGGAGAACATGTGGATTTGACGTTAATTCACTGGCGTATTCCAGTACCAGTAACAACAGTGCTATTTAATGTGTCGATTTCCCCTATTAACCAAAATCGGTACTATATGGATTCAGTCCGATAAGAATAAGCTAATCTCCACCGATCTAGGCTTATTGTATTAGTCCACCCAGTCCACACAGTCCCTCTTTGGTACTACCTCAATACCCCTGTTTCTTTTCAGGATCTAATCACATGCTGGATCTTATATAGAGGTGTGCATATGGTTGTATACGTAAATATACAGACAACAAACGACTGCCCACCTTTCTTCTAAGTTCGGATCTCTGCTTGATATGGTCAGATCGTCCGACCTGATGAAGGCCTAAGGCCGAAACGTCCTGGCGGACTTTCTATTTTGTAAAGCACCATTTTCACCTTCTTTAATAAAGAAAAGCAGATTAAGAAATACATGAATCAGTGTGAACCTTTTTCTTTGGGAAAGTTATAAGTGTGCCGGAGTTCTCTTTTTTCAGTATTGTCTTTATTACTCCAGAGCACCTACCCGAGGTGATGCTAGGTCTTATCTCTCTTTTACTGGCTTCAGAAGAGCTGACAACATGGTGCTGATTGAAAACAGACTGTTCCTCCAGAGTGAGACACTTTTATAGACACTTTCTAAAGACTGTCTGTCTGTCTCTCTGTCTGTCTGTCTCTCTCTCTGTCTGTCTGTCTCTCTCTCTCTCGCCAATGTAAGATTCCAAATATAGGACTCCCTTCAAGTAACTAAGAAAACCCTATAAGGTAAAAATAAATGTTTCTTAAATCAAATCTTTTAAAGGTTATTTAAAAGAGGCAGATTTAACATTATTTAGACAGTTCATACTTAGACTAGACAATCTGAAAATGCATGAAATCTGTGGCTTATGTTAACGCATCTTTACACGCTTTTTTGCCTTAAGTTTCCATCATTGTTTTTTTTTCTTTTTCCTACTTTTTTTTGCTAAAATTTATTACAGCTTAGTTCACATAGTAATATTGAAGCCACTCCACTTTCTCACCACTCCTGAGGGGCCACAAGCTCTATTGAAGGGAGTTCCAATGTTTCTAATACAATAAATAGGTGTAAAACTAGATGCAACTATTTGTACTAAAGTCAAAGCACACTCACAAATCTGACCCACTGTTTGTAGATCATTGTGCAAACCTGTACTATGAAAGGACTATTGTAATATATATATATATATATATATATATATATATATATATATATATATATATATATATATATATATAAAAAAATATATATATATATATGTCCAGTGTTTCATATATTAACTATTGGAGATGAGCAAATTAATTGGCAGGACCATGGACCATCAACCTTGTCAGTAGTCTGTTGCAAACCCCGTAAAACTGACCACCATATATAAATAGAATAAAGCAAGTGTGAACAGGTGCAAGCTGCTATGACTGCATAATGAAAGCGCTCTGCACTAAGATATATGCAACCATTGCATATGTGAAATTTGATCTGCATTACTACTATATGAAATATACTTATAAAAATGAAGGTACATATAAATTGGACAATTGATGTTTGTGTATTATGCGAACAGCTTACAGCCTGCTATGACCCCGCTGCCACCTCACCACTACCGGAGCCACTGAAACTCCTCCAACCTACTGTCTCCTTCCTCATTATCTTATAAAATGTAAGCCTGCAAGGACAGGGCCCTCTCCCCTCTGTACCAGTCTGTTGCTATTAGTTATTTGTATTTTTTGTTGAGTTTTGTAACCCCATCTCATGTACAACACCTGAAATTAAATAATAATAATAATAATAATAATAAAAAATAATGTCAGTACTACTTTAGCTGCCAGATGGGTGCCCTGTGAACCACCTAGTGTTTGACAAAAACCTTGTCACCTTTTCTCATCAAAAGTCATAGCATGACGTCATATATATGTCACACGATAAGGATGATTCAACTCCCAGTCTACATATCAGGAAATGTGCCAATGATTCCATCAGGGAGGATGCAGTGGGCTCTCGTTCGTCGGTTATGGACTACTAATGTGGTGGCTGGAGTAGGTTCCCGTGAATCTTTAATAAATATGTACACTGCCCTTCCTTGATCTCCTTAATATAGACAAAAAGACTGACTGCACTCACCAAACTGACGTGTGAACAGGTGCATAACTGAACATGACAAAAAATACAAAAAAAAGACAGTTTGCACTCTGATAATGCTAAAGTAGGGAAACCATGAATGTGTGAACATGGACCTGCATTACTGCTAAGGAAAATCTAAGAAAAAGGAGATATTTAGCATATATAAATGGCCATTTGTATATCTGCCCAGTTGCCACGTCACGGCATATCTCGTAACTGGGTACCTACACTATGCTGAAGCCTCTCTCTGGGTTAAAAACCTTCTGTGTATGGGCAAGTAGGAGCCTGCTATATAGGATAAGATTACCTGTGGCAAGTGGGGGAGGGGTGCACGGTCAGAAGGTATGACCCTCTTAATATAGAGAACATTTTTTTGTATTTTATGTCATGTTCATTTATGCACCTGTTCACACGTCAGTTTGGTGAGTGCAGTCAGTCTTTTTGTCTATATTAAAAGGGTCATACCTTCTAACCGTGCACCCCTCCCCCACTTGCTACAAGTAATCTTATCCTATATAGCAGGTTCCTACTTGCCCATACACAGGAGGTTTTTAACCCAGAGAGAGGCTTCAGCATAATGTACATACCCAGTTACGAGATATGCCGTGACGTGGCAACTGGGCAGATATACAAATGGCCATTTATATATGCTAAATATCTAATTTTTCTTAGATTTTCCTTAGCAGTAATGCAGGTCCATGGTCACACATTCATGGTTTCCATACTTTAGCATTATCAGAGTGCAAACTGTCTTTTTTTTGTACTTCCTTGATCTCAGCCAACCAACATCTCAGTAATTTTTCTCGACATTGGTTGTATTCAAGGAGGAGACCATAGTTGCTGTCACAGTGACTGTGAAGAAGCAATTTTCAGCTGATTAAAGTTAAGGTTATTAGTTTGTGCCAGCAGGTTAAAGGGCTTTTCTAGGAATGGGAAAAATTAGGCTAAATGAAGGAAATGGTATACAATATAAAAAAGAAACCATTACTTACCCAATAAATGTCTGAAGCTCCAGTGCAACCATTTTGCAGTCCCAGACATTATTTGTTATTTTCCTGCTATGGTGACTTGCTGTCCACGCAGCTGACCACTCCAGCCGAACACTCACGCCTGTGCTGGTGCATTGTACAGCCCAACACCACTTCAGTCAGCGGCTGGCAGCAAAGGCTGAATGGTACATCATGACTGCAAGAAAATTAACAAAGGTCATAGGGTGTAATGTTACTTCTTTTTATTTCATTTCCATCTGCTTGCCAAGTATTTGCACATCCTCTAAAACCAATTTAAGTGTTTATATTGGTTTGATGTCACATCTGTTTAATGATCAAACATTAAGTATCACAAGTTATATTGTTTTTATTTTAACTTCTTTTTCTTTCAGAGTGATAGTAGTGTAAGTAAAAAGTTTTAATTGTACTTTGATATACTTTATGGCACTTATTTTTATTTCCTTCATTACTATATAATACCAAGAGGTTTTTAGCAATCTATTTAACATACATCCACAGGTTTACTGGCAGATTGCACTGTATAGCGTGTGATGGCACTTAGCCAAATCCTTATTATATGAAAAAGAAGTAATCTACTAAGCACAAGTCAACCAGTGTTGTTTATTGGCCTTTTTATACAGGTCAATGAATAGCAATGGAAAAGAATGATCAGTTACACATTCTTCTTTAACCTATATATATAGCATCACGTTATGGACAGCACATTCCCTGTTTACACGGAGTGATGTGCTACTGATAAATATTATTTTCATGTTGGCATAAATGATCCTATCACCAATATTTGGAAACAAGTGGTTTTACAAACATTCATTAACTATTTCCAAGGCTGAATAAATGCACCTTACCACCAGTACACCAAGCAGGTAGCTTGAAATTATGTTCATGTGTAGTCCAAGTTAGAAGTAGAGTTGAGCGCGGTTTGTGGTTCGTGGTTCTCCAGTTCGCGGTTCGAGTGATTTTGGGGGGTGTTCTAGATCGAACTAGAACTCGAGCTTTTTGCTAAAAGTTCGTTAGCTCGAGTTACGTTCGAGAACGGTTCTATCAGCAAAAAGCCAAGCTAATTACTAGCTGGCTTTTCGCTGTAATAGTGTAAGTCACTCTGTGATTCACACTATTATGAAATTTCAGCGTATAGTGTGCGGGGACCGCGCGTTCAGATCACTGCTGCTGGGATAATGGCGATCGCCATTTTTTTTTTCTTTTCTTCTTTCCCTAAGCGCGCATGTAGTGGGGCGGGCCAGCATGTCAGCCAATCCCAGACACACACACAGCTAAGTAGACTTTTTGCCAGACAAGCAAGGGCATGTGTCATAGGCTGTCCATGTCACATGTCCTTGCATTATAAATACGGCAATTTTCCCGTCTGGACGCCATTATCTGCCTTCTGCGTCTGGGTGACAGTCACCGCTGACGCAGCTCCTGCCGCCGATCCTGCTGTGTACGCTCTACACACAGCGCTCTACAGATTAGGGATAGAAGTTTTATTCAGCTCTTTTCAGGGCTCATTTCATCCGGCTCAGAGCCGTAGGTGACAGTCAGGTCCGTGGAAACAGTTTTTAACAGCTACAGATAACAGCGTCTGTGTAGCTAAGCTCAGGGAATTCCTTGCTGCATTTCACCATTAGGAGGGATAGAAAGTGAGGCTTCCTTTCCTCTACACTGACCCACAACCCGGCCACTGTACCCTCCTACCCTTTTTAACAAAGCCATTTTAATTGCAGAGTGCTGCCAGTTAGTGCCATTCAAAGAGTGGCTGCTGTCCTCCATTATTGTGGCACTTGTGCCAAGCAAGTCCCACCACCTCTGCATTCTCCCCTCCTGCATATTTTTGCAAAGCCATTTTAATTGAAAAGAGTGCTGCCAGTTAGTGGCATCCTAAAAGTGGCTGTTGGACTTCATTAGTGTCCCACTGGTGCCAAGCTATTTCCAGCACCTCTGCATTGCACCCTCAAGCTCATTTTTACTAAGCCATTATAATAGAAAACACTGAGAAAACTTAGTGGCATCCTAAAAGTGGCTGTTGGACATCATTAGTGTCCCACTTGTGCCAAGCTATTTCCAGCACCTCTGTATTGCACCCTCAAGCTCAATTTTACTAAGCCATAATAACAGCAAACACTGAGGAAACTTAATGGCATCCTAAAAGTGGCTGTTGGACTTCAGTAGTGTCCCACTGGTGCCAAGCTATTTCCAGCACCTCTGCATTGCACCCTCAAGATCATTTTTACTAAGCCATTATAATAGCAAACACTGAGAAAACTTAGTGGCATTCTAAAAGTGGCTGTTGGACTTCATTAGTGTCCCACTGGTGCCAAGCTATTTCCAGCACCTCTGCATTGCACCCTCAAGCTCATTATTACTAAACCATTATAATAACAAACACTGAGGAAAGTTAGTGGCATCCTAAAAGTGGCTGTTGGACTTCAGTAGTGTCCCCCTAGTGCCAAGCTATTTCTAGCACCTCTGCATTGCACCCTCAAGCTCATTTTTACTAAGCCATTATAATTTCAAACACAGAGGAAACTTAGTGGCATCCTAAAAGTGGCTGTTGGACTTCATTAGTGTCCCACTGGTGCCAAGCTATTTCCAGCACCTCTGCATTGCACCCTCAAGCTCATTTTTACTAAGCCATTATAATACCAAACACTAAGAAAACTTAGTGGCATCCTAAAAGTGGCTGTTGGACATTATTAGTGTCCCACTGGTGCCAAGCTATTTCCAGCACCTCTGCATTGCACCCTCAAGCTCATTTTTACTAAGCCATTATAATAGCAAACACTGAGGAAACTTAGTGGCATTCTAAAAGTGGCTGTTGGACTTCAGTAGTGTCCCACTGGTGCCAAGCTATTTCCAGCACCTCTGCATTGCACCCTCAAGCTCATTTTTACTAAGGCATTATAATAGCAAACACTGAGAAAACTTAGTGGCATCCTAAAAGTGGCTGCTGGACTTCATTAGTGTCCCACTGGTGCCAAGTTATTTCCAGCACCTCTGCATTGCACCCTCAAGCTCATTTTTACTAAGCTATTATAATAGCAAACACTGAGGAAACTTAGTGGCATCCTAAAAGTGGCTGTTGGACTTCATTAGTGTTCCACTGGTGCCAAGCTATTTCCAGCACCTCTGCATTGCACCCTCAAGCTCATTTTTACTAAGCCATTATAATAGCAAACACTGAGAAAACTTAGTGGCATTCTAAAAGTGGCTGTTGGACTTCATTAGTGTCCCACTGGTGCCAAGCTATTTCCAGCACCTCTGCATTGCACCCTCAAGCTCATTTTTACTAAGCCATTATAATAGCAAACACTGAGGAAACTTAGTGGCATTCTAAAAGTGGCTGTTGGACTTCAGTAGTGTCCCACTGGTGCCAAGCTATTTCCAGCACCTCTGCATTGCACCCTCAAGCTCATTTTTACTAAGCTATTATAATTGAAAACTGTGCTGCCAGTTTAAGGGCCATAGTTGTATTGTCAGGGATAGTCTATGTTGTTTCTTCTGCTGTCAATAAAGCTAGACCACCTCTGCAATCTACACCACCTCTCAATTTTTACTACCACATTTTAAGTGGACAATCTTGTCACAATCAAAATGAGTGGCAAAATGACAGATGCTGGTGGAAAGGGGAACAGGTGTGTTGGAAAAGGAAAAAAGTTTGTGTCCGTGGGGAAGGTGGCAAAGCTACATTAACATCTGCTGAAGATAGGCCATTTTCCAGCAAAAGTAAGATGTCTACTACTTTCCGTGGACAATCCGATGTGCTCCCTTTTTTACGGACATGAACAACTGGAACAAAGGTAGATGATGCCCAAAAAAAGAACATGCTTGAATGGATCTCAAGTGGTCCAACAAGTGCCCTCTCCTCCACCTCAACTACTGCATCAAAAAAAAAACCAGTCCACCTGAGTTGTCATCCCAATCACACTTGCTTTCTCCCAGCTCTCAAGTCTCCATCCGCCCTGCACAGTATGGTGGAACAGAGATGGCTGAGTCTGCAGAGCTGTTCAGTCACACTATAGCCTGGAATCAGAGGTCTGCTCCTGAGCTACAGTGAGTACAGACCAGGAAAAATTCTGCAGTGATGCCCAGAACCTTTGGGACTCAGATTCAGGCCGTGATGACCAAGTTCTGAGCATAATGTTGACCCTTATTCACAAACTGTAACACCTGTTGTTATAGACAATGAGGAACAATGAGGACAATGAATGACAATGAGACGCAGATACCAGATTGGGATGACAACTTAAATATTCGGTCAGGGCAGGAAGAGGCTCGGTCTGAGGGTGAGGGGAGTGCAAACACAATGCTTGATGAGGAAGTTCTAGATCCCACCTACTGTCAACCCACAGTCAGGCACTCGAGGAGGTCAACAGAGGCGTTGGAGGAGGATGCAACTGACTACGAAGTTACCTTGCGCCTTCCTGCACAGAGGAGGAGTACTGGTAGCACGTCTACAACTGCATCCTCAGCCACCACTCTGCCTCTGAGCACTAGTCGGGGTGGCTCAGCAGGTCGCATGTCCTCTAAGCCTTGCCTAGCCTGGTCCTTTTTTGACCTTGCAAAGGATCACCCAAATCATGTGATCTGTAAAATTTGTCGGCAATCTGTTAGTAGAGGCAAAAATTTCAGCAGTTTGACAACTTCTTCCATGAATCGTCACATGAATAAATATCATATGTTACAGTGGGAAGCTAACCGTGCTGCAATGCGGCCTAGTGGAGCGGACCATCCACCGCCTGCCTCTTCCAGTGCATCCGCACGCTCTTCATCTTCTAGGACTGTGGGGACAGCTGTCACACCTAGTTTTCCACGCACAACTTCCACCACTGTAACCGCAACAGGCAGTTTGCTTGGTAGGTCTTCAATTGGTTTTGGAAGGGGAAACAAGTGCGTGTGTACAGCTCTCTCAGACATCGATAGCACCAACGTTGGATGAAGGCAACATCATGTCTACGCCTGCACTTTCCTCACAAACCTGTATTTTTCCAGGGACACCCTACTCACCACCGTCTACACACAGCAGCCAGATCTCTGTCCCTCAGATATTGACAAGTAAAAGGCCAATTCCTGCGACCCATGACAAAGCTAATAGGTTTACTTTATCCCTCTGTAAGCTCTTGGCTACCGAAATGCTGCCTTTCCGCCTGGTGGACACACAGGATTTTAGAGACCTTATGTCTGTTGCTGTGCCCCAGTACCAGATGCCCAGTCGTCACTACTTCTCGAAGAAAGGTGTGCCTGCGCTACACCAGCATGTCGCACACAACATCACCGCTTCCTTGAGAAACTCTGTGTGTGAACGGGTGCATTTCACCACGGATACTTGGACCAGTAAGCCTGGACAGGGATGTTACATGTCGCTGACTGGGCACTGCGTAGTTATGGTGATAGATGGTGAAGGGTCGGCTGCACAAGACTTGCCATCCCCACGACTTGTGTGTCAATTCTCTGTCTGTCCAAGTTCCTCCACTGCTTCTGCCTCCCCAACCTCGTCTGGGTCCTCCACCTCCGCCCCAAGCCTGCCTGGTCAGGCCACCAGCGTTGTAACTGCGCAGAAGGAATCACACACCCCTCATTACTATGCTGGCAGCAGAGCGCAACGGCATCAGGCGGTCTTTATCTTGAAATGTCTTGGAAATAAGAGTCACACAGCGGCTGAGTTGTGGGTAGCTCTGGAGACTGAGTTTGGTAAATGGTTGCCTCCACTCAACCTGCAGCCTGGTAAGGCCATGTGTGACAATGCTGCAAACCTGGGTGCGGCCCTTCGCCTGGGCAAGGTGACACATGTGCCTTGTATGGCTCACGTGTTGAACCTTGTTGTCCAGCAATTTTTAACACACTATCCCGGCCTAGATGGCCTTCTGAACAGGGCACGAAAACTGTCTGCTCACTTCCGCCATTCAACCGCCGCAGCTGAGCGACTTGCATCGCTCCAGAATTCTTTCGGCCTGCCGGTTCATCGCCTGAAATGCGTTGTGCCGACACGCTGGAATTCGACTCTCCACATGTTACAGCGACTGTGGCAGCACCGCCGAGCCCTGGTGCAATATGTCATGACGTATAGCCTGGGCCAACGAGATGCAGAGGTGGGGCAGCTCACCCTGATGGAGTGGTCTCAGATCAAGGACCTATGCACCCTTCTGCACAGTTTCGACATGGCGACGAATATGTTTAGCGCTGACAAAGATATTATCAGCATGACAATTCCAGTCATTTACATGCTGGAGCACACGCTTCCACACTATTTGGAGTCAGGAGGTGGGACAACAGGAAGGGGAGGAACTACAGGATTCATATGCGCAAGGGACAACAACATCACCAAGGTCCAGACGTTCATCATCACCAAGGCGGCAGGCATGGGGCCATGGGGGACAGGGATCAACAAGGGCGCATGGTAGCAGGCAAAATGTTGAGGAAGGTGCAGGAGAACATGAAGAAATGGAGGAAGAACTCTCCATGGACATGGAAGACTCAGCAGATGAGGGAGACCTTGGTCAAATTTCAGTTGAAAGAGGTTGGGGGGAGATGTCAGAGGAAGAAAGAACGGTTAGCACCTCTATGCCACAAACACAGCGTGGACTTGGTCTGCATGGCTGCGCAAGACACATGAGCGCCTTCTTGCTGCACTACCTCCAACATGACCCTCGTATTGTCAAAATTAGAAGTGATGATGCGTACTGGCTTGCCACACTATTAGATCCCCGGTACAAGTCCAAATTTTGTGACATAATTCCAGCCATAGAAAGGGACGCACATATGCAGGAGTATCAGCAAAAGCTGTTACTCGATCTTAGCTCGGCTTTTCCACCAAACAACCATGGTGCATGGAGTGAATCTCCCAGTTGTAACTTCACAAACATGGGACGGTCTCGTCATATTCAACAGTCTACCCGTACCAGCAGCACCGTATCTGGTGCTGGTAACAGCAATTTTATTGAATCTTTTCATAATTTTTTTAGACCATCATTTGCAAGGCCACCAGAGACAACAAGTCTGACACATAGTCAACAGCTGGAGAGGATGATACAGGAGTATCTCCAAATGAACATCGATGCCATGACTTTGCAAATGGAGCCTTGCTCATTTTGGGCTTCAAATCTTGAAAAATGGCCAGAGCTCTCCACTTACGCCTTGGAGATCTTGTCATGTCCAGCTGCCAGCGTTGTCTCTGAACGTGTCTTCAGTGCTGCAGGGTGTGTACTGACAGATAAGCGCACGCGTCTGTCCAGTGACAATGTGGACAGACTAACATTCATCAAAATGAACAAGTCATGGATCCGCAAGGACTTTACTACCCCTGTGTCATCCTGGGGAGAGTAAAGGCTTGTGTATTTTGAATGTGCTTGATGCAAATCTACCTGTGAAGTGTACGACTGGGGCACAAGTGCTGCCACTGAAGGGGTGTCTGTGTGGTCCACTTTTTGGAAAAAAGGGAGACTCCGCTTGGAGTAACCCTTGCTGTGTTTTTAAAAAGGAGCCAAGATGAACAAGTCATGGTTCAGCAAAGACTTTGCTACGTACCCCTGTGTCATCCTGGGGACGGTTAAGGATGGCGTATTTTTGAATGTGCTTGATGCAAATCTACCTGTGAAGTGTACAACTGGGGCACAAGTGCTGCCACTGAAGGGGTGTCTGTGTGGCCTAATTTTTGGAAAAAAGGGAGTATCCGCTTTGATTCACCTTGCGGTGTTTTACATCATTTTAGAAGGGCATGCCATGCCTTTATCTTTGTCTCCTCCTCTTTTTCCTCGTAATGCTGTTTTGTTTTCACATGAGAAATTGTTCTTGTCACTTTCCCATGTGTTTGTGTTGTCTTGTGAGTTGGTTGTCACTTTTTGGACACCTTTGAGGGTGTTTTCTAGGTGTTTTTATGTGTTTGTGATTGCCTCCCATTGTTTCCTATGGGTTCGAGCGGTTCGCAGAACCGAACTCGAGCTAGACCTCCGTTCGAGGAACCAAGTTTGAGCCGAACCGCGACCGATTCGCTCATCTCTAGGTAGAAGATAACATTTTCTAGGGTCCTTTTCATCACTTTATCTATTTATTATTATGTATTTAAATTCTCATACTACAAATTAAAAAGATAAGTTTTATTATTTACCATTAAAATCCAATTTCAGCCAAAAAGAAACACAAACATTGCAATAAGATACAAATAATTAAATTAAACTATATCACCATTATGTTAATTAACTTTAATTGGCTCACAGGGCTATCCCTAGATGTGCCCAAATAAACTAGCAGTGGAGCATCACCCTAAATTAATTAGATGCCCCCATTCATCAGAGGCTGCCCTAATATTATGTCATCCTAGATTCAAGCTCGGAAACCAAAGGAATCCAAGGTGTCATGACTATAGCCTGGCTCTGATGAGGTTAAGTCAGGTGGGAGGGGTCTGATCAGTCGTGCCTTGTTCTGGGACTCTCGACGCTTTATTATTTTATGGATGCTTCTGGAACGCCACCAGTAATAGGTCCTGCTCTGCAGCGTGTTCACTGGTTCCTGTAAGTTGCTGATCTGTCCCGCTACCCAGCTTTCCTCTCCCTGACCTCCATTCCCCCATACTGTCTGTCCGCCCTCTTAACCTGAACCTGGTCCCATCCCATGTCTCTGCCTCCACCCCTATCTTTGTACTTACAAGCTCTCCCGGCCTCTGACCTCAGTAACGTCCCGACTACAGCTCTACTGCTTCTCAGTTCTTTACACGACTTCTTGGCTTTTGACCCCCTTGCTTCCATTTGACTTCGGCTTGCTCTTTCCCCTGTATTGGCATTACATCCTGGTTTGACTTTGGCTTGTCTAACTACTCTTACTATTGTGCTAGTGATCTTTGGTGAGCTTTTGTATTACTGCACATAGGAGTTCTATCTCCACTAAGTCCCTGCGCCCCCTAAAGGAAGCTTGACACAAGGCAGAAGGTACTTATACTTAATGATGGGTTGTGTAGACATAAAATATATTCTACATTGTACACAATCCAATAGATGGCCATATTAACCATAGATCTTTAACAGTTCAAAGGATCCAGATTTTTTGACATTTAACCTGAAGAGGTTCCTGGTGCTTATACAGTCTATATGAGATATTGAACTACCTCCACATAACTGAGCACCTCTGTCAGAATTGTCCAATTAGATAAAAAACATTCTTCCGTCTCTGCCTCGACACATTTCCCCCCTTCTTATTGGTAATTGGGTTCATCAAGAGACTATCATATTGTTGAGATCCATGAGTATGCTGATTAATGGTCCTCCATATAGGGATCCTGCAATCGTAATGCGGTGTCCCCAGGCCCATAAATCAATATCTGGGTTGCACAAAAAAAGTCTCCCAACCATTACTAAGGGATATACCATCTGTCCAGCTGAGCAGGTCAACAGACCGTGTTTTCTCATGTGTTTTTTGTTGTTATTTTTTCACCTTCCCCTTCCTACATCATAAGGTTTATATCTTTTTACCATCTGTCTTGAATTCCTTTGGTCTTCGGGCTTGAATCTAGGGTGAGATAGGAACATAATAGGGGCAGCCTCCAACGAGTGGAGCCACGTAATTAATTTAGGGTGATCCTCCGCTGCTAGGTAGGCGTTTATTAGGGCAAGTCTAGGGATAGCCCTGTGAGCCAATTATAGTTGATTAACATAATGGTGATATAGTTTAATGTAATTTTTTGTATCTTATTGCAATTTTTGTGTCTTTTTTGGGTGAAGTTGGATTTTAGTGGTAAATAATAAAACTTTTCTTTTTAATCTGGGGTATGAGAATTGATATAAAAAGTTATATTCATGTGTACCTTAAGGGATTTCAGGTTTGGTATTTAACGACCAATGAGAAATAAATTATTATTTTTGGATAATAGGTAATAAATCAATGAAATGAGCTTTTCATATTTTTCTATCTTTAGAGTTTCTACCCTACATAATGAGTAGGCAAATAACAAAAACTTATTAAACTTTAGGATGTGCATGTTAAAACAGAAACATTCAGCCTTGGGCAAGGGGTATAAATAAGTTAAACATCTGTTATTGTGGGTAATAAATAATTTAGTGATAGAGAAAGTACAACTAGTCCAGAAAGTTTGAACTTGGTAGGCCTACATCTATATTCAACCTATGTAAGTCATTGTACACTGCTCCTGGAGGACCCAATAGGTCTTTCCTGAAATTAGGGATGAGTCTGAAACTTAAAATTCAAAACACCCTGATCCTGGATTTGGTTTTGGTATAGTACATATACAGTGCCTTGCGAAAGTATTTGGCCCCATTGAATTTTTCAATCTTTTCCCACATTTCAGTCTTCAAACATAAAGATAAAAATTTTTTAATTTTTATGGTGAAGAATCAACAAGTGGGACACAATTGTGAAGTTGAACTAAATTTATTGCTTATTTTACATTTTTGTAAATAATAAAAAAATGAAAATTGGGGCGTGCAATATTATTCGGCCCCTTTACTTTCAATGCAGCAAACTCACTCCATAAGTTCATTGAGGATCTCTGAATGATCCAATGTTGTCCTAAATGACTGATGATGATAAATATAAGCCACCTGTGTGTAATCAAGTCTCCGTATAAACATACCTCCACTGTCATAGTCTCAGTGTTCTGTTTAAAGCACAGAGAGTATCATGAAGACCAAGGAACACAACAGGCAGGTCCATGATACTGTTGTGGAGAAGTTTAAAGCCGGATTTGGTTGCAAAAAGATTTCCAAAACTTTAAACATCCCAAGAAGCACCGTGCAAGCGATCATATTGAAATGGAAGTAGTATCATACCACTGCAAATCTACCAAGACCCGGCCGTCCCTCAAAAATTTCATCTCAAACAAGGAGAAGACTGGTTAGAGATGCAGTCAAGAGGCCCATGATCAGTCTAGATGAACTGCAGAGATCTACAGCTGAGGTGGGAGAGTCTGTCCATAGGACAATAATCAGTCGTACACTGCACAAATCTGGCTTTTATGGAAGAGTGGCAAGAAGAAAGCCATTTCTCAACGATGTCCATAAAAAGTGTTGTTTAAAGTTTGCCACAAGCTATCTGGGAGACACACCAAACATGTGGAAGAAGGTGCTCTGGTCAGATGAAACCAAAATTGAACTTTTTGGGCACATTCCCAAACGATATATTTGGCATAAAGCAGCACAGCTCATCACCCTTAACACACAATCCACCATCCCCACTGTCAAACATGGTGGTGGCAGCATCATGGTTTGGGCTTGTTTTTCTTCAGGAGGGACAGGGAAGATGGTTAAAATTGATGGGAAGATGGATGGAACCAAATACAGGACCATTCTTGAAGAAAACCTGTTGGAGTCTGCAAAAGACCTGAGACTGGGACAGAGATTTGTCTTCCAACAAGACAATGATCCCAAACATAAAGCAAAATCTACAATGGTTATGGTTCACAAATAAACATATCCAGGTGTTAGAATGGCCAAGTCAAAGTCCAGACCTGAATCAAATCGAGAATCTGTGGAAAGAGCTGAAAACTGCTGTTCCCACCATCCCCATTGTCAAACATGGTGGTGGCAGCATCATGGTTTGGGCTTGTTTTTCTTCAGGAGGGACAGGGAAGATGGTTAAAATTGATGGGAAGATGGATGGAACCAAATACAGGACCATTCTTGAAGAAAACCTGTTGGAGTCTGCAAAAGACCTGAGACTGGGACAGAGATTTGTCTTCCAACAAGACAATGATCCCAAACATAAAGCAAAATCTACAATGGTTATGGTTCACAAATAAATGTATCCAGGTGTTAGAATGGCCAAGTCAAAGTCCAGACCTGAATCCAATCGAGAATCTGTGGAAAGAGCTGAAAACTGCTGTTCACAAACGCTCTCCATCCAACCTCACTCAGCTCCAGCTATTTGCAAAGTAAGAATGGCCAAGAATTTCATTCTCTTGATGTGCAAAACTGATAGAGACATACCCAAAGCGACTTGCAGCTGTAATCGCAGCAAAAGGTGGCGCCACAAAGTATTAACTTAAAGGGGCCGAATAATATTGCACGCCCCAATTTTCAGTTTTTAATTTTTTACAAAAATTTAAAATAAGCAATAAATTTCATTCAACTTCACAATTGTGTCCCACTTGTTGTTGATTCTTCACCATAAAATTTAAAAGTGTTATCTTTATGTTTGAAGCCTGAAATGTGGGAAAAGATTGAAAAATTCAAGGGGGCCGAATACTTTCGCAAAGCACTGTATAAGCTAATAGTTCAAAGCCTTGTGGACCAACTTGTTGCTCTAAGTCGTATTGTGCAATCCATTAAGAACAAGATGAAAAACATTTAAAAGGCCTGTATAAGTGTAGGGTAACACGTGTGTGCACGAATATGATACATATACTCGTAGTGCATAGTGACAGTTCTACAACACTATTGACAAGAATATATAGAAGCTCGAGTTTTTCAGTAGCTAAAGGTTTTTTAACAGAGAACAGAGAATGCGAACACGACATATTTATTTTATTAGTTGGATTTAACTATAACTTGCACTCTAATGCCAATCTACCTAAACTGTGGCTATATTTGCATCATAATGTGATTAAATGATACTCTAATTAGAAAACTATGATTGCAGCTTCCTTTTGACATACAGTACCTGTGGGATGAAGCTCTAGTGCTATCTTAAACTTATAGTAGGTGGTGGTATATTTAACAGTACGACAAAATATGCCGGTCTATGGCTCCTACACATATGGCTCCTACACTATGTACTAGCCTATGATTCACACACATGAGGTGGGGGTTTATTTCACATTATATATTACTAGGAATATGTGAGGTTGTGGTTTATTTCACACTATATATTACTAGAAACATGTACTAGCCTATGATTCATACACAAGGTGCGATATACACCGTCATATGAGGTTATTCTCTTTACAAAGTGTTAAGGCTATTTTTATGAAATGTAGATGAAGTAAATCTTTTTAGTCTTGATGGTACAGAATTTTAATAAAAAAGATTTTGTAAAAAAAAAAGATAATTTATGATATGTATTAGAGCTAAATCTGGGACAGCTTATGCTGAAAATCAAGGAATGCTGAAAGTATTATGAAAGAGATGAGCCACCACTCATTGTGGGAAAAGAAATCAGCACCTTCTTTCTGCCTGTCCTTTCATAGCATCATTGGAATCAGTTTTTATAGGTTTATTATTATCAGCCTTGTATCACTGTTATAGAATAGCCTCTTTATGAGCAGAATGGTTTTAGATGGGACTTTGGCTGTAGTCATGAGGTTGGACATAATATACAAGACATTGAAGTATTTGTTATATTTGACTACATCCTTAACTTTTCTATGTACACATTAATAATACTTCACATTTTTGTTACATTCATTGAATGATAATTCCCCTGAATATTATAATATCTTAAATCTGATTTAAAGGGTTTTCTTGAGTTGTATCTTCAGGAGCACACCTCTCCTCTGCTTGCTAACTTCCTGACTGTCGGGGGTTCAGAGTGCTCATGAAGCTTGACAGTTCAGATCAGTAATGTAGTCGTGCAGCTAGTCCAAACCCCGCACTCTCGCAGGCTGCTATCAGAGGCAGCTGTGCCTCAGTATGATGGCAGAAGCGGAGGGGGACGGAGACTGGTTGGATCCAGAAATCTAATCAGCGTTTAAGCAGCATAAGCAGACTGTGTAGAGTATAGAGTAGATGTAGTGCTAGATTGCTAGGGAACCAGGCACAATAAAATTAAAAATCTGAAAAGGTAAATTGCAAGGTTTCTTGTTTTTACAAGCTCTTCGGAATTTCACCTACTTAAGAACTTAGATAACGCCATTGAAGGGAATCTGTCAGAAACTTTGTGCTATTTAATCTGAGAGAACCATAATGTGAGAGCAGAGAACCTGATTGCAGCAGTGTCACTTATTAGGCTGTGTGCTATAGGTTTAATACAATCAATGTTTTGTCACCAGGAGATTATCATAAGAGGACTACGTTTCACATGCAGAATAGTCAGGCTAATATATGTAACCATGCCCCACCACTGATTGGCAGCTTGCAGACAATTCACAGAGTATACAGGCAAGCTGTTAATCGGGGTTATACACAACTCAGAAGTCTTAGCTCTGCTACATCTACATCAGCCAAAAAAGGAATACTATTAAACCTACAGCAAACAGCCCAGTAAGTGATACATAAATGAATTCAGGCTCTCTGTTTCTACATTATGCTGTTATCAGATTCCAGAACAAAAACCTGCTGACAGACTCCCTTTAAGTGAAAATAGCAGTATCTAAATTTTAGTAATGTCAATTATTTGGAATACTGTATTATATAAAGTACTCTGGAGTTTGTAAAATTTCTAAACATTTTTCATTTGAATTGGTTCTTTGTGCATAGTCACGGGCATCAGGAGGTAGTGGCAAATCGACAGATGAAACAGTGTACGAAGTATCTGGTGATATCCTAAGTAAACTGCCACTGAACTTTGATACCGAAGCTGCACTAAGAAGATACCCAACCACCTACACTCAAAGTATGAATACTGTATTAGTCCAAGAAATGGGTCGATTTAACAAATTGCTTTCCACCATAAGAGATTCCTGTGTCAACATACAGAAAGCAATAAAAGTAAGTAGCAAACTCTTTCATTGAGAGGTATTAAAGGTTATTTTTTGTTACTTTTAATTTTTGAATCATATAATATTCAATTTCTGCTTGTATTTACAGTTCTGCTCACAAATCGCTATTATATCAATGCAATAGACGCCTATCTTATTTTTTGTGATTTAATTTTTCCGTCCACATATCTATATGAGGGCTTTTTTGTGTGGAACAATTTATATATTTGAACTACACCATTCACTTTACCATATAATGTACTGACCTTATGGGTGTAATAATTTTGTATTTTTTTTAATTTCTTTATTTTTGAATGAAAAAAGGGAGTGATGCAAATTTGTATATATTTTTTTATATAATATTTTCATTTTACTTTTTTTTTAGTCCCACATGGCACTTGAGCATACAATTAATTGATTGTGTCTACTATACAGTGTGTCCGCCCATATCCTGTCCACCGCCATTAACTTGAGAATGATGGCAGCTATAGGCATAGAAGTGGTGTCTAGGTATAGTAAAGTAGCCATGCGCTATGCAATGAAACCACCTATAGCGCCACCTGGTGGAAAACAACGAAGTTAGCATTTTTATTTCGAAAATGGAACGAGATAGAGAAAAAAAAGTGAATTACAAAGTTGTAGGGCATCATCAATTCAATACGAATCGACACCTTGCATACAGAAATGCTATGATTAGAACGTGTAAAACTCACAAGGCTGCGGAAGTGAAGCGATACCTCATGGAGACCTTTCTACAAGTCATTGGGTATGGTGGCTGAGTGGAGTGGCTTCCATGCTCACCTGACCTGACCCCATTGGACTTCTTTCTGTGAGGTCATATCAAACAGCAGGTGTATGCGACCCCTTCACCAACATTGCAGCACCTACGACAACGTATCACAAATGCTTGTGCAAACGTGTCACCTATCATATTGCACAACGTACAGCAAGATACAGTGTGCTGTCCAGAGTCCAGATGTGCATTGCAGCTGACGGTGGCCACTTTGAGCATAAAAGTTAAATGAGCGCCATATGCGTGACTAGCATTCAATGTTTTGGGGGGTCATGGGTTTCATATCATAGCATTTCTATATGCAAGGTGTCGATTCGTATTGATGATGCCCTGCAACTTTGTAATTCACTTTTTTTCTCTATCTCGTTCCGTTTTCGAGATAAAAATGCTAACTCCGCTGTTTGTCACCAGGTGGCGCTATAGGTGGTTTCATTGCTTAGCGCATGGCTACTTTACTATACCCAGACACCACTTCTATTCCTATGGCTGCCGCCATTCTCAAGTTAATGGCGGTGGACAGGATATGGGTGGACACACTGTATGCTGCAATACATCTGTATCACAGTGGATAGTCAAAATCAGTGTCCTATACAGTCCAGATAGTGGTGACAGAGGAATTGGTAAATCATCAGCATCCAACAACTGGGTCAACCCCAGAGAAAGCCACTAATAGGGATGGCTAAATGCATGGGGGGTTTCTTGCCTACCCAACTTCAGTAGGTCACACTTGCATATTGTGACACTCTGACATTGGATCATTTTTGCATAAGCATTCATATTTAGTACTTTTCATTTGCTTCTTTTCACAGAATGCTAATGTTGTACAGATATATTATATTTGCATTGGGATCTTATACGTCTTATAGACATATTTGGTGCCTATATGGAGAGCATTAATAGTGTTGCTTTTTTCTTTGAATTGTCAAATATCCTTATAGGAAATTGGATGGAGGATATTTATTGCAGTTTTGATTAAATTCTTCTTTTGTACAATAGTGTAAAGGTGTGGTACACAGGGTCTACCTTACCTGAGGTGGAACCTTATTGTATGTATATGTTTACGTGGTTTAAAGGTTATTCAGGTCCCTTTTACCATTTCCCGACATCTAACGAACATATATGATGTAAATTTACAAGAAATGTGTCCATGAACACCTCCATGACTGAAAGCTGGTGGCTTCCAGGTGGAAAAATGTTACCGTAATTTTCACCTGGTAGCCACACTTTCAATAAGGCAGCCTGGAAACATTATAATGCTATTTACCTGCAGACCCCATATATGCAAAAATATAGTGTTTTCAGAAGTGACATGTTCTTTTTTAAGCAGCATGTACATCAAGCTTTGTTTACACGGTTTGCTTTGTAAATTTGCAAAATAAAAATTGAAACTTTGTTATTCTTACCGAAAACAGGGCTTGGTGGTAATGTCTGCCGACCTGGAGGAGGTTGTAATGAGCATCCTAAAAGGAAAGATTCCTGGTATGTGGATGAAAAAATCTTATCCAAGCCTTAAACCTCTTGGAAGCTATGTTAATGATTTTCTCGCAAGACTAACATTTTTACAAGTAAGTCATTTCACTATAAAATAATACTACAACAGTAACCTTGACACACTCAATAAAATAATGCTACAACAGCAACCTTGACACACTCAGAACTCATATATATAATATATATATATATATATATATATATATATATAAACTCTGAGCTTTAGTTCCTTCCATAAATTGCCTATTGGATTCAGGTCAGGTGCTTGGCTTGGGCATTCTAATAGTTTTATTTCCGTTCTCTGAATCCAATTGAGAGGTTCCTTGGCTGTGTGTTTGGGATCATTGTCTTGATGTCCATCCTCATTTCATTTTCAAATTCCTGGTAAATGGCAGCAGATTTTTATCAAGAACGTCTCGGTACATTTGTTCATTCATCCTTCCTTCCGGTATATGAAGTTTGCCAGTGTCGAATGCCAAAAAACAGCCTCACACCATGCTGTTCCCATCTCCAAACCTCACTGTAGGTCCGGGTCCGGCACTGCTTCGGCTGCTGCTCGGTGGCTCGAGCGGTGGGCCGGATCCGGGGACTCGAGTGGCGCTCCTCGCCCGTGAGTGAAAGGGGTGGTTGGTTTGGGGGATTTAGTCCGTGACGCCACCCACGGGTTGTGGTGAAGATGGGCACCACCACTGCTGGTGACAGGGATCCCGGGAGCGATGGTAGGGAGCAGCTGGGATGTTGTTTTTCCCCTCCGTGGGTAGGGGTCGGTGGTCCCGGGGCCCGGTGGTGTGACGGGGAGGCATTTAGCCTCTAAACAGGGTACGTATTATGGCATCCAAAGAGTTTAACTCTGGTCTCATCTGACCAGACTATATTCAGTATTTCACAGGTTTGTCCAAATGTTATTGAGCAAACTTTACATGTGCTTGAACAAGCTTTTTGTTCAGCAATGGAGTCTCGTGTGGTGAGCGTGCATACAGGTTGGAGGTTGTTTGCATTACTTATTGTTTTCTTTTAAACAATTTTACCTATTGATTCAAGGTCTTTCTGTAGCTCTCCACTGGTGGTCCTTGGCTCTTGGAGAACTCTTTTGATAATTGTTTTCACTCCTATGTCTGAAATCTTGTGGGAAGAACCTGGTCGTGGACAGTTTATGGTGCTATGGTGTTCTTTCACCTACTAATTATGGCTCCAAAAGTGTTCTGTAATAAATGCCATCAAAATGTTTTGCAACAAAAAGGTTGCAAAAGTCATAAAGACAGACTATGGGGAGGAAGGGCACCACCCTATGGGATCTCCAGGTATACGAAAGGCAAAACGAAAAAAGAAGAAAAAGAGTATACCTATCAAGGGATCACTAAAAAATTGAATCGTATGAAAGTATAAATCTTTATTACAAAAACAGAGAATACATGAATCTCCTCACTGGGAGTAGAGGCACATGAAAACAATTAAAAACATTTAAAAACAGACTTGTATCCCCAAGCCAAAAACCATTTGTAATAAATGTGAAAGTGAATCACACAAAAAAATATCAGATAACCCTCATACAAATATTACATAAATAAGTAATGTAACCTGCTACACAGTATGCACTTTAAACTGTACAATATAGGTTATGTAATTATAATATATAGGCTTGGGCAGAGCCTTAGATGGTATAAAGAGGGAATAGCAGTACCTCAAGGGCTATGAGCTGTCATTTTTAGGATGACAAAGATAAAACAAGCCTGTTCCGATTAATTCACATCAATATAGTAAATAGTATAGATGAAAAAACCCCTAAGAGACTAAAGTATCACAGACAGAGCCAGGAGATGCAACCCTGATCAAGGCTTGCGTGTTTCAGTATATATAAAAAGTGCAACAATAAGCACAGGCAGAGATGATCAGACCCCTGAGTACAAGGAACATATAGACTGGTGCAATATATTTAAGACCACACGCACTATCCTAAATGAAGAGTGTATGTGTAACAGCCCCTGTACGACCGAAATGTCACCAGCAAAATCAGAGGTTAGTTATCCTGATCAGAGTCTGCAAGTATACTGCATCTATAAAGTGCAAAAGTACAGCAGAAAAATGCATACACCCTATATAATGTAGTAGTATAGGCTAGTAGAATAAAACTGAGGCATACCCTATACCAGTCATGGCGAACCTTTTACAGGCCGAGTGCCCAAACTGTAGCCCTAAACCCAATTTTTTTTCTGAAGTGCCAACCAATCCTATTATATAAAGAATTGATTGTAATCTTACCTTTACCGTCTTCTCCTCAGCAGGGGGTATCACGCTCATGCTTACCACACATGGAAGCTGAGCCCCTGCCCTTTCCAGACACAGCAGTTGGATTGATCTTTCTGGAAAAAAATTGCAGCATATTAGACAGAGATTTTAGCTGGAATGGATTCAGAGGTCACCCTTTAATCCACATCTACATTTCAAAGTATGAACATCTCAAAATCCCATAAAGACGTACGAGTTGCTCCCCTCCCCTTTCATTGTGTAGTTCTGTCCCCCTTCCTGGCCACTTACTGGTAAACATGTCTCCCATCCTGATATAGATTTCCTACATTCTGGTATATTTGTCCCCATCATGGCCCCATCCTGATAAATGTCCTCCATCCTGGTAAATGTTACCCATTCTTGCATGTTCCCCCATGCTTGTAAATGTACCCCATCCTGACATCTTGCCCATCCTTGTAAATGTTCCCCCATCCCGGCATGTACCCCATTCCTGGTAAATGTTCCCAATCCTGGTTAATTTACCCCATCCAGGTAAATGTACCCCTTCCTGATACATGTACCCTATCGTGGCATGTTTCCTCCATCCTGGCAGGCATGTTTCCTCCATCCTGGCAGGCATGTTTCCTCCATCCTGACATGCATGTTTCCTCCATCCTGGCAGGCATGTTTCCTCCATCCTGGCAGGCATGTTTCCTCCATCCTGACGTGCATGTTTCCTCCATCCTGGCGTGCATGTTTCCTCCATCCTGGCGTGCATGTTTCCTCCATCCTGGCGTGCATGTTTCCTCCATCCTGGCATGCATGTTTCCTCCATCCTGACGTGCATGTTTCCTCCATCCTGGCATGCATGTTTCCTCCATCCTGGCATGCATGTTTCCTCCATCCTGACGTGCATGTTTCCTCCATCCTGGCATGCATGTTTCCTCCATCCTGACATGCATGTTTCCTCCATCCTGGCATGCATGTTTCCTCCATCCTGGCGTGCATGTTTCCTCCATCCTGACGTGCATGTTTCCTCCATCCTGGCGTGCATGTTTCCTCCATCCTGGCAGGCATGTTTCCTCCATCCTGGCAGGCATGTTTCCTCCATCCTGGCATGCATGTTTCCTCCATCCTGGCAGGCATGTTTCCTCCATCCTGGCAGGCATGTTTCCTCCATCCTGGCATGCATGTTTCCTCCATCCTGGCAGGCATGTTTCCTCCATCCTGACATGTATTCTTTCCTCCATCCTGGCAGGCATGTTTCCTCCATCCTGGCATGCATGTTTCCCCCATCCTGGCATGCATGTTTCCTCCATCCTGGCATGCATGTTTCCCCTATCCTGGCATGCATGTTTCCTCCATCCTGGCATGCATGTTTCCCCCATCCTGGCATGCATGTTTCCCCCATCCTGGCATGCATGTTTCCTCCATCCTGGCATGCATGTTTCCTCCATCCTGGCAGGCATGTTTCCCCCATCCTGGCATGCATGTTTCCTCCATCCTGGCATGCATGTTTCCTCCATCCTGGCATGCATGTTTCCTCCATCCTGGCATGCATGTTTCCCCCATCCTGGCATGCATGTTTCCTCCATCCTGGCATGCATGTTTCCCCCATCCTGGCAGGCATGTTTCCCCCATCCTGGCATGCATGTTTCCCCCATCCTGGCATGCATGTTTCCTCCATCCTGGCATGCATGTTTCCTCCATCCTGGCAGGCATGTTTCCTCCATCCTGGCAGGCATGTTTCCTCCATCCTGGCAGGCATGTTTCCTCCATCCTGGCAGGCATGTTTCCTCCATCCTGGCAGGCATGTTTCCCCCATCCTGGCAGGCATGTTTCCCCCATCCTGGCATGCATGTTTCCCCC
Organism: Anomaloglossus baeobatrachus; assembly: GCF_048569485.1. Classification (NCBI taxonomy): domain Eukaryota; kingdom Metazoa; phylum Chordata; class Amphibia; order Anura; family Aromobatidae; genus Anomaloglossus; species Anomaloglossus baeobatrachus. Next base: position 185,788,018 of record NC_134359.1, read on the forward strand.
ATCCTGGCATGCATGTTTCCTCCATCCTGGCATGCATGTTTCCTCCATCCTGGCAGGCATGTTTCCTCCATCCTGGCAGGCATGTTTCCTCCATCCTGGCAGGCATGTTTCCTCCATCCTGGCAGGCATGTTTCCTCCATCCTGGCAGGCATGTTTCCCCCATCCTGGCAGGCATGTTTCCCCCATCCTGGCAGGCATGTTTCCTCCATCCTGGCATGCATGTTTCCTCCATCCTGACGTGCATGTTTCCTCCATCCTGACGTGCATGTTTCCTCCATCCTGGCAGGCATGTTTCCTCCATCCTGACATGTATTCTTTCCTCCATCCTGGCATGCATGTTTCCTCCATCCTGGCATGCATGTTTCCTCCATCCTGACGTGCATGTTTCCTCCATCCTGGCATGCATGTTTCCTCCATCCTGACATGCATGTTTCCTCCATCCTGGCATGCATGTTTCCTCCATCCTGGCGTGCATGTTTCCTCCATCCTGACGTGCATGTTTCCTCCATCCTGGCGTGCATGTTTCCTCCATCCTGGCAGGCATGTTTCCTCCATCCTGGCAGGCATGTTTCCTCCATCCTGGCATGCATGTTTCCTCCATCCTGGCAGGCATGTTTCCTCCATCCTGGCAGGCATGTTTCCTCCATCCTGGCATGCATGTTTCCTCCATCCTGGCAGGCATGTTTCCTCCATCCTGACATGTATTCTTTCCTCCATCCTGGCAGGCATGTTTCCTCCATCCTGGCATGCATGTTTCCCCCATCCTGGCATGCATGTTTCCTCCATCCTGGCATGCATGTTTCCCCTATCCTGGCATGCATGTTTCCTCCATCCTGGCATGCATGTTTCCCCCATCCTGGCATGCATGTTTCCCCCATCCTGGCATGCATGTTTCCTCCATCCTGGCATGCATGTTTCCCCCATCCTGGCATGCATGTTTCCTCCATCCTGGCATGCATGTTTCCTCCATCCTGGCATGCATGTTTCCTCCATCCTGGCATGCATGTTTCCTCCATCCTGGCATGCATGTTTCCCCCATCCTGGCATGCATGTTTCCTCCATCCTGGCAGGCATGTTTCCCCCATCCTGGCATGCATGTTTCCCCCATCCTGGCATGCATGTTTCCTCCATCCTGGCAGGCATGTTTCCTCCATCCTGGCAGGCATGTTTCCTCCATCCTGGCAGGCATGTTTCCTCCATCCTGGCAGGCATGTTTCCTCCATCCTGGCAGGCATGTTTCCTCCATCCTGGCAGGCATGTTTCCCCCATCCTGGCAGGCATGTTTCCCCCATCCTGGCAGGCATGTTTTCTCCATCCTGGCATGCATGTTTCCTCCATCCTGACGTGCATGTTTCCTCCATCCTGACGTGCATGTTTCCTCCATCCTGGCAGGCATGTTTCCTCCATCCTGACATGTATTCTTTCCTCCATCCTGGCATGCATGTTTCCTCCATCCTGGCATGCATGTTTCCTCCATCCTGGCATGCATGTTTCCTCCATCCTGGCATGCATGTTTCCTCCATCCTGGCATGCATGTTTCCTCCATCCTGGCATGCATGTTTCCTCCATCCTGGCATGCATGTTTCTTCCATCCTGGCATGCATGTTTCCTCCATCCTGGCATGCATGTTTCCTCCATCCTGGCATGCATGTTTCCCCCATCCTGGCATGCATGTTTCCTCCATCCTGGCATGCATGTTTCCTCCATCCTGGCATGCATGTTTTCTCCATCCTGGCATGCATGTTTTCTCCATCCTGGCACGCATGTTCCCCTCCCATGCTGGCATGTGCGTTCCCCCTCTCCGACCCCACGCTGCCATGTGCGTTTCCCCTCTCCCACCCCCCTGCTGCCATGTGCGTTCCCACTCTCCCACCCACCCCCGCTGCCATGTGCGTTCCCCCTCTCCGACCCCCCCGCTGCCATGTGCGTTCCCCCTCTCCCACCCCCCCGCTGCCATGTGCGTTCCCCCTCTCCCACCCCCCCGCTGCCATGTGCGTTCCCCCTCTCCCACCCCCCCGCTGCCATGTGCGTTCCCCCTCTCCCACCCCATGCTGCCATGTGCGTTCCCCCTCTCCCACCCCCCCGCTGCCATGTGCGTTCCCCCTCTCCCACCCCCCCCGCTGCCATGTGCGTTCCCCCTCTCCCACCCCCCCCCCGCTGCCATGTGCGTTCCCTCTCTCCCACCCCCCCCCGCTGCCATGTGCGTTCCCCCTCTCCCACCCCCCCGCTGCCATGTGCGTTCCCCCTCTCCCACCCCATGCTGCCATGTGCGTTCCCCCTCTCCCACCCCCCCCGCTGCCATGTGCGTTCCCCCTCTCCCACCCCATGCTGCCATGTGCGTTCCCCCTCTCCCACCCCCCCGCTGCCACGTGCGTTCCCCCTCTCCCACCACCCCCCGCTGCCACGTGCGTTCCCCCTCTCCCACCCCCCCCCCGCTGCCATGTGCGTTCCCCCTCTCCCACCCCCCCGCTGCAATGTGCGTTCCCCCTCTCCCACCCCATGCTGCCATGTGCGTTCCCCCTCTCCCACCCCCCCGCTGCCATGTGCGTTCCCCCTCTCCCACCCCCCCGCTGCCATGTGCGTTCCCCCTCTCCCACCCCCCCCGCTGCCATGTGCGTTCCCCCTCTCCCACCCCCCCCCGCTGCCATGTGCGTTCCCCCTCTCCCACCCCCCCCCCGCTGCCATGTGCGTTCCCCCTCTCCCACCCCCCCCCCCGCTGCCATGTGCGTTCCCCCTCTCCCACCCCCCCCGCTGCCATGTGCGTTCCCCCTCTCCCACCCCATGCTGCCATGTGCGTTCCCCCTCTCCCACCCCCCCCGCTGCCATGTGCGTTCCCCCTCTCCCACCCCATGCTGCCATGTGCGTTCCCCCTCTCCCACCCCCCCCGCTGCCACGTGCGTTCCCCCTCTCCCACCCCCCCCGCTGCCACGTGCGTTCCCCCTCTCCCACCCCCCCCCGCTGCCATGTGCGTTCCCCCTCTCCCACCCCCCCCCGCTGCAATGTGCGTTCCCCCTCTCCCACCCCCCCGCTGCCATGTGCGTTCCCCCCGCTCCCGCACCCGCTCCCGCACACGAGTTATAAAAAAAAAAAAAAAAAAAAAGCAACACACAACTTACCTGCACACGCTCCCCCGCTGCGCGCTGCTGGGTCCTCAGTTCCCACGCGGCCAGCAGACGGCGCCGGCGCTGCTCTCTGACGCTCCTCCGTCTCCTAGGCAACACACTGCAGCCTAGGGGAGGAGGAGTGTCAGAGCGGAGGAGAAATGTCTCCTCCGCTCCAACACAGGTTTGATCTGCCGGCGCGACTGCACTAGCAGATCAAACCTGCAGCATCGGGCGACAGCACACGTGCCACCAGAATGGGCTCAGCGTGCCCCTGGTGGCACGCGTGCCATAGGTTCGCCATCACTGCCCTATACCATGGTTCAGGGCAATGCCAAATAGTCTCATACTCACTATCCTAAAGGGGTAAAGCAGATGTATAGCAGGGTACCAGGAGGGGTAGGTTATTGGCAAGATAACCCCACGCGTATCACCCCCATAAAGGAGGCTTCCTCAGGGGAAAAAGACAGACAGTGTGTGGTCAAACATGTGCCCTATTTCTATCAAACACTAAATTAGATGATTGCTCACCAGTGTGCAGCTTCAGAGAGGGAAAAAAAAAAATAATATTATTTAGATCAAGCAGAATTATTTTTTATTTTTTAGCAGGGTTTATTTCTGGAGCGCATGCGCAATAGGTATTAGCCCATACTTGGTAGATTTGTCACAACGCATATACATAGGATGCAGAGTCGAATGCGCTTGCGCGCTAAGTACCTTTGGCACTCAATACGGATACCGACTTGTCACAAATATGCACAGTTAGCGCTTATTCATTATAAAGATATCCAGATATGGTGCGTAACAATCCAGAAATGCGGCGGATTACTTTTAGATAGAATAAAGTTATTTTTCATACCAGCAGGGTTTTATTTATAAGAAGCGAATGCATAATGAGGATTAGTCCATACTCACTGAACTTGCCACGGCACATATGCAGAAAATGCAGTATCAGGTGCGCTTGCGCACTAGATACCGTTAGCTTTTAATATCAGTGCCAACCAGATACATACAATTAACCCTTGTGGAGCACCATATAATAAAAAAAAAAGAGGGTTTATCTCTGAACCTGAAAAGACCGATTTCATTAAAGAGTTGGTAATCAGTAGATCTTAGAAAGAGTGTATACAGAGTTGAAAACAAACATTATCATAAAGTATCCTGCAACATATTTTGCAAAATATTTTATTCTATTTTGTTTAGAACCATAAGAAGGCGCAGCCCACATACGGAAACACAGTCAGTAATTCACTTCCTGTTTCAGTTAGGGGGAATGTCTCAAAACAGTAAAAGGTTACCTAATTCAAATGACTAGAACAGGAAGCATTGCCAATTCAATGTGTCTCAAGGTGTTACATGGGGTAAGCATGATGCCCAACACAGTGTACTGCTATAAACCATATTCTATACCATCCAGAAAGGCAGCCCACATACAGGTGAAACGGCTAACATATTAATTAAATTTCAGTTGGAACAGTAGAAAGGTACGAAAGTCATAGACCTACAAGGGAAAGATTCCCTAGTTTGAATTAATCAGTGAAAAGGCATTGTGTATTAGGTGTGACACAGGATAGCATATATGAGCCGGATAAGGACTCCATAAGTACAGTTCTAACCCAATGGATCTATAAGGGAAGGTTCCCTACTTCAATTGGCTCAGAGGGAGAGACATGGTATGTTAGGTATGGCTCAAGGTAGCACATATGAGCCAAATAAAGACTGCATTTCTAGCCCAATGAAAGAAGTATTTGGGGTACAACTGAATCTGTGCTTATAAGCCCAAATATTTACACAGATCAAATTACCCTAATTCAAATGCCTCAGTGAGGAGACATTGTCTATTCAGAACGGCTCAAGATAGAAATGAGCCAGATGAAGACTCCATGGGTCCATTTCATACCCACTTAGGGATATATATGAAACTATACAGTCAGGCCAAGGGAAAAAAAAAAAAAAAGGGGGGTTCAGCATAAGGCAGTGCTCTCACACTCTGGAGATCAAATCAGTAGGGGGATGTTTCTGGCTAGGTATGGGCCAGGGTGAGGTACCAGAAACAGTCTACTTAGCATGACAAGAACCCTGTAACCACATATTCCGACAGTACACTCGCCCAGTGGAAGCCAATGCACAGTCGGAGGGGGGGGGCCTGTGACCCTAGATTATGCCGGATAGAGGTATAGAGTGACTCTACATCTAGGGTAACTAACAAGGTGTGAGATGGAACCTTGAGGTTGGCCACCTGTTCAATCAGATGCGTAGAGTCTCTAATGTAAGATGGAGAAGACTGCGCCAAAGGTTGAAGATAAAAATCTAAATAGATGCAAGGTCTTTCAAACAAACCGCCAATACCCGACACTATAGGCCTGCCGGGGGGTTCAGGTCTACCCTTGTGGATTTTTGGTAGCATGTAGAAGGTGGGCGTGACCGGGTGTTTAGTAGTGAGAAAATTCTTCTCTTTCAGAGAGATGATGTCTTGGCTATGGGCAGTAGATATGAGTCTATCCAGACTCTTCTTAAACGTGGATGTTGGATCCGATGGCAATGCCACATAGCACTCTCTGTTAGAGAGTTGTCGTTTGGCCTCCCTGATGTACATATCTGTTGGCCACAAAACCACATTTCTCCCCTTGTCTGCTTCCTTTATAAGAAAATCCTTATTATCCTTACGTTTTGACAGGGTCTGTCTTTCTCCTATTGTTAGATTGTTGGCCCTGTTGTTATCCAATCTTAACTTCTCAATCTCACTACAGACCCTGTTAAAAAAGATGTTAATAGCTGGACACAGAGCAAAGGGAGGCGTGGCCTGGGAAAGCAAGCGTCCTGAAAAAGGTATTTTCTTACCTTGATCGTCCTCATTTTCCTCCAGAAGGCCCAGAAGATCATCGAATGCTTGTCTGTCCTCCGGAGGTAGCGTGTCGATAAGTTCTGGTCGACTATATAAATATTTGAACATGAGCTGCCTACAGAATAAGTACAGATCTTTGGTTACAATAAATTTGTCAAGCCTGTTCATCGAGGCAAATGACAAGCCCTTCGAAAGTAATGCCAATTCCACCTCTGAAAGCTGATAACTAGAGAGGTTCACTACTTGTAGGTCATCCGTATTACCTGCTACCAATTGCGCCTCCTGCTCCTCATCTCTCTCTGTGGGGGTGTCCGCCATAGCTGGTTCTTTCTGCCCCTCCTTCTTGGGTTTTGGCTTATGGCGGCCCCTCCTGGTACGCCTTCTTGATCGCTCGTGTCCGTCGATAAAAAAATCGCTTGAAGATGGTTCAGACGTCACTTGGGTTGTGTTAGATACCCTGTTAACTATTCCGCGTTTATTACCGCGATGCGTCCACCTATAGGCCCTATTCTCGGCGTAGTCACTTTTATCTCTCTGAAATTTGTTTTTCTTGCCCCTTATGATTAGAGTTGAGCGCGGTTCGCGGTTCTCTAGTTCGCGGCTCGAGTGATTTTGGGGGCTGTTCTAGATCGAACTAGAACTCGAGCTTTTTGCTAAAGCTCGATAGTTCTAGATACGTTCGAGAATGGTTCTAGCAGCAAAAAGCAGGGCTTTTTACAGCTACAGTGTGCAGGAGCCATCGCTGGCAGCCTGCCAGAAGCTGGTAACCAAGATAAACATCGGGTATCCAAGCAAAGCGCTTTGGTTAGTAACCCGATGTTTATCCTAGTTACGTGCAAGAAGCCCACACTTCCCCGCTCAGCTCACTCCGCCCCCTCCTGCACGTGGCATGTACACACACACACACACACACACACACACTCACACTCACCTGTCCCCAGCCAAGCAGTCCACGACACTGACGTCCTCAGCGCCACCCACTTCGCACTCCGCCGCCAGCACACCTGCACTCTGCACACATTGTCCCGCTCGGCTTACCTGCGGTGATGAAGTCCCGACCTCAGCGCTGTCACTGACCTCCATGGCCGCCTCTTGTCACATCACCTTCTCTCGCTTCCGACCCGAGACTGACTAGCGGTGACGTCACGGGCCGCTCGCGATACTTGGCTGTGAAGGCGGCGGTCATTGAACTCAGTGACAGGTGCTGTCAGCAGTGCAGGAGATCAGCGCAGGTAATGTACCTCGCTGACAGCAGCACTTGTCATCCCCTGCAGTGACCTGGGCTGACCCATTGATGTTAGCTCAGGTCACTGCACTGCTCTCCCAGCCAATGGGGAACATCCTGCTCTTCATTGACTGGGACAGTGTGGATCGTCATGGCAACCCCTTGGATTACACCAGACCTGGATTTGTTTTTCTTTCTAATAAATTGCTTAAAGAGGGAATATATTGGGGAGTGTTTTTTCAAATAAAAATGTGTTTGTCATGTATTTTTTTTTATTACTGACTGGGTTGGTGATGTCGGGTATCTGATAGACGCCTGACCTCACCAACCCCAGGGCTTGATGCCAGGTGACATTACACATCTGGTATTAACCTCATATATTACCCCGTTTGCCACCGCACCAGGGCACGGGATGAGCTGGGGCGAAGCACCAGGATTGGCACATCTAATGGATGCGACACTTCTGGGGCGGCTGCGGCCTGCTATTTTTAGGCTGGGGAGAGTCCAATAACCATGGACCTCCCTAGTCTGAGAATATCAGACCCCAGCTGTCTGCTTTACCTTGGCTGGTGATCCAATTTTGGGGGGACCCCTACGTGTTTTTTTTTAATTATTTATTTAATTTATAATAACAGCGTGAGGTGCCCTCAGTTTTGGATTACCAGCCAAGGTGAGGCTGCCAGCTGTGGTCTGCAGGCTGCAGCCGTCTGATTTACCCTAGTGGCTACAAAAATAGGGGGAACCCTACGTCATTTTTTTTTTCATTTTTTTGGCTAAATACAAAGCTAAGCACCCCTTAGTGCCACATGAAAGGCACCAAAGGGTGCAAAATTACAAAATGCAGGAGAGTAGGACATTATGTGTCTTTCTGCCATTATAATGACAGAAAAGACTGATATGAAGTGCACAAGCACAAGAAAATCACCAGAGCACTCTACGCTGTGAAAAGCAGTAGAAAATGGCACTGGTGTGAACATGTGACCGCCTCATGTAGGATGAAGCTATGGATCCTGGGTAAATTTATATATTTTCCCTCCTTCAGTTTTTTTGCAGTACACAAAAAAAACGGAAGGCACACGGATGACAAACAGATGACATACGGACCATCTACGGAACGGAAAAGGATGCCACACGGATGCACCCGTGAAAAAAAACGGACTGTTTTTTGCAGACCGCAAAAATGGATCGGTCGTGTTAATGTAGCCTTATTCTGATCTGCCGTTTATAAACAGCAGGCAGAAATAAGTGAATAACGCCCCCCAGCGTCAGAAAATCTCCGGGGTTTCAGGGCTAGCTGAGACCCTGGAGATCATGATTCAGGACGTTTTTTCCGGTCCCCGGTCACGTGATCACAGGTATACACCGTACACCGATGACCACGTTACAGTAAATGACAGCGCCGGTAAAAAATTATTTATCTCCCATCTGGCATGAACAAACATGATAAATCTCCTCCCCGGTCCCCTCCGGTCCCCCGGTGTCGCCAAAGTGCCCCCCTGATGCCCTCTCAGAAATCCAAGATGGCCGCGCGCACAGCAGCGCGCCGGCCGCATTCACCCTACTCCTCTGATTTCTGTCGCATGTGCCATGACACATGGGACAGAAAACTCCTCCCCAGGCTCTGCCAGGTCACCCCCTATAACCCCACCGGTGTTCCCCGGTGTCCCACGGTACCTGTGCAGCGTTGATCCCCCCACGGCCCTCTCCTTCACAATAGACGCTGCCGTATGCACAGAGCGGCTGTCAGCTCAGCTTCCTGTGTTCAGACACAGTGAGTGGTGGTTATGCATCTGTAAACTAAATGGGCGGCATGGTGGCTCAGTGATTAGCACTGCAGTCTTGCAGCGCTGAGGTCCTGGGTTCAATTCTCACCAAGGACACCATCTGCAAGGAGTTTGTATGTTCTCCCCGTGTTTGCGTGGGTTTCCTCCGGGTACTCCGGTTTCCTCCCACGCTCCAAAGACATACAGCGCTATGGAATTAATAACGCTATATAACTGAATAAATTATTATTATTACTGCAATGCCCTGCTCATGAGGTAAGGAACATAATTGATCAGGAGAGCTATATACTACATTTCCAAATGGAGGGATTTGCTTTTATAGTTTCCCTGCTGAACGACTACCAAACATGAGAGTCCGTTATACGCCACAAGAAAACACATCTAAATAGCGAGCTCTGTTGTTAAGTATTCATTCAGCTGGATAACTGGACTTAAAGGGGTATTCCATCTCCAAGATCCTATCCCCAATATATAGTAGGTGGAATAGCAATAATATCAGCAAATACCAATATTTGGAAATGTAGAATAGTTCTCCTGATTAGGCATGCCCTTATCTCATGAGCAGGGCATTGCAGCTTTGGTAGCAACCATTACGACATGGACTCTGCTGCTGTGGACCCGGGGAGATTCATTGCACCCACACTCCTCACATGAAGGGTCTGCACTCCTAGAAAATGGGGGATACGTTCCCTGAGTGTCTCCCCCCCCCATATTCTAGAGGGTCCAGAGTCGTCGTGGGACCCCTTTATTTTTTTTCTTACAATAAATTGGTGAAAGAGGAAATGTTTTGGGGACTGTTTTTTCAAATAAATTTCTTTTGTCGATTTTTTTTTTGTTAGTACTGACAGTTTATGATGTTGGGTATCTAATAGACGCCATGACATCACAAACTACTGGGCTTGATCTCAGGTGACTTTACAGCTAGTATCAACCCGATTTATTACCCCGTTTGCCACAGCACCAGGGCACGGGATGAGCTGGGGTGAAGCGCCAGGATTGGCGCATCTAGTGGATGCGCCAAGTCTGGGGTGCCTGCGGCCTGCTATTTTTAGGCTGTGAAGGCCCAATAACTATGGACCTTCCCACCCTGAGAATACCAGACCACAGCTATCCGCTTTACCTTGGCTGGTGATCCAATTTGGGGGGGACCCTACTTTTTTTGTGTAATTATTAATATTTATAAAATAATTATAAAAAAAAAGCCTGGGGGGACCTCCACATTGGATCCCCAACCACGGTAAAGCTGCCAGCTGTGGTTTTCTGGCTACAGACGTCTGCTTTACCCTAGCTGGCTATCAAAAATGGGGGGACCCAACGTCATTTTTTTTAACTATTTTTTAAATAGAAAAAATTAATGGGCTTCCCTGTATTTTGATTGCCAACCAAGGTAACGGCAGGCAGATGGGGGTGGCAACCCATAGCTGTCTGCTTTATCTGCGCTGAGAATCAAAAATACCGTGGAGCGCTACGTCATTTTTTTTAAAGATTTATTTTTACAGCACTGTGATGTCCAGCAATCAAATTACAGGGAAGCCCATTTTGTTTTTAGTTATTTAAATAAATAATTAAAAAAAATATATATGGGCTCCCGCTGCATTTTTTGTATTGCTAGCTAAGGGTAATCCAAGCATCTACTGGCTGCTAATCCCCACTGCTTGGTGTTACCTACACTGGCAATGGAAAATCCAGGGAAGCATTTTTAATTTTTTTTGCCAAAAAACTACAAAAAAATGACGTGAGCTTCGCCATATTTTTGTATGCTAGCCAGGTATAGCAGGCAGGTGCTGGAAGAGTTGGATACAGCGCCAGAAGATGGCGCTTCTATGAAAGTGCCATTTTCTGAGGCGGCTGCAGACTGCAATTCGCAGCAGTGGGGCCCAGAAAGCTCAGGCCAACCTGTGCTGAGGATTCCAATCCCCAGCTGCCTAGTTGTACCTGGCTGGACACAAAAATGGGGCGAAGCCTACGTCATATGTTTTCTAATTATTTCATGAAATTCATGAAATAATAAAAAAAGGGCTTCCCTTTATTTTTGGTTCCCAGCCGGGTACAAATAGGCAACTGGGGGTTGAGGGCAGCCGTACCTGCCTGCTGTACCTGGCTAGCATACAAAAATATGACGAAGCACACATAATTTTTTCAGGGGGCAAAAAACTTCTGCATACAGTCCTGGATGGAGTATGCTGAGTCTTGTAGTTCTGCAGCTGCTGTCTGTCTGTATGGAGAAGAGCAGACAGCAGCTGCAGAACTGCAAGGCTCAGCATACTCCATCCAGGACTGTATGCAGAAGTTTTTTGCCCACCAAAAAAATGACGTGGGCTTCGCCATATTTTTGTAAGCTAGCCAGGTACAGCAGGCAGCCACGGGCTGCCTCCAACCCCCAGCTGCCTATTTGTACCCGGCTGGGAACCAAAAATATAGGGAAGCCCGTTTTTTTTAATTATTTCACTTATTTCATCAAATAATTAAAAAACAAATGACGTGGGCTTCGACCCATTTTTGTGTCTAGCCAGGTACAACTAGGCACCTGGGGATTGGAATCCGCAGCACAGGTTAGCCCGAGGTTTCTGGGCGCCTCTGCTGTGAATTGCAGTCCGCAGCCGCCCCAGAAAATGGTGCTTTCATAGAAGCGCCATCATCTGGCGCTGTATCCAACTCTTCCAACAGCCCTGAAGGCGGGTGGCTTGTTGGGTAATAATGAGTTAATACTAGCTTTGTTTTACTAGCTAGTATTAAGCCAGAGATTCTTAATGTCAGGCACATTTGACCCGGCCATTAAGAATCTCCAATAAAGGGTTAAAAAAAAAGACACCACACAGAGAAAAAATACTTTAATAGAACTAAATACACAGACACATTAGAGACTCCATCTTTATTACCCCCTGTCAGCCCTCCACGATCCATGGTCTTCTGTCTTTCTCGTTTAACAAATGCAGCTCTGCTCCATCACTGCTGCATGTCGGAAGCAGCGTGCAGCCTTCACTCCGTGAGAGATCAGTGCTGCTGGCTGTTAGCGGTAACAGCGGTAACGCTGACAGACGCGTTACCATAGCAACGGTGCTCCGTCATGTGATTCCCGGAGCCGCGGTTAGCGGTGACGTCACCGCTAACTGCGTTGCTATGGCAACAGTGATCTCCGTTAATAACCGGCTCTGTCAGCCGGTCCCTAACGGAACGGGGAGTCGACCGTGTGCTAGAGCATGTCGCCAGTACATGGCGATACACAAATGTGCACCGTGTACCAGAGAGTGTAATGACAGGACATAGGACAGGACATGACGTCAAAGCCATGTGACCAGTCTGTAGCCAATGAGATAATAGCCACGTGACTGGTCACATGGCTATTTTGACATCACAATAGGTCCTGCATCACTGTTGGCAGTGCTGGTCACCGGGAGGATTCAGCGATCATCGGATGGAATAGCGGCAGGAGACAGAGTGCAGGAGGGATCGCGGGGAGTGGTAAGTGTTATGGCAATGTTTATTAACTGTATGTGTACATTTATAATGCGTTTTTATGTGTTTGTGATTGCCTCCCATTATATCCTATTGGTTCGAGTTCGGTTCGTCGAACGTTCGCCGAACTGAACTCGAACGAGACCTCCGTTCGACGAACCGAACTCGAGCCGAACCACGGCCGGTTCGCTCATCTCTACTTATGATATCCTTCTCAAAAACATCTAAGATATTCTTTAATCTGTTCTGAAAGGGAGTCACCACTGTTGGCTTGTCAAGTTGAAATAGAATGTGTTCCTTATTTTTAATTTCCTCTTTTAATTGTACCAGAAGGGAGCAGTCATGCTCAATTAACATGTCCAAGAGAATCAGAGAGCATGCCTGTAGTCCCTGTTCCCAAGTCACCCTGAACTGCCCATCAGTCTCCCAGGCTGGAAATATTTGTACCCGTAGCCCCCTTAGGGTAATCCTTAACTTTTTGTACTCCTCTAATGTCCGTACGTTCCACCACACCTTAACTACCCTTTTGTGCAGGTCGATCAATTCCTGCATAAGCTGCTGGTTCTCATCACGTACAGCTGATGAGTCGCCAGTTGCTCCAGTATTCAAAGCTGCACCAAATACATCCGAAGACTGGTTAGACCATATTAGTTCTCTTGCTGCTAAATCCTTGTATTACAAAGGCTATAGCAAAAAAATTGTAATCAAGAGGTTAATCCAAGTGGAATTGAAATAGTATAGTCAAAGATAGGCTGGGTGTGCCTCCTTCCAGAAGCGGTGACAGAGTGCACCAAAAAAACGGAGATAGACTATGGGGAGGAAGGGCACCACCCTATGGGATCTCCAGGTATACGAAAGGCAAAACGAAAAAAGAAGAAAAAGAGTATACCTATCAAGGGATCACCAAAAAATTGAATCGTATGAAAGTATAAATCTTTATTACAAAAACAGAGAATACATGAATCTCCTCACTGGGAGTAGAGGCACATGAAAACAATTAAAAACATTTAAAAACAGACTTGTATCCCCAAGCCAAAAACCATTTGTAATAAATGTGAAAGTGAATCACACAAAAAAAAATCAGATAGGGGGGCGTGGCTTAGCTGGGGAAGAAGAAGGATGCACATGGAGGAGCTCCTGCATCTCAATTTGTAATCTAGTGACATCCAACGCCGATCCTTAAGAAAAAGTGGCCCCAAAACAAAATCCATCTCTCTACATCTGCTGTGGAGCCCAGGAAAACAACTTTGGAGCGTTGTGGAGACTGAGGGTGCAGCAGCACTGCGATTTACTGACAGAAGAAGCATTGCTCCAAGCTCCCTCCTGCCCTACTGCCTGCAGGGACTGAGGGAGAAGGCAGAAGAGAGAGGGCTTGCTAGATGTATGGGAGCAGCTGCCATTTGAATCCAGCAGAGAGGCACAGCACCTGCACCACTCCAACCTCCCTCCCCCCTTCATTTCTCTTGGCTGGAGCTAGAGAGAGGGGCTCTGGAGGAGAGGAGACCTGCGCCCAAGGATAAATATCACCTAATTGCTCCTGGATTGGGTTGCCACCTGAGAGAGTGGGGCCCCAAGTTCCCCCTGCACCACCATTTGTAACGCTGTGAGGAGAGGGAGAGAGACTGCTGATAGCAGAGCACAGCAGATAGCTACACCATCAATCAGCAGAGGTACCTGGAAAACAGGAACAGAGACATTGGCCTGGGATCCACTCCTGTACTGGGGTTTACAGAGAGGAGGGGAAGGCTCAGGGAGAGGAGACTGAACTGTAAGGGGTTAAGTTCCTAGGACAGCACCAAGACCAGAGCAGCCTGCTTCCCTCCCCCGTGCTCATCTGGACAATAAAAAACCAGCACAGGGGAAATTTAACTCATCCCAAGCTGCCTGTTGCTGGATCGCAGATGCTGCTCACTCCATGTTAATGCAGCAAAACGTAAGTGGCTGGACATAAAACCCCTCTAGGTTATACATTGATATATAAAAAGTACAGCTAGAGCTGACGATTCTAAGCATACAACAAACAGAAGCTCCAGTATAAGGTGCAAGAACAATGTGCAACAGTGGTGAACAGTGACATCTAGTGGTCAAGATAAGAAAAGGGCTGCAGCAGCTGAGATATAGAAAGTTAAAAGGGGAAAGGAAAAAAAAGAGGACAAGCTTACTCCAAATGCGTTAACCCAACCTACTTTCTCCCAGCAAAGTTCTATTAAGACCAGGTCTAGAAAATGGGGAAAAACTACAAATTACAATTTGACGAGCCAAACAAAACCCTGAAAACTCCAAAGAAGAACCAGGAAGGGGATAAATCTAAAAAACAACACACCCAAGAGATGTCAGCACAAAAATCCAGACAAGCACCAACCACCAACTTCACACTATCAGACAGTGATGAGGATGAAGAGACACTAAGCGGAACTGCCAATCTCATGGAACACATCAAAGCCCTTCCTACAGCAAACTGCATCAGAAACCTATTTAAGGAATTCACGCAGACCATAAAAGAAGAGATGGCTGAACTTAAAAGTGACATAAAACAGATCTATACAAGAGTTCATACCCTTGAAAACGACTTTGACCAAATTACAACGCACTCAGAGAGAGTGACAGAAATCCTGATCGACAAACAAAAAGAGATCTTCTTGCAAAAACTTCACATAGATGATCTCGAGAACAGGTCCAGAAGGAATAACCTTCGAATTCGAGGATTACCAGAATCAGTAGAAGACAAAGACATTCACACAGCCCTTAAGCTGGGTTTACACAATGCAACATCGCAAAGGACATCGCTGTAACGTCACCGGTTTTGTGACGTAACAGCGACCTCCCTAAGTCTCTGCTAAGTCGCTGGTGAGCAGTCAAACAGGCAAACCTGGCCAACAACGCAACAGCGATCCGGACCTTCAGAGCGACCTAGCTGGTTGTTGGGGACGTTGATAAGCAGCCTTTTGAAAGGGAAGTTGTTAACAAAGTCGCTGCAAAGTCTTTCACACACTGAAACTTTCCAGCGATGCTTGCTGCACAGCGGGAAACAAAGGACCTAGGAATGGTCCTGAACGATTTGTAACGATTACAACTTCACAGCAGGGGCCAGGTCGCTGATAGGTTTCACACACTGCAACATCGCAAACAACATCGCTATTGCGTCACAAAACCGGTGACGTTACAGCGATGTCGTTTGAGATGTTGCAGTGTGTAAACCCAGCTTTACACAGATATTTAATACTCTACTTGGCAAAGAAGAAACCATTGACATAGGGTTAGAAAGAGCCCACAGAGTTTACAAACCCAAAACTGCAAACTGGGATAAACCAAGGGATGTTCTATGTTGTTTACAAACCTTTAAAATAAAGGAACAAATCTACCAAAAAGCGAGATACACCCGCAAGATTGAATATGAAGAGACAGAAATACAAATCTATCAGGACCTTTCAAAGCTTACTTTAGATCTGAGAAGACAATTACAGCCCTTAACAAAAACACTGAGAGAAAAAAATATAATTTACAGATGGATGTTTCCTTTTGGTTTAGCCATCTCCTTTGACAACAAAAATCTAATCAGAACTCCAGACGATCTTCCCTTTGTCCTCAATAAGTTGGACTTAATATAAAGATACCAGATTGGACCTCCGCCGAAGATTTCCTTCACTTGCCTGCACTACCTAAACGTGACAAATGGACCACAACATCACCACCCAGAGCAAGTAAAGTGAGAAAACTGAATCAGGGGCCAAACAAGACTCCAAGAAAAAGACAAGGGGAACAAGATGAAAATGGATGATGACTCTCCAATACCTTTATATACCTGACCTCATCATTCAAGATTAAGAAATACCCTGATGAGAAACGGAAAAGAAAAGATATTCATATAAAAAAAAAAATCCTTTTTTTTTTCCTCTCTCTCTCTCCCTCCTCTCCCTCTGTTAACCTTCCACCCAACGTTTTCGTTCGGGGGAGGAGGAGAGAATTGGAGAGAAGTCGTAGTTTTGTCTAAGTTTACCACATGATTGCGTATGTTCCCAATTCAGTTCCTGTTCTAAAGACATTAAATTTGTTGAAATAGAGACATCGGGACTTAGTCCTCTTTCTATCTGCCTGTGATTTGTGCATATCGTTCAATCAAATCACAATTCTACAAAGAACTCTCTTGGACGCTCATGACCTCTATCCTCATCGTTCAAGCAACAGAACCGAAGACCATTGGTTGTAACTATACAAATATGGAATGTTTGCTTTAATTAGTTATTATTTATCATTTATAACTGACTTGTTATCTCACCCTCTTACATTACATTTACTGATAAGACTTAGCTGGGAGATAGTGCCCCCTAGTTCACTTCACTGAAAGTGTCAAGTACATATACTGTCTAAAAGTACTACATCCTAGGTCCACGCCCCCACGGACCGGAAAATCCACTATTGCAGATTACACTGGAAGGGATTGGCTTGGCTTACCCTATCCCTTCCAGCTGAAAATTTTCTTTGTTTTTTCATTTCTCAATTTGAGAAATCCACAACGTCTCAAGGCTATGGCTAAGAGACTCAAATATCTCACACTCTACCCTATACTAAATCTTTTTCACCCTTCCCAGATACCTACCCAAATTTCAAAGATAAATTATCAATTATTTCATGGTAACTATGGCTAATCTTAACTTTATAACGTTCAATGTTAAAGGCATGAACATCCCCCAAAAAAGATCACAAATACTGAGCTATCTTAACAAACACCAAATAGATATCGCTCTTCTCCAGGAGACTCACTTCAAGAAGACGTACACACAAGTAACAAAAAATAAGGTCTACACCAGATGGTTTAATGCCAATTCCCCAATCAAGAAAAATAAAGGGGTCTCGATTATTATCCATAAAAAGATAACCTCAAAGACGTCATTTATGATCCAGACGGCAGGTTCATCTTCTTGAAATGCCAACTATACAACTCCTTATACACAATCATAAACATCTACGCCCCAAATACTAACCAGCTGCCCTTCTTTAAGAAAATATTCAACACTCTGCATCTTTTTTCAGAAGGGAATATAATATTAGGAGGTGACTTCAATATCCCTCTACACCCTCCATCAGACACCTCAGATGGACATTCAACGATCCCAATTAAAACAGTAAATTTCATTAAAAAATCCCTCACAGAATTACTTCTGGTCGACAGCTGGAGGATCTCATACCCCTAAACCAAAGATTACTCTTATTACTCACAAGTCCATAAGAAATACTCCAGAATAGATTATCTATTCATATCCCATCAACTTCTAAGCAATGTTGAAAAAATACATTATGATATAATATTACTTTCTGATCATGCCCCCCTACTTTTAAACATAAAGCTTTCACAAGGCAGAAGATGCCCACTCAATTGGAAACTCAACAATAGTTTAATAAAAAACAAAACTTCTCAAGACCACATAAGAACGTCCATCCAAAACTACTTTAGAGAAAATTGCTTCAATAACATATGTGACCCTAACGTTTGGGAAGCCCACAAAGCAGTTCTACGAGGTACTTTAATAGAACTAAATAGCACTAGAACCAAAAAAGAAAGAGAAAAAACAACAATTTCCCTTCTAGACTAAATAAAAAACTTAGAAGGACAACATAAAACAAATCAAAACCCTTCATTACAGAAGGACTTATTCAAGTTAAGATCTGAGCTCAGAGCTCTTTTAAATAAAAAAAGCAAAAAATACCTTAACTATGCAAGGTTTCGATCCTACCTTTACTCCAACAAAAGTGGACATAATTTAGCAAACATGATTAAAAAACAAATAAATACAACATATATCACAAAAATTAAAAATACGAATGACAAAGTACATCACAAAACTGAAGACATTGCTAATATTTTCTCTTCATACTACTCCAACTTATACAACCTCACAACAGCACAAGAGTCTCAAGAGGGGAAAACAAAACTCATAAAAACTTTCCTAAAAGAGCTGAAATTACCTAAACTCACAACCCAACAAGCACAAAATCTAACGATCCCAATATCCTCCCAAGAAGTAGAATCATCCATAAACTCAACTCCGGGAGGGAAAAGTCCAGGCCCGGATGGTTTTTCAATTGAGTACTACAAAATTTTTAAAACAGAACTAGTTCCACATATGACAAACTATTTTAACTATATAAACAAGAATAACCCATTCAATAAAGAAGCCCTAACAGCTCACATAACTCTAATCCCAAAAGAAGGAAAAGATCCATCCCTTTGCGGAAGCTATAGACCAATTTCGCTGATTAACAATGACGTAAAACTGTATGCCAAAATCATAGCAAAAAGAATGCAAAACATAATACCTGATCTTATAAACCTAGAACAAGTGGGATTTACAAAAGAGAGAGAAGCAAAAGATAATGTAATTAAAACACTAAATGCCATTCAATATGCAAAACATAACAATATTGAAACTGCAATCATCACCTCAGATGCAGAAAAAGCTTTCGACCGCGTCAATTGGCTATTTATCGAACAAACTTTAAAAAAAATTGGCTTTCCACCCTTATTCATTGACAAAATCCTGGCACTTTATACCACCCCAACCGCAAAGCTAAAAATAAATAATGAACTCTCCTCTAGTTTTAACATAAAAAATGGAACCAGACAGGGCTGTCCCCTTTCACCACTTCTATTTATTCTAACAATAGAAACCTTTCTCCAGAAAATAAGACAAAATCCCAAGATCTCAGGCCTGAAATGCAACCAAATAGAATACAAATCCGCGGCATTTGCAGATGACATACTTTTCATTTTAACGAACCCTTCAAATTCAATTAAGGCCCTTACCGCAGATTTCAAGTTATATAGTGAAGTCTCCAACTTCAAAATAAATTTTTCAAAATCCCATTTATTAAACATTAACATTCCCCCCAAAATATGGAAAAATGTATCAGAATCATCCCCTTTCAGTATTAGCAATTCCATCACCCACCTAGGCGTAAGAATTAGCAACTCCCTGTCTCAACTATACGATCTGAATCTCAAGCCACTTTTTAACAAAATAGAAGCCGACATTTCCGCTTGGAGCAGTTTACCAATCTCGTGGTTTGGGAGAACCAATTTAATCAAGATGATCATTCTGCCAAAAATCTTATATCTTCTACAAGTAATCCCTACAGATATCCCACAACATTTCTTCAGCAAATTGAAAAACATGATCTCAAATTTTATATTGCTTAAAAAGAGCCCTAGACTAAAGTACACTATACTGACTGCTCCTAAATCTAAAGGAGGTACAGGACTCCCAGATTTTGAACGCGATTGGCTAGCCACACACATAGCCAGACTCATTGAGATGAGGACAAACCCCACTAGAAAACTGTGGACTACCTTGGAAATCAGCAACTTAAAAGGAGACCTATCACATTTTCTATGGCCAACCCCTCACAACAGATTCAAATATAAAGACATACTGAACCCTTTTAGCAAAGTAACACTTAAGCTTTGGCACAAATTTAATAAAAAACTAGATCTAATTCCGAACATTTGCAGAGCCACCCCCATTTTACATGTAATCCCGCAAAAATTTAGACTCCTAAAAAACAAAATTAGGACATCAAAAAATCTCTGCAACATAACACTGTCAGAGATAATCCATAACCATGAACCATTAACTATACAAGAGCTAAAATCCATCTTTAATCCAATAGATTTAAAAGATAAAGACCTAGCCATCATTAGAGACCTAGCTTCATATCACATCCCAGATATTTCCCCTTCAAACCCGTCCCCCCAACAAGAATTTCTACTACATGCTCAAGGGAAGAATAGGCTAATCTCAAAAATATACAAGCTACTATATAACACTTCGGAAAAACCTTCTTACATTAATAGGTGGGAAATGGAACTAAACACCACGTTCAACCCTAGTGAAATTCAAATGATCTTCAACAACGCCCACAACCTATCAACCTCATCTAGATATCAAGAACTCAACTATAAAATTATCTCACGGTGGTATAAAACCCCAGACATTCTCTACAAAATTGACAACTCCTTGTCACCACACTGCTGGAGATGTAATCAAATGACTGGCACCCCTTCACACATTTGGTATCATTGCCCAAAAATAGCAAAATATTGGGATTCCATTAAAATTCATATAGAAAATGCTCTCAAGACCAAACTCACTTTCAACCCAAACTTTATTATCCTCAATCTAGATCCACAAAAGGAACACCTAAACAAACTCTCAATAATACCTCATCTCATAAATGCAGCAAAACTTCTAATAGCCAGACACTGGAAAGAAGGTGATGCACCGAGTCTAACCGAGTGGTTCAATTAATCAAATCTTATAAGCATACATGAAAAAGCCCGATTGCATTACACTAGGAAAAATGCGAAGCTTTTAGAATCTTGGGACAAATGGGACAGATACCAAAAGCTAACTAAAATCTCTTGACAAATTTTCTCATCCAAAGATAACACATTAGCTCAGAAACCAAATAGACAGTTAAGCAAAACAAACACGTTGCTCATACACACCTCTGAAAACAAAGCCTTTTCATACTTTCATATATATAAATCCTAGTAACCAGACACCTTCTTAGAAATAGGTGGGAATCTCACCTTTTTCCCCTTCCCCTACCCCCTCTACATTCCCAACCCCTTGGCCTCTCTTTACTTTATACCAACCTCACGTCCCAATCTCTCCCTCTTTCCTTTCTTTTTCTCTTTCCTTTCATCTGAAAAATACATGTTTATGCTTATTTGTTGTTGCAATTTCATTTCTGTAATATTAAGAAACATCTTAAATAAAGAATTTACAAAAAAAAAAAAAAAATCAGATAACCCTCATACAAATATTACATAAATAAGTAATCTAACCTGCTACACAGTATGCACTTTAAACTGTACAATATAGGTTATGTAATTATAATATATGGGCTTGGGCAGAGCCTTAGATCGTATAAAGAGGAAATAGCAGTACCTCAAGGGCTAGGAGCTGTCTTTTTTAAGATGACAAAGATAAAACAAGCCTGTTCCGATTAATTCACATCAATATAGTAAATAGTATAGATGAAAAAACCTCTAAGAGACTAAAGTATCACAGACAGAGCCAGGAGATGCAACCCTGATCAAGGCTTGCATGTTTCAGTATATATAAAAAGTGCAACAATAAGCACAGGCAAAGATGATCAGACCCCTGAGTACAAGGAACATATAGACTGGTGCAATAGATTTAAGACCACACGCACTATCCTAAATGAAGAGTGTATGTGTAACAGCCCCTGTACGACCGAAATGTCACCAGCAAAATCAGAGGTTAGTTATCCTGATCAGAGTCTGCAAGTATACTGCAGCTATAAAGTGCAAAAGTACAGCAGAAAAATGCATACACCCTATATAATGTAGTAGTATAGGCTAGTAGAATAAAACTGAGGCATACCCTATACCATGGTTCAGGGCAATGCCAAATAGTCTCATACTCACTATCCTAAAGGGGTAAAGCAGATGTATAGCAGGGTACCAGGAGGGGTAGGTTATTGGCAAGATAACCCCACGCGTATCACCCCCATAAAGGAGGCTTCCTCAGGGGAAAAAGACAGTGTGTGGTCAAACATGTGCCCTATTTCTATCAAACACTAAATTAGATGATTGCTCACCAGTGTGCAGCTTCAGAGAGGGAAAAAAAAAAAAATAATAATATTTAGATCGAGCAGAATTATTTTTTAGTTTTTAGCAGGGTTTATTTCTGGAGCGCATGCGCAATAGGTATTAGCCCATACTTGGTAGATTTTTCACGACGCAAATACATAGGATGCAGAGTCGAATGCGCTTACGCGCTAAGTACCTTTGGCACTCAATACGAATGCCGACTTGTCACAAATATGCACAGTTAGCGCCTATTCATTATAAAGATATCCACATATGGTGCGTAACAATCCAGAAACGCGGCGGATTACTTTTAGATAGAATAAAGTTATTTTTCATACCAGCAGGGTTTTATTTATTAGAAGCAAATGCATAATGAGGATTAGTCCATACATTGAACTTGCAAAATATTTTATTCTATTTTGTTTAGAACCATAAGAAGGCGCAGCCCACATACGGAAACACAGTCAGTAATTCACTTCCTGTTTCAGTTAGGGGGAATGTCTCAAAACAGTAAAAGGTTACCTAATTCAAATGACTAGAACAGGAAGCATTGCCAATTCAATGTGTCTCAAGGTGTTACATGGGGTAAGCATGATGCCCAACACAGTGTACTGCTATAAACCATATTCTATACCATCCAGAAAGACAGCCCACATACAGGTGAAACAGCTAACATATTAATTAAATTTCAGTTGGAACAGTAGAAAGGTACGAAAGTCATAGACTTACAAGGGAAAGATTCCCTAGTTTGAATTAATCAGTGAAAAGGCATTGTGTATTAGGAGTGACACAGGATAGCATATATGAGCCGGATAAGGACTCCATAAGTACAGTTCTAGCCCAATGGATCTATAAGGGAAGGTTCCCTACTTCAAATGGCTCAGAGGGAGAGACATGGTATGTTAGGTATGGCTCAAGGTAGCACATATGAGCCAAATAAAGACTGCATTTCTAGCCCAATGAAAGAAGTATTTGGGGTACAACTGAAGCTGTGCTTATAAGCCCAAATATTTACACAGATCACATTATGGTGGAGAATGCGGGCATGGCAGCCTGGTTGCTAAGGGCAATGGCCTAAGAGGTACTTACCCGGAAAAAAAAAAAAAAGGAATTTTGCGGTGGATCGGCGGGTCCACGAAGCTTACAGGTGTTGCAGCCTGGTTGCTAGGGACAACCCAGTTTTCACATGTTTATGATCAAGCCTGCAAAGTTACAGTTTAACTCAGCAGCCACTATGGAGGATCTTGTAAAGCAGCTGGCCCAGGCTAATGCTCAGCAGCAACAAACCAATGTCCAGCTCCAGCGGGCGTTCATTCAGCAACAGGAGACAAAAAGCTTGTTGGCTAAGCAGCTTTCTGCTCTGCGAAAAGCGCTCCCAGCGGTAACTCCAGGTCATCCAGTCCTTCCTGCGGCCCAGGACAGAGTAAGGGCAGCACTTACGAGGATGAGTGCAGAGGATGACCCAGAAGCCTTTCTCTCCGTGTTTGAGAGGACCGCTGAGCGAGAGAAATTGTCTATCGACCGTTGGACTGATGTCGTGGCCCCGTTCTTGGTAGGTGAACCCCAAAAAGCCTACCTGGATCTCAGCACGGAGGATGCCAAGGACTATGGCACACTGAAAGGTGAGATCCTTGCACGAATGGGGGTTAACACTTCTCTCCGGGCCCAACGAGTGAATCAGTGGTCCTTTGAGGAGGGAAAACCTGCACGCTCACAGGCCCATGTCTTACTGGACCTTGTAAAAAAATGGCTGCAGCCGGAGACCTTGAACCCCGGACAGATGAATGAGCGGGTGGTGATTGAACGGTTTGTGCGGACTTTGCCAGCCCCCATTCAACGGTGGGTGGGACAGGGGGACCCCGGTACCCTAGACCAGCTAGTGAATTTGGTGGAACGCTACACAGCTACCCAGGAGTTGGTCCGGGACTCTGCTTCACGGCGGGCACTCCGTAGGGATACGACCCCTTCACAGTTGGTAAAAGACTCTCGTCCCTCCTCGGGTGCTGCCCCGTCTTCAGCCCTGGCAGAGAGTAAACCCCAGACTAAGGTCAGCAGGAGTCCCGGTTCCCCAAAGTCAGACACCCAAAACAGGGACACCTCTGCTGTTATGTGCTGGCGGTGCCATCAGCTCGGGCATGTGATGGCACAGTGCCCACTCACATCAGAACCCATGGACTGCCGGTACGCTCGCCGGGTATCAATGTATGCCCATACTGTTTGTACCGTAAGCACTGTTACTATGGGGGAGGAGCCCCATCTCTGCAAAGTACGTGTTAATGGCTATACAGCAGAGGCTTTGTTGGACTCAGGAAGTTTAGTGACTCTTGTACATGCCTCCTTGGTCTCCGGGGAAAACCCTACGGGACATAAAGTAGGGGTACTTTGTATTCATGGAGACCTACGTGAATACCCTATGGAAAGGGTCACCATTGCTACCTCGTGTGGAGAGGTTCAACATGAAGTGGGGGTGATGAAAAGACTTCCATATGCTGTTATTTTGGGAAGAGACTTGCCCCTGTTCTGGACATTATGTGGGAGGCGACCTAGCCCTCCGAGGTGTATGATTGAACCAGGCCCTGAGCCGGACGATCCCGACTCAGGGATACCTGCCGTAGGGGTCACCAGTATAGGGACAGAGTGTAACCCTGCCAGGTTCCCCCTAGAGGTAATGGCAGGAGAGGTTGAGCCACCCGAGGCAATCCCGGAGTTGAACGTGTCTCCAGATAATTTCGGAACAGCACAGCTCCGGGACCCCACATTGGCTCCTGGACGTGGAAATGTACAGGTAATTGATGGGGTACCCCAGCGGCCTGGTGCCAGGCTGGAAACTCCCTACATGGCTCTAAAGCGAGAGTTGCTCTATTGGGTTGATACAATCCGGGGGGAAATAGTGGAACAGTTGGTGGTCCCTCAGCCGTACCGCCGTCAGACCTTGGAATTGGCTCATAACCACCTAATGAGTGGGCACCTAGGTGAAGAGAAAACGCGGGAACGCATGTTTCAGCGGTTTTACTGGCCAGGGGTCGGCGTAGAAATTAAGAGGTTCTGTGAGTCCTGCCCAGTTTGTCAGTTGACCGCACCAACGCACCGTTTCCGTAGTCCTCTGATACCTTTACCCATTATAGAGGTGCCTTTTGAGCGGATTGCTATGGATCTGATCGGACCCATTGTAAAATCGGCCCGTGGTCACCAGCACATCCTGGTAGTGATGGATTACGCGACACGTTATCCGGAGGCCATTCCACTACGTCACACCTCGGCGAGGCTTATTGCTCGGGAGTTGTTTGCTATATTCTGTCGCGTGGGGTTACCCAAAGAAATCCTGACCGATCAGGGCACTCCCTTTATGTCTAAAATTACAAAGGAACTGTGCAAACTCCTCCAGATCAAGCAGCTACGCACGTCAGTGTACCATCCCCAGACTGATGGTCTAGTGGAACGTTTTAATAAAACTCTGAAGGCTATGTTGAAAAAGGTGGTCTCCAAAGAGGGGAAAGATTGGGACATGTTATTGCCCTATTTAATGTTCGCTATCCACGAGGTCCCACAATCTTCCACCGGGTTCTCGCCATTTGAGTTACTGTATGGCAGACATCCGCGGGGACTGCTGGATATAGTTAAGGAAACTTGGGAACAGGAGCCCACCCCTCACAAAATCACAGTGGAATACGTTATGGGTATGCAGGATCGTATCACGGCAATAATGCCCATTGTTAAAGAGCATTTGCTGGATGCTCAGGCAGCCCAAAGTACTCAGTATAATAGAAAGGCCTCCATCAGGTCTTTTAAACCGGGAGATCGTGTCTTAGTCCTAATACCTACTGCAGAAAGTAAGTTCTTAGCCAAATGGCAAGGTCCCTATGAGATCCGGGAGAAAGTGGGGGAAGTAAACTATAAGGTGTATCAGCCAGGTAGAAGAAAACCAGAGCAAATCTACCATGTAAACCTGCTGAAGGCGTGGAAAGACAGGGACTGTATGGTGGCTGACGTAACGTTGGACCTAACCTTTTCAGGTGCCTTGACAACAACAAAGGAGGAGTCCCCTGATGATGAATTGGGAGTGAGGATAGGGGATTCTCTCTCAAAACAGCAGAGACGGGAGTCTCGGAGATTAGTGCAGCGGAATACGGATGTGTTCTCAAGCCTACCCGGCCGAACAACCGTAATCCACCATGATATTGTCACCGAGCCTCAAGTAAGGGTACGCCTGAGGCCATACCGGGTACCAGAGGCTCGTAGGCAAGCCATTGCGGAGGAGGTAAAAAAGATGCTCCAACTAGGGGTTATTGAAAAATCCACGAGCGAATGGGCCAGTCCCATTGTGCTGATCCCGAAACCAGACGGTTCTTTAAGATTCTGTAATGACTTCCGAAAGTTAAATGAGGTATCGAAGTTTGATATGTATCCCATGCCCAGGGTCGACGAGCTGATAGAGAGACTGGGACGGGCCCACTACTTCACGATTCTCGATCTCACTAAAGGTTACTGGCAGGTGCCGCTGACAGAGGCGGCAAAAGAAAAGACCGCTTTTGTCACGCCATGGGGGCTCTATCACTATGTCGTCTTGCCATTTGGTTTACATGGGGCTCCGGCCACGTTTCAGAGATTAATGGACATAGTGTTAGAACCCCATCAACCATATGCCTCCGCATATTTGGATGACATCATCATCTATAGCAGTGACTGGAGCACCCACTTATCTCAGGTACAAGCGGTAGTGGATTCGCTCAGAGCTGCTGGTCTGACGGCGAATCCAAGCAAATGTGCTATGGGTCTCAAAGAAGCCCGTTACTTGGGGTATGTGATAGGCCAAGGGGTTATCAAGCCACAAGTAAACAAAATCGAAGCCATTCAAAACTGGCCTCGTCCCCTTACCACAAAACAGGTAAGAGCCTTTCTGGGTATAATGGGGTATTACCGACGATTCATACCCAATTTTGCTGGATGGTCGGCGCCTTTGTCCGATCTTTTAAAAGGGAAGAAGTCGGTCATGGTCCACTGGAATACACAAGCAGAGGAAGCCTTTCAGGTGCTAAAGGTAGTCCTATGTGGTCAGCCTGTCCTTGTCAACCCTGACTTTCAAAAGGAGTTTATAGTACAGGCAGATGCCTCTGAGGTGGGTCTGGGTGCAGTTCTGTCCCAGGAGGTAGATGGAGAAGAGCACCCGGTCACCTATTTGAGTAGAAATCTCACCCCGGCAGAGAAGAACTATAGCATAGTGGAGAAGGAGTGTTTGGCCATAAAATGGGCTCTGGAATCCCTACGCTACTACCTGCTGGGGCGACAATTTCGCCGGATGACAGACCACTTACCTTTGGTCTGGATGAGGAATGCTAAGGAGAGAAATGCTAGAGTCACCAGGTGGTTTCTCTCCTTGCAGAACTTTCACTTTTCTATGGAACACCGGGCTGGTAGGTTGCAGGGCAATGCGGATGCCCTGTCCAGAGGTCCCTGTAGGTTGGCAAAAGTTCAACCCCGCCCGTTTGAACTGAGGGGGGGTATATGTGAGACAGTGACAGGGGTAATATTTGACGACCGCTATGTGTCCCCCAGAATGTGTCTGGAAACCCTCTGAGTTTGCTATAGCTATTACTGGGAGTATAGCACAAAGGGTAACAGGGAGACAGATCCCTCCTCCCAGTCCAGGTTTTGTAGCAATCCTCATGTCCGGCATTTTCGTTTAAAATCATGCAGAGCACAGCAGGGTGTGTCTCAGTTGAGAGCCAGGCTTGGTGAAGCTAACACATGCCATGTGAGCTGGGCTGACTCTGTGTGGAGTGAACACAGGCCAAGAGTGTGAGCCTAGGAGAACCTTACACAGATCCCTGCGGTTAACGGGGTCCTAAGGTAACAAGACTTTTTGATGCAAAGAATTTGTCTATATGCACCGGCTGTGATCCGGAAGAGACTTTGACAGTGGGAAATTGGATCTATTTATGCTGCAACAATAAATAGACTGTTGGTGTGAACACGTTGCTGCCTCACTGCCTCACGTTTTTGCCCAAGCAACGCTGCTACCTCACACTCTGTATACACTCTTTCTAAGATCTACTGATTACCAACTCTTTAATGAAATCGGTCTTTTCAGGTTCAGAGATAAACCCTCTTTTTTTTTTTTTTATTATTATATGGTGCTCCACAAGAGTTAATTGTATGTATCTGGTTGGCACTGATATTGAAAGCTAACGGTATCTAGTGCGCAAGCGCACCTGATACTGCATTTTTTGCATATGTGCCGTGGCAAGTTCACTGAGTATGGACTAATCCTCATTACGCATTCGCTTCTTATAAATAAAACCCTGCTGGTATGAAGAATAACTTTATTCTATCTAAAAGTAATCCGCCACATTTCTGGATTGTTACGCACCATATGTGGATATCTTTATAATGAATAAGCGCTATTTGTGACAAGTCGACATCCGTATTGAGTGCCAAAGGTACTTAGCGCGTAAGCGCATTCGACTCTGCATCCTATGTATATGCGTCGTGACAAATCTACCAAGTATGGGCTAATACCTATTGCGCATGCGCTCCAGAAATAAACCCTGCTAAAAAATAAAAAATAATTCTGCTCGATCTAAATATTTTTTTTTTTCCTCTCTGAAGCTGCACACTGGTGAGCAATCATCTAATTTAGTGTTTGATAGAAATAGGGCACATGTTTGACCACACACTGTCTGTCTTTTTCCCCTGAGGAAGCCTCCTTTATGGGGGTGATACGCATGGGGTTATCTTGCCATTAACCTACCCCTCCTGGTACCCTGCTATATGAGACTATTTGGCATTGCCCTGAGCCATGGTATAGGGTATGCCTCAGTTTTATTCTACTAGCCTATACTACTACATTATATAGGGTGTATGCATTTTTCTGCTGTACTTTTGCACTTTATAGCTGCAGTATACTTGCAGACTCTGATCAGGATAACTAACCTCTGATTTTGCTGGTGACATTTCGGTCGTACAGAGGCTGTTACACATACACTCTTCATTTAGGATAGTGCATGTGGTCTTAAATCTATTGCACCATTCTATATGTTCCTTGTACTCAGGGGTCTGATCATCTCTGCCTGTGCTTATTGTTGCACTTTTTATATATACTGAAACACGCAAGCCTTGATCAGGGTTGCATCTCCTGGCTCTGTCTGTGATACTTTAGTCTCTTAGAGGTTTTTTCATCTATACTATTTACTATATTGATGTGAATTAATCGAAACAGGCTTGTTTTATCTTTGTCATCCTAAAAAAGACAGCTCATAGCCCTTGAGGTACTGCTATTCCCTCTTTATACCATCTAAGGCTCTGCCCAAGCCCATATATTATAATTACATAACCTATATTGTACAGTTTAAAGTGCATATTGTGTAGCAGGTTACATTACTTATTTATGTAATATTTGTATGAGGGTTATCTGATATTTTTTTTGTGTGATTCACTTTCACATTTATTACAAATGGTTTTTGGCTTGGGGATACAAGTCTGTTTTTAAATGTTTTTAATTGTTTTCATGTGCCTCTACTCCCAGTGAGGAGATTCATGTATTCTCTGTTTTTGTAATAAAGATTTATACTTTCATACGATTCAATTTTTTGGTGATCCCTTGATAGGTATACTCTTTTTCATCTTTTTTCGAAAAGTCATAAAGACAGCTCACTGGTTTTAGCCATCTTGAGATGTTTCTTGTGTGGCACCCTGGTAATGAAAGACCTTTTTGTAGGCCATCAGTTCAACCAGCTGATATTCTTTTTCACTCAGTGGCAGAATTGCTTTCTAATTACTGATAGATTTCAGCTGCTGTTATGACTTTCCAGGACTTTTTCTCACCTTTTTTTCTTTATGTGTTCAATACTTTTTCCCTGTGTCCTTTCTCATTGCTACATATCACTAACTTTATGAACATCTATGGTTTGATTTCTTTGGTTGTGTGGATTGGATGGACCGTTACTGACATCTGGTGGAAAATGTACGCCAGTAGCACTTTTAGAAATATATTTACTCAACAAATTGGTGATGTTCTATTCTGTACTTATTTTACCCGCTGTATATAGCTTATATAGATAGAATAAGGAGTGAAGAAATTTGGAAAAACTACACGTTTATTAATTTAATTTTTAATCAGATTTTCTTCTGTGAAACATTATCTGTTCCTTGATATAAACATTGTTAGATAAGTGTATATAAATACGGCATACAATGGCATTAGTTATTATTGGCTATGTTTATTAACCCCTTCACGACCGCGGGCCGTAAAATTACGTCCTATTTTAACGTGACTTAACGACCAGGGACGTAATTTTACGGCCTAAACTTCATTTGATTGCCGTGGCCATAGCAACGGCTTTCAAATGATGTCCCCTGATGTTTCTTACAGCAGGGGACCTTTGCTTGACCCCAGGGGGGGTGGCATCGCCACCCCCCATAGGCGATCGATGTGATTGGCTGTTCAAATCGGAACCGCCAATCACATTGATCACGCTGTTTTCGGCAAAAAAAAATGCCAAAAATAGCGTGATCTTGTAAAATCCAGCTAGGACCGGAGCTGCAGCAGCTCCGATCATTGGCTGGAAGCAAGCAGACACCGTGGCTTCCCCTGCAGCACTGATTGGAGCGATCGTGCAATGACGCGCAATCGCTCCAATCAGTGTGCAGTGGGGCGGTCTGATCTGCCGGTGGCCGCCCTCCCCAGGCCTGTGCTGGTCTGGGGACCCTCCCCCAACATGTCTGCAGCGTGCAGCACTGGCTGGTACTAGTGGTACCACGCCACTGCTGCTGCTGTTGTGCTGTCACGTCACGTCGCAGGAGCAGGAGCGGTGAGTATTGTGCTCACCTTGCAGCCCCTGCGCGTGCCCCCTGCGATCTGCCCCCCCCCCGACATCCCGATCTGCCCCCCTGACATCCCGATCTGCCCCCCCGACATCCCGATCTGCCCCCCGCCATCTCTATTCTGCAGCTCCTCCGGTATCCCTCCTCCCCTGCTCTCTTGCAGCCCATGCGCGCTCTTGTGATTTGCTCCTGCGCGCTCCCGTAATGGCCCCTGCCCGTGCCCCCCTGCGATCTGCCCCCCCGCCATCCCGATCTGCCCCCCCACATCCCGATCTGTCCTCCGACATCCCGATCTGCCCCCCCAGACATCCCGGTCTGCCCCCAGACAACCCGGTCTGCCCCCAGACATCCCGGTCTGCCCCCAGACATCCCGATCTGCCCCCAGCATTCCCGATCTGCCCCCAGCATTCCCGATCTGCCCCCAGCATTCCCGATCTGCCCCCAGCATTCCCGATCTGCCCCCAGCATTCCCGATCTGCCCCCAGCATTCCCGATCTGCCCCCAGACATCCCAGTCTGCCGGCCTCCCCCGTGATCTCTATTCTGCAGCTCCTCCGGTATCCCCCTCCTCTGCTCTCCCCCTCCCCCTCTGCTGCCCCCCTCTGCTGTCCCTCTCCCCCTCTGCTCTCCCCCTCCCCCTCTGCTGTCCCCCCGACGTCCTCTTACCTGTCTTCACCGGCCGATCACATCTGCCTCCATTGCTGGGTCCTTCTTCCTGGGTCTTCTGCTGAGCTGTCCAACTTCCTGCCTGCTGGCTGCTGCAAAGGTGTTCCTCCTGCAAATCCTCTGGGTAATGTGAGTATAACTTTTTTTTTTCTTTTTTTTCCTCTATCCCCTGTCAATTCTTACACCTCATGCGTCCGTGCGTCCCGCCGAGCGCTGATCAGGGATGCAGATAACGTATCTGCATCCGTGGTCAGTTTTCGGCGGGACTTTTTTTCCCGTATTCCCGACGCTTTTTGTATCGCGTCTGTCCGTGCGTCCCGCCGAGCGCTGATCAGGGATGCACATAACGGATCGGCATCCCTGCTCAATTTTTGGCGTGACAAAAAGCATCGGGGATACGGAAAAAAAAGTCACGCCAAAAATTGAGCAGGGATGCCGATCCGTTATGTGCATCCCTGATCAGCGCTCGGCGGGACGCACGGACTGATGCAATGCAAAAAGCGTCGGGGATACGGAAAAAAAAGTATCGCATCTGTCCGTGCGTCCCGCTGAGCGCGGATCAACATCCCTGCTCAATTTTTGGCGTGACTTTTTTTTTTTTTCGTATCCCCAGCGCTTTTTGTATCTCATCCGACCGTGCCTCCTGCAGCGGCCGATCAGTGCACTGCGTCTGTGCGTTTGAAAAGTCAAATGGCGTTCCTTGTCTTCTGAGCCCCGCCATGCGCCCAAACAATTGATTTCCACCACATGTGAGGTATCTGCGTACTCGGGAAAAATTGCACAATACGTTTTATGGTGCATTTTTTCCTGATACCGTTGTAAAAAGAGAAAAAAAAACTACCTTGTTGCTGCAAAAATTTAAAAATTTTTTTTTAAAAAAAATAAATAATTTTCACGGTTCAACGTTATCAACTTTCAGTGGAGCCCCTGGGGGTACAAGGGGCTCACTAAACATCTAGATAAATTCCTTGAGGGGTCTAGTTCCAAAATGGGGTAATTTGTGGGGGAGCTCCACTGTTTAGGCACCATGGGGGGGGGGTCTAAAAACGTGACATGGCGTCCGCTAATGATTCCAATCAATTTTGCTGTCAAATGGTGCCCTTCTCTTCTGAGCCCCGCCATGCGCCCAACAATTACTTTCCACCACATATGAGGTATCTGCGTACTCAGGAGAAAATGGACAATACATTTTATGTTGCATTTTTTCCCGATACCTTTGTGAAAAAAAAAGCTACCTAGTTGAAGCAACAGTTTTGTGGTAAAAAAATGTTTTTTTCTTTTCACGGCTCAACGTTATAAACTTCTGTGAAGCCCCCAGGTGTTCAAAGTGCTCATCAAACATCTAGAAAAAATATTTGAGGGCTCTAATTTTCCAAAATGGGGTCACTTGTGGGGGAGCTCCATTGTTTAGGCACCTCAGGGGGTCTTCAAACCCGACATGGCGTCCGCTAATTAGTGCAGCTAATTTTGCGTTCAAAAATTCAAATGGCGCTCCTTGCCTTCCAAGCACTGCCGTGTGTCCAAACATTTGATTTCCACCACATATGAGGTATCTGCGTACTCAGGAGAAAATGGACAATACATTTTATGTTGCATTTTTTCCCGATACCCTTGTGAAAAAAAAGCTACCTAGTTGAAGCAACAGTTTTGTGGTAAAAAAAATTTTTTTTCTTTTCACGGCTCAACGTTATAAACTTCTGTGAAGCCCCCAGGTGTTCAAAGTGCTCATCAAACATCTAGAAAAAATATTTGAGGGCTCTAGTTTCCAAAATGGGGTCACTTGTGGGGGAGCTCCATTGTTTAGGCACCTCAGGGGGTCTTCAAACCCGACATGGCGTCCGCTAATTAGTGCAGCTAATTTTGCGTTCAAAAATTCAAATGGCGCTCCTTGCCTTCCAAGCACTGCCGTGTGTCCAAACATTTGATTTCCACCACATATGAGGTATCTGCGTACTCAGGAGAAAATGGACAATACATTTTATGTTGCATTTTTTCCCGATACCCTTGTGAAAAAAAAGCTACCTAGTTGAAGCAACAGTTTTGTGGTAAAAAAAATTTTTTTTCTTTTCACGGCTCAACGTTATAAACTTCTGTGAAGCCCCCAGGTGTTCAAAGTGCTCATCAAACATCTAGAAAAAATATTTGAGGGCTCTAGTTTCCAAAATGGGGTCACTTGTGGGGGAGCTCCATTGTTTAGGCACCTCAGGGGGTCTTCAAACCCGACATGGCGTCCGCTAATTAGTGCAGCTAATTTTGCGTTCAAAAATTCAAATGGCGCTCCTTGCCTTCCGAGCACTGCCGTGTGTCCAAACATTTGATTTCCACCACATATGAGGTATCTGCGTACTCAGGAGAAAATGGACAATACATTTTATGTTGCATTTTTTCCCGATACCCTTGTGAAAAAAAAAGCTACCTAGTTGAAGCAACAGTTTTGTGGTAAAAAATTTTTTTTTTCTTTTCACGGCTCAACGTTATAAACTTCTGTGAAGCCCCCAGGTGTTCAAAGTGCTCATCAAACATCTAGAAAAAATATTTGAGGGCTCTAGTTTCCAAAATGGGGTCACTTGTGGGGGAGCTCCATTGTTTAGGCACCTCAGGGGGTCTTCAAACCCGACATGGCGTCCGCTAATGAGTGCAGCTAATTTTGTGTTCAAAAATTCAAATGGCGCTCCTTGCCTTTCGACCTCTGCCGTGCACCCAAACAATTGATTTTTACCCCATATGGGGTATCAGCGTACTCAGGAGAAAATGCATAATAAATTGTAGGGTGCACTTTCTCTTTTCTCCCTTGTAAAAATGAAAATTTTATGGCTAAAGTAACATTTTTGTGTTAAAAAGTAAAATTTTCATTTTTTCCTTCCACATTGCTTTGGTTCCTGTGACGCACCTAAAGGGTTAATAAACTTCTTGGATGTGGTTTTGAGCAGTGTGAGGGGTGCAGTTTTTAGAATGGGGTCACTTTTGGGTATTTTCTGTCACCTCGGCCTCTCAAAGGCACTTCAAATGTGATGTGGTCCCTAAAAAAAATATTTTGTAAATTTTGTTGGAAAAATTAGAAATTGCTGATGAACTTTGACCCCTTCTAACTTCCTAACGAAAAAAAAATTTCTTTCGAAAATTGCGCTGGTGTAAAGTTGACAAGTGGGAAATGTTATTTAGTAACTATTTTGTGTGACATATCTCTCAGATTTATGGCCATAAATTTTCAAAGTTTGAAAATTGCGAAATTTTCCAAATTTTCGCACAATTTCCTAAATTTTCACAAATAAACGCAAAAAATATCGGCCTAAATTTACCACTGACATGAAGTACAATATGTCACGAAAAAACAATCTCAGAATCGCCAGGATCCGTTGAAGCGTTCCAGAGTTATAACCTGTCAAAGTGACACTGGTCAGAATTGCAAAAAATGGCCCGGTCATTAGGGTGTTTTAGTGGCCGGGGGTGAAGGGGTTAACACAAAGACACTTTACCGCAACATGGCATTTTGGAAGACACTGGTATGAATTGGGAGAGAAATTGTTAGTTGTCCTAATGGAGGACACCAAGATATATACATTTTGTAATCTGAATTGCTCTAGTCTTGTAAATCTTACAATTAGAGGTTTTGATCTGGTTTTACATTTTCATTATCAGCTATTTATTATTATTATTTATTATTTATTTATTTATTATCCATAATTCAAAGTTTTCTTTGAAATTCAGGCACACTTTGAGATTTCTACTTATGAAAACCTAAATCTGGAATGCTGAATACCTTTATGTAATGCATATATGGGGCATAAAGTTCACTGATACATCTGTTGTATGCAGTTGTTAGTTTACTGGTGCATGAAAGTATCAGATAGATATTACTGTTTGTCATATCCTGCTAAGATATCAGCTGAAGCCGATATACAAGACAGATGGTGATTTGTGTTATTCACACCGATTTCACAAAACACTGCAGAAATGATAAATATTAGCAGTGCTAATAACTTGTGGCACATCTCTTCCACTGTTGTGAACCCAAAACTTAGCAACATGTTGTTTTTCCCAATTTACAGCCCAGACTAAGGAGGATAAATACGGCATACATGTAAAAATCCCAGTGCAGAGGTTTGGTGGAAATTTGTTTAATTTTTCTCCCTGTAAAAATATTCAAATTTAGGTTTTGAAGCAAAAAAGGAAAATAAAACATTTTAATTTATTTATTACTTTAACCCCTTCACGACCTTGGACGTATATACTATATACTTGCTAGGTTCTGTCCCTCTGGTAACCGTGGTCTCCTGTAATCCCAGCACATGTCTGCTGATCTGATCGTCAGACATGTGTGGCTAACAGATCCACCCGCGCCTGCTTACCACTTTGATCAGGCTAGCAAAATCTGACAGCGCTATTTAAATGGCTGCGGTAGGGATCGCGATATTCCCCGCCGCCATCAGCGGCCCCATGACGCGATATTGGGGTTCCAATGGGTTGCGATGGTAGTGTGGGGTCAGCTGATGACCCCTAACGCTACCATGACAAACTTCCTTTGAGAGCAGATTGAGCGCCCACACTCACAGGAAAGCAGCATTTCTGCTGATCAGAACGATGCTGCTCTGATCAGCAGAAATGAACAAACGATCAGACACTGCAGTGAAGTCATGTAGGGGGACTAGTAAAATTAATTAAAAGAAGTTAAGAAAAGTTTTTTAAAATATGAAAAAAATACCTAAAAGTTCAAATCACCTCTTATTTTGCCCCATTTAATATAAAATAATAAAAAAAATAAAAAATATACACACATTTGGTATCGCCGTATTCATAAATGCCCAATCTATCAAAATACAGTGCCTTGTGAAAGTATTCGGCTCCCTTGAATTTTTCAAACTTTTCCCACATTTCAGGCTTCAAACATAGAGATAAATATTTTAATGTTATGGTGAAGAATCAACAACAAGTGGGACACAATTGTGAAGTTGAATGAAATATATTGCTTATTTTAAACTTTTTTAAAAAATAACTGAAAAGTGGGGCATGCAATATTATTCATCCCCTTTAAGTTAATACTTTGTAACACCACCACAGCTAAACGTCGCTTGGGGTATGTCTCTATCAGTTTTGCACATCAATTTTAACCATCTTCCCTGTCCCTGCTGAGGAAAAGCAGGCCCAAACCATGATGCTGCCACCACCATGTTTGACAGTGGAGATGGTGTGTTCAGGGTGATGAGCTGTGTTGCTTTTACGCCAATCATATCGTTTGGCATTATGCCCGAATAGTTTGATTTTGGTTTCATCTGGCTAGAGCACCTTCTTCCACATGTTTGGTGTGTCTCCCAGGTGTCTTGTGACAAACTTTAATCAACACTTTTTATGGATATCTTTGAGAAATGGCTTTCTCCTTGCCACTCTTCCATAAAGGCCAGATTTGTGCAGTGTACGTCTGATTGTTGTCCTATGGACAGACTTTTCCCACCTCAGCTGTAGATCTCTGCAGTTCATCCAGAGTGATCATGGGCCTCTTGGCTGCCTGCATCTTTGATCAGTCTTCTCCTTGTTTGAGATGATAGTTTGGATGGACGGCCGGGTCTTGGTAGATTTGCAGTGGTATGATACTCCTTCCATTTCAATATGATCGCTTGCACAGTGCGCCTTGGGATGTTTAAAGTTTTGGAAATCTTTTTGGAACCAAATCCGGCTTTGAACTTCTCCACAACAGTATCACGGATCTGCGTGTTGTGTTCCTTGGTCTTCATGATGCTATCTGCGCTTTAAACAGAACACTGAGACTATCACAGAGCAGGTGCATTTATATGGAGACTTGATTACACACAGGTGGATTATATTTATCATCATCAGTAATTTAGGACAACATTGGCTTATTCAGAGATCCTCAATGAACTCCTGGAGTGAATTTGCTGCACTGAAAGTAAAGGGGACGAATAATATTGGACGCCCCAATTTTTAATTATTTCTCTTTTAAAAACGTTTAAAATAAGTAATACATTTCGTTCAACTTCCCAATTGTGTCCCACTTGTTGTTGATTCTTCACCATAACATTAAAATTGTTATCTTTATATTTGAAGCCTGAAATATGGGAAAAGGTTGAAAAATTCAAGGGAGCCGAATACTTTCGCAAGGCACTGTATAGAATCAATTAATCTCATCAGCACACGGCGGTGAGAAAAAAATGGCAATTGCCAAAACTACATTTGTTTGGTTGCCGCAACATTTGTTTAAAATGCAATAACAGGCAATCAAAATGTAGCATCTGCACAGAAATGGTATAATTAAATGGTCTCGGAAAATGGTGACAAGATTGCAATTCTTTTGTTGGACAAACGTCTGATTTTTTTAACCCCTTACATAAAAGTAAAAGTATACATGTCTGACTCTTACCGACCTGAGGCATCATACTGACACATCAGTTTTACCATATGGTGAACAGGGTGAATAAAAGACCCCCAAAACAATTGTGCAATTGCACTTTTTTTGCAATTTCACCGCACTTGGAATTTCTTTCCTGTTTATCAGTACATTATTTGGTAAAACTAATGGTTTTACTCAAAAGTACAACTTGTCCCACAAAAAAATAAGCCCTCATATAGCAATATTGACAGAAAATTAAAAAAGTTATGGCTCTTTGAAGAAGGGGAGGAAAAAATGAAAAACAGAAAATTGCCAGGGTAAAAGGGATAAAGGGGAACTTATCACCTTCAAAAACACTATTTACCTAAGATTTTTTTTCTCTCAAACGTTGTTCACAATTTTATCTAAATCTATGTTAAATCACACCTCTCCTTTGCCGATATAATCCGTCCATCTCACAGGTGTGGCATATCAAGTTGCTGATTAGACAGCATGATTATTGCACAGGTGTGCCTAAGGGGTACTTCTTACATAGCGAGAACGCTAGCGAGATCGCTGCTGAGTCACGTTTTTTGTGACACACCAGTGACCTCATTAGCGATCTCGCTGTGTGTGACACTGAGCAGCGATCTGGCCTCTGCTGTGAAATCGCTGCTCGTTACACACAGTGCTGGATCATTTTTTGGATGTTGCTCTCCCGCTGTGAAGCACACATCACTGTGTTTGACAGCGAGAGAGCAATGATCTGAATGTGAAGGGAGCAGGGAGTCAGCCTCTGGCAGCCTGCGGTAAGCTGTAACCAAGTTAAATATCGGGTAACCAAGCAAAGCCCTTGGCTTGGTTACCCGATATTTACCTTGGTTACTAGCATCCTCCGCTCACAGGTGCCAGTGCCGACTCCCTGCTCCCTGCACACGTAGCCAGAGTACACATCGGGTAAATAAGCAAAGCGGTTTGCTTATTAACCCGATGTGTACTTTGGCTAGGAGTGCAGGGAGACAACGCTAAGCGGTGTGCACTGGTAACCAAGGTAAATATCGGGTAACCAAGCAAAGTGCTTTGCTTGGTTAACTGATATTTACCTTAGTTACCAAGCGCAGCATCGCTTCCACGCGTCGCTGCTGGCTGGGGCCTGGTCACTGGTCGCTGGTGAGATCTGCCTGATTGACAGCTCACCAGCGACCATGTAGCGATGCACCAGCAATCCTGACAAGGTCAGATCGCTGGTGGGATCGCTGGAGCGTCGCTAAAGTGTGACGGTACCCTTAGACTGCCCAAATAGAAGGCTACTCTAAATAGTGCAGTTTTACAGTAAGTATTGTGGTCCAGGAGATCGATGCCTATGGAAAGGCTGCAACCTAGACAAGAATAGTCATCAGCTGGGGTAAAAAAACAGAGTTATATAAAGTGCGAAAATAGTACATAAGAGAATAATTGGAAAGTCAGGCTGGGGTCAAAACGGAGAGGTCAACAGGGTACATAGACAGCAGGCACGAGAATAGTCAGTAATAACTAATAGTCAGCCAAGGTCAAAACTAGGAAACAATGTCACAAAGCGAGGTGTGAACCAGTGTCCCAGCAGTAGAATGCTAAAGCTATACCTGGCGGCGACCAGCAAGCTAGAGGATGAATCGGAAAGGTGTGGTTCCTTCCCATTGACTGTGGCTGAAAGTTGATAACTTCAGCTGGCAAGCACACTCTGCAACCGTCAGCCACTGTTACTGCAGGTCCCAGAAAAACTAAGCTTGGTGGAAGGGGGGTGCCTGCACCCACCAATGCCACTGATACTGGCTCCTCCCCTATCACCAACACCATCTACCGTGGAAATACTGCAGCGCCAAGTGACCAAAGCAGAAGTCACAGGAGCAGACCCTGGTGGAGACGTGACAAAATGGCATCAATAAATTGACCTGTGCTCAATTTCCATAACATACACTTGCCCATATCATAACCCCATTGACACCATGAGCCACTTGATTCACAATGTTGACATCAGCAAACCGCTCACTCACACAAAAACATATATGCAGTCTGCCTACAGTGAAAACCTGGATTCATCCATGAAGAGAACAGCACTCCAACATGTCAGACACCATCAAATGGGAACATTTACTCACTTAAGTCAGTTATGAAGACGAACTGCAGTGAGGTGGAGAGTCCGATGAGTACAATGAGCATGGTGGAGATGAGCTTCCTTTAGATGGTTTCCAACAGTGTGCAGAAATTCTTTGGTTATGCAAACCGATTGTTGCAACAGCTGGTCGTAGACGATCTGGTCTGTATATGGAGGATGATGGGGTGCAGTATTATATATGGAGCAATATGGGGTGTAGTATAATATATTGAGAACTATAAGGTGAATTATAATACATAGAGGCTAATGGGAGGTCCATTATAATAATTAGAGGGCTATGTGGGCGCCATTATAGTATTTGGAGAGCTTTATACGAGGGGGGAAAAGTATACAAGGATGGGAAAGTTTTGTTCTAAGTGAAATGCTTTTTCCCTTAGCACCCATCTTTTCCATGCTCAGCTATACATCTTCCCTCAACACCCAGCTTTTTCCCATGCTCTGATATCATGGTAAAGCTGCGTGCTGATGGAAAGATGTATAGCAGAGCATAGGGAAGCTGGGTGCTGAGGACAAGATGGATATCAGAACATAGGAAAGCTGGGTGTTGATAGAAAGAGGGATCTCATATCATGGTGAACCTGGGTGCTGAGGGAAAGAGCTAAGTGTCAGCATCATTATCCTATACCCAGAGTGTTGGTGTACGTGGGAGGGGACCCAGGTCCATACTTTGCACCAGTGCCCATCAAACTAGTTATGCCACTGGAGGTGACTATGCTGGATCTTGAGGTATTGGGTTGGTGTGGTTATATGTCTCCGGATGTACTGCCAAATTCTTTGAAATGCCTTTGGAGACCGCTTATGCTAGAGAAATGAACTTTCAATTCACGGGCAACAGCTCTGGTGTACATTACTGCAGTCAGCATGACAATTGTATGCTCTCTAAAAACTTGTGACATCTGTGGCATTGTGCTGTGTGAAAAAACTGCACATTTTAGACTGGCCTTTCATTGTGGCCAGTGTAAGGCACACCTCTGCAATATTCATGCTGTCTAATCAGCATCTTAATATGTCACACCTCTGAGGTGGATGGAATTATCTCTGGAACGGAGAAGTACCACTAACACATATTTAGACAAATTTGTAAACAATATGTGTCCATTTGTGTAGATAGAAAAAGACTTAGATCATTGAGCTCAGCTCATGAAAAATGGGAGCAAAAACAAAAGTGTTGTGTGCGTGTGTGTGTGTGTACCACCCTGAGAGGGGCCCGGCAGCTTCTTCTGCTTGCTCGGGCCGAGCCGCTCGAGATCCGGGCTCGGGTTGTCGGTGGCACGAGCGCCTCTGGACCGGGGGCCACGTCGCTCTTGTTAAGGGGAGTAGGCGGTGGTAGGATGGTGGTCATGTAACGGGTCGTGACGCCACCCACGGGTCGTGGTGATGGGAGAAGCACCACCACTGCGGCTGAAATAATGGCGGGCTCGTCCGGGATCGGTGTTGCGGCTGTAGCCGAGATGTTAGCCCCTCCGTGGGTAGAGACGGTGTGTCCCAGGGCCTGGTGGGGGACTGGGGCGACTGTAAGGATTGGTGGTTGTTGTTGTCGGGGTGCAGGGCGCCGTGCCGCGGTGTAGTGTGTCGTGCCCGGATGGCACTGGTGTACTCACGATTAATTAACACTGAGTCACTGGTAAACCAAAGTTCGGTAGTGGTCGGTGCCAGCGGCCGGCTGCTGATGTCCCCTGTGGGGTTGATGGTGGCCCCTATTCCCGTGCACTGCAGTGGTAGCCCGCTCCCCGGCGTTGAGCTGCCAGAGGAGCCCTCGGTTGCCCGCAGGCGCTGGCCCGTCAGGTGTTTGGCCCTTGGCGGTGGCGCTCACCCGGTCTCAGTGGGCTTTTGCCTTCTTTTGGGACTTTGGTTGTGGATGAACCCGTGAGGTCCGGCCAGCAATCAGTCAATTCGCCTATACTCAGTGGCTTCTAAGCTAGGACGGTGTCTGAGTACCCTCCTTTTTGGTGCTCCGGTACACGTTTGACTCCCCGGTTCGGGACCGGCGGTCCACAACCCAGGCCCGGTCCGTACGGTTCCGCCGGTTGCTGTACCGGTACTCCTGCAGACGGCCACCAACGCCTGCCTGCCTGACGTTCTCTAAGGGGCCCAGGCTCCTACCCGGGTCCCTGACAGTTTCTCTCCTTTTTCACCTCCTGTCACTGTCACTCTCCAAACTCATCTCCTTGAACTTCCTGCCCCAGGACAGTAGTCTCCTCGGTGGGCGTGTCTTTCCACCTGACTCCGCCCACCTGGTGTGCTCTACTTGCCCTGAGAGAGGCATCAGGTCTCCCTTTCGGGTGACATGTGTGTGATCTCACAGGGGGTGGGGGTGTGTGTGGATGTGGCTGATGTAATTACCTGTGACCCCTGGGGTCCAGGGCGTCACATGTGTGTAATAAAAAAAGTTTAACTAAAAGTAATGAGAGTGAATTCTACTGCTTTTATATTGTCCTCAACCACTACCAATTCGGATATTCAATGCAATCTGTCAATTAAATGTCACCTGTCTATACCTAGAAAAAAATTAAATTAGACCAATCAGGTCCAGATGGTATAAACACCTTTGTTCTAAAGGTAAACAGTACTGTAAGAGACAATTATTTCTAAAATGTAAAGATGCTATAATGACAGGGTCTGTACTACACAACTGAGTTATAGCAAATTTGACATCAATTTGATCAGTTTCTTTGAGCAAGTTCCAGAATGGACCCGGATGAATTATTATATATCACAAATCTTTTTTTTTTTTACTTCAATGCATGTGATATGCCATAAAAAGTTGGTTTATAAAAAGAGTTTGCCTAAATGAGGAAATAACTAGCTCAGTGATAAAAAAAATAGAAGGTGGTTATTACTTTAGATAATCAATTTAGGTAACTGTTGCTAGTGGTAACACACATCAGTAATGGGCCCTATTCTTTTTAATGTATTAATTAAATATCTTGTAGAGCGATTGCACATTAAAATATCAATCTCTCTACTAAACTGTGCAAGATAGCTGAATGATTGTCATTTTTTCCACCATCTGTACACAAATACATCAACAGAACCATCGACAATACAGACTTACATCACCAGAACCTCCATCCATACAGAAATACATCACCAGAACCACCGACAGTACAGATATATAGTGTTAAAACCATTATCAGTAAATGAATACATCACCAAAACCACCATCAGAACAGAAATATATAACCAGAACCATCAGCACAGGAATGCATCACCAGATCCAGCATTAGTCCATGAATACATTATCAGAACCACCATCAGAACAGAAATACATCACCAGAACCACCAACAGTACAGGAAAATATCAGCAGAACATTAGTACATGAATACATTATCAGAACCTTAATCAGTACATGAATACATCCCCAAGTTAGTACCGTGATCAACTGTAATGTCGGATCAGCCACATATACAGTTGTGTTGTATGAACCTCCAACTTCAAATGTGTCCTTAATAATGGTAAAGAGATACTGAGAGTTGTTACCTGTCATTGTCAGAATGTGGACAATACAAGAACCACAGTCATCATGAGACATAGTAAATTTTACAAATAAACATTTACATCCAGGTACATTATTGGTGAAATCTCTGATTAGAGTGTTTGTCTTTTCTCCATCTATCTGGACACCGTGATGAGTTTTCACATCCACAGCTTGTCTCTGCATACTTCTATCTTCCACAGTCTTCTGTAGCACATCCTGCCCTTAACCCCTTAGTGACGGAGCTAATTTTCACCTTAATGACCAGACCAAATTTTGCAATTCTGACCAGTGTCACTTCATGAGGTTATAACTCTGGAACGCTTCAACGGATCCTGGTGATTTTGAGATTGTTTTTTCGTCACATATTGGACTTCATGTTAGTATAAAATTTAGGACAATATTTTTTGCGTTTATTTATGAAAAAAATTGAATTTTGGCAAAAATTTTGAAAATTTAGCAATTTTCAACTTTTGAATTTTTATACCGTTAAACTAGAGATTCCTGTGACACAACATAGTTAATAAATAACATTTCCCACTTGTCTACTTTACATCAGCACAATTTTGTAAACAAAATTTTTTTTGTTAGGAAGTTAGAGGGGTTCAAAGTTTATCAGCGATTTCTCATTTTTACATCAAAATTTACAAAACCATTTTTTTAGGGACCACATCACATTTGAAGTGACTTTGAGAGGCCTAGATGACATAAAATACCCAAAAGTGACACCATTCTAAAAACTGCACCCCCCAAAGTACTCAAAACCGCATTCAAGAAGTTTATTAACCCTTCAGGTGCTTCACATGAACAAAAGCAATGTGGAATGAAAAAATGCAAAAATTTAATTTTACCTAAAAATGTTGCTCTAACCCAAATTTATTCACTTTTAGAAGAAATAGCACAACAAAATGGACCCCAAAACTTGTTCCCCACTTTCTTATGAGCGCGCCGATACCCCACATGTGGTCAGAAACCTCTGTTTGGACAAATGGGAGGGCTTGGAACAGAAGGAGCAATATTTGAATTTTGGAAAGCAAATTTGGCTGAAATAGATTGCGGGCACCATGTTGC
Source organism: Anomaloglossus baeobatrachus (assembly GCF_048569485.1). Taxonomy (NCBI): domain Eukaryota; kingdom Metazoa; phylum Chordata; class Amphibia; order Anura; family Aromobatidae; genus Anomaloglossus; species Anomaloglossus baeobatrachus. Next base: position 185,832,554 of record NC_134359.1, read on the forward strand.
ATTTACAGGTCTGCTAAGGTACCTAAACAGAAGAAACCCCTCACAAGTGACGCCATTTTGGAAACTAGACCCCTGAAGGCTTCTATCTAGGGGTATAGTGAGCATTTTATATCCACCGGTACTTCACAGATTTTGTTAACATTACGTTGTCATATTGAAAATTTTAATAATTTTCTCAAAAATGTTGCTTTAGCATCAACTTTCTCACTTTTTCAAGAGGTAATTCCAAAAATTTGACCTCAAGGTTTGTTAACCACTTTTTTATGAGCGCGGTGATACCTCACATGTGGTCTGAAACCTTTCTTTGGACAAATGGGAGGGCTTGGAACGAAAGGAGCAATATTTGAATTTTGGAAAGGAAATTTGGCTGAAAAAGATTGCGGGCACCATGTCGCATTTGGAGGTCCCCTATGGTACCTAAACAGCAGAAACCCCGCAAAAGTGACCCCATTTTGGAAACTAGGCCCCTCAAGAAATTTATCTAGATGTTTGGTGAGTACCCTGAACCCCCAGGTGCTTCACAGAATTTTATAACGTTGAGCCATGAAAATAAAAAAATTAAATTTTACCACAAAATTGTTATTTCAACCAGATAGCTTTTTTTTCACAAGGGTAACAGGAAAAAAATCACCATGAAATTTATTGTGCAATTTTTCCTGAGTTTGGCGATACCTTATATGTGGTGGAAATCAACTGTTTGGGCACATGACAGGGCTCGGAAGGGAAGGAGCGCCGTTTGACTGCAAAATTGGCTGGAATCAATAGCGGACGCTATGTTGCATTAGGAGAGCCCCTGAGGTGTCTATACAGTGAAGCTCCCCAACATGTGGCCCCATTTTGAAAAATAGACCCCTGAAGGAATTTATCTAGATGTTTGGTGAGTACCCTGAACCCTCAGGTGCTTCACAGAAGTTTATAATGTTGAGCCATGAAAATATAAAAATACATTTTTACCACAAAATTGTTACTTCAACCAGGTAGCTTTTTTTTTTACAAGTGTAAAAGGAAAAAATTCAGCATAAAATTTATTGTGCAATTTCTCCTGAGTATGCTGATACCTTATGTGTGGTGAAAATCAACTGTTTGGGTGCACAGCAGGGCTCGGAAGGGAAGGAGCGCCATTTGACTGCACAATTGGCTGGAATCATTAGCGGACGCTATGTTGCATTTGGAAAGCCCCTAAGGTGCCTAAACAGTGAAGGTTTCCCACAAGTGACCCCATTCTGGAAACAAGACACCTCAAGGCTTTTATCTAGGTGTATATTGAGCAGTTTGAATCCAAGAGTACTTCACAGAATTTGATAAGCTTAGGTTGCCATATTGAAAATTTTCATTTTTTTCACAAAAATGTTGCTTTAGCATCATATTTCTTACTTTGTCAAGAGGCAACAACAAACCGTGGACCCCACAGGTTGTTATCCAATGTCATATGAGCACAGGGATACCCCACATGTGGCCAAAAACCTCTGTTTGGATAAAGGGGAGAGCTTGGAATGGAAGGAGCACCATTTGAATTCTGGAAAAGTTGAAATAAATTGTGGGCACCATGTCACATTAGCAGGGCCCCTTGGGTAGCTATACAGCAGAAACCCCCCCACAAGTGACCCAATTTTGGAAACTGGATTTTATTCAGGAGTATAGTAAGCATTTTGAATCCACAGGTACTTCACAAAAATGTTGCTGTAGCAACAAATTTCTCACTTTTAGGCTATGTGGCCATGATCCAGCGACACGGCATCTAGTACACAGTGCCAGCCTTCCTGCAGAGATGTGAGTGTTGTCCACGGGAGAACGCAGCTGCCCATACCCATGATTTGGGTTCAGGCTGCTGTGGAGCTCTATACTACTTGTAGAGAACACTCTTGTCTCCGCAGCATAAATTGACATGCTGAGGCTCGGGAAGCTGCACCACAGGACGGTTTATGCTGCAGAGAAAAGAAGCACATTGGGCATAGAATTTCTAAAAATCCTTCCACTGTGCTTCTACTGCACAATGCAGCGCTATGGACGCAGGGAAAACACTCTGCGCCCAAAACGCTGCAAACCCTGATTGTGGGCACATAGCCTAAAATGCTACAATGGATGAATGGATAGATGTCAAACATATATAACGTCCCACCCCCCTGCATATTCTAAGCTGGCGCCCTTTAGTGCCTTTCATGTGGCACTAAAGGGTGCCTAGCCTTGTATTTAGCCCCCCAAAAAATTAATAATTAAAATAAACGACGTGGGGTCCCCCCTATTTTTGATAGCCAGCTAGGGTAAAGCAGACAGCTGTAGCCTGCAAACCACAGCTGACAGCTTCACCTTGGCTGGTGATCAATTTGGAGGGCTCCCCAGGCGTTTTTTTAAAAAAAAACAAAAAAAAAACAAACGTGGGTCCCCCCCAAATTAGATCACCAGCCAAGGTGAAGCGGACAGCTGGGGTCTGGTATTCTCAGGGTGGGAAGAGCCATGGTTATTGGACTCTTCCCAGCCTAAAAATAGCAGGCCGCAGCCGCCCCAGAAGTGGCGCATCCATTGGATGCGCCAATCCTGGCGCTTCGCTCCAGCTCATCCCGCGCCCTGGTGCGGTGGCAAACGGGGTAATATACGGGGTTGATACCAGCTGTAATGTCACCTGGCATCAAGCCCTGGGGTTAGTGATGTCACGGCATCTAAACAGATACCCGACATCACTAACCCAGTCAGTAATAGAAAAAAATAAAGACAAAAAAAAAATTTATTTGAAAAAAAAAACTCCCCGAAACATTCCTTTTTCACCAATTTATTGAAAATAAATAAATTTCGGTCGCTGTAATCCATTTTGGAGGTCCCTCGGCGACTCTGGATCTTCTAGAATATGGGGGGCACGTTCAGGGAACGTATCCCCCATTTTCTGGAAGAGCAAGCTCTCCATGAGCAGTGTGGGTGCAGTAATCTGAGAATACTGCACTCACACTGCCCCGGTCCAACCTAGGGCAGAGTGACCTGCAGTAACCTCATTCCAGAATATGAGGGGCACGCTCACAGAACGTACCCCCCACATTCTAGAACAGCAGGCTCTCCATGTGAGGAGTGTGGCTGCAGATTACTGCACGCACTCTCCCCCGGTCCACAGTGCAGCAGCAAGGTCAGCGTCCCTGCTAGCAAGGATCCAGCTGACAGCCGCTGTCTGCGCATGCGCCGCCAGCTTTCTAGGAGGCGGAGTGATCGCGGGGACGGAGCAGCAGCTAGGTAACGGGGCTGACCGGGGGCTGACCGAGGGCTGACCGGGGGACCTGGGGACGACTTTTCTGCCGCATGTAACGGGGGGGACTCTCCGGTACCAGGGGGCTTTGGGGGGCACTAGGGGTTTATATTTCTTTCTCATCTGACATGTTTGATCATGTCAGATGAAAAAGAAATCAGTTTTACCGGCCATTTATTTTTTTTTCATGTGTTCGTCGGTATACGGTGTATACCGCCGATCACATGATCGGGGTCCAAAAAAAACCACCCCGATTTATAATCTGGGGGGTCTCAGCTACCCCCGGTAACTGAAACCCCCGAGATTTTCGGTCGCTGGGGGGCGCTACAGGGTTTTTTCGGGCCACCGCTTTAAAGCGGCGGAACAGAATACGTACCCTGTTTTGCCGCCGCTTTAAGTCGTACGGCCGTCATTATGAGGTTAAAAATACCAGTGCCATTATAGTGCTTCTGAATAAAAAAAAACTCACCTACTCTGTTTCTCCCCACACTATCCCTCTTATGGTACATAGCCTCCACACTATCCTCTTCTATAAACTATTACATCTACACTTTCCTCTCCTTTCCATACTGAGCCCCCTCTTCACACTGTCTTCTCCCACTGTCCCTCTAATACTGATGAATTTATGTAGTTTACCCCTTATCACACTCCCCCCATCTGCATACTGATCGGCTCTATATTTTGCCCTCATACTGTCCCTCCATGGTGCCCCCACTATACTGCCTTTCTACACTACACAGTATCTGAATTGTGCCCCCTCACACTCTACCCCCATACATATCTCCTTACACATTCCCCTACTCCCCATACTGTCTTTTCACACATTCCCCCTCCCAATTTTGTCTCCTCACACATTTTTCCCCTTCCCATACTGTCTTTTCACACTCTATTGACCACTTGCTCATTCCCTCCTCCCCATACTGTCTCCTTACACCTTCCGCCACACTGTTTCCTCACATATTTTAGCCCCTCACAATATTGTCGCCTCACACACCGTTTCCTCACACATTTCCTCCTGCCCCATGCTGTCTCCTTACACGTTTCCCCTCCCCTTATACTGTCTCATTACACATTTCTTCCCTTCCCATACTGTCTCCTCACCTATCTCACCCACTCATACTGTATCCTCACACTATTCCAGCCCCCATTACCATACCATCTGTAATCATACCCTCCCTGTTGCTGACAATGTCCTGTGCAGTGAAGAAGTGATGTCAGCAGCGTGATCAGCTGACATAATGACTCTGCTGATGTCCCCCTAACAACCCTGAAGTGTTGGTGGTCAGGGCTTCAAGTGTACTGAGATTGTGTTTTGCTTCTCTGCGCTGTCAGCAGCTTGACAACTGGTTCGTAGAGCAGCCGAACGTTGCTCTAGGTCTGTGAGATACCTCAGACCTCCACATCGGTCTGCTCGAAGATGCCCCATGCCTACAAATGCATGCCTCCCTCCTTCCTAGATACACCACTGTGTATAATTTTCTGCATGGTGCTGCTAACCAGAGAAAGAAAAGCAGGAAGGTAAAATAAACCCAATAGTTCAGAGACTGGAAAATAGATAAAGAGCATGCAGATGGGAAAACTGATCATTAATCAAGATATATAGTATAACGCTCATAAGTAGTGTTATTCCTCATGTATACATGACAGGTTGCTCTGAAATGTTACCTTAGGAGCTCAAACTGACTGGTACACTTAGAGCTGCATCTCACCTACAGCGGTTTTCCTGACAGGGCGGCAATGCTAGTACCTCATCACTGGCACAGACCACAGGGCAAAAAAAGAGGATGAGAAGGCCCATGTAATTGTATGGCTTCATATGCTAAGGCTCTGTCACCCAACCTCTATTAGACCTGTGTGAACTGGCAAGCTTTTCAGGAGGAAGAAGCTTCGAGATTTACCCTGCATCTTTTGTCCTAAAGCATCTTTTTGCTTGCTTTTTGCTACATATCCATTTTTTTTTTTTTTTTTTTTTTTTTTTTACTTTTATTGAATCAACTAGTGAGTGGCTTCCAAAATGAAGCCTCCTGAAGAATAGTCAGGTCATTTCTTCTATCAGTTTTACATCTTTGGAAACCTGAAACTGATAAAAAGAAGATGAAAAGACTAAACATATGAAAAGCAAATCGTTTTTACATGACAATGCACATGTTCATTCAGTGTTTATTTAGAGCTTTTTTAGCCAGATTATGGCTAGACGAGTGGACCCATGGAAATTTGGTTCAGCCGAACTTTAAATTAAGATCAGTTTGGGACTCAAACTTGACCTGAACCCCAAAGGAAGTCACTAATTGGGCAGTTTGGGAAAACCGCCCACATGGAGCCAGCCGTGCACAGATCAATTCTGTAGGTAGGTGGGCAGGGTTTTTCCATTTTTTTTGGGCGGGTTGCCCACTACATCTGATCATGCTATTACCCCCAATGCGAGCCGTTCACACACTGCAAGTGGCTCACACTGGGCTGAGCAACAAGCGCACCCGAGCGGTGCTTGCACAAGTGGTGTTCATGCGTAAAGCTTCCGAACTCTTTTTTGCCTCTCTAAAGTTTGTCTTTGGTACGAACACTGAACCTCAGGTTCGCTCATCTCTATTTATGGAGTGTACACATCTGAAAAAGACATTTTGTGCACTTGCCCTTAGCGAGCTGTAATTTTGCCATATGTATCAAATTATAAGAATTTTAAAATGAACTTTGAAAAGTTTCATACTGGCAGAGATAAATTGCTAAGTATTCAATTATTTTGTGTTATGCAGATCCAGCATGAATTGCTACTGATTATTTCTAGTCTAATGTATAACTTTTTTGATCAATATCTGGAGCTGTATACTTACTTGCACAGATAGATGTCAGTATATATTGAGAATATTGATGATGGTATTTGTATGCTTTATTATGTATATATTTTCATATGTAACACAGGACTGGTATGAAAATGGAACACCTCCAGTTTTTTGGCTCTCTGGCTTTTTTTTCACACAAGCATTCCTGACTGGAGCACAACAAAATTTTGCTCGCAAGTACACGATTCCCATTGACCTGCTCGGGTTTGACTTTGAGGTTTTAGAAGATAAGGAATACAAACATGCACCTGAAGATGGTAAGGAGTAGTCGCTGCTGCCACAAAGTTCAAATAACCCCTCTTTTGCCCATTAAGAATACAGGTAATACAATTTTTAAACAAACACACATATGTGGTATTACAGAGTTCAGAAAAGTCCGATCTATCAAAATATAAAACTAGTTAACCTGATCGGTAAACACTGAAACAACAAAAACTTCAAGAACGCCCAAATTAAGTTTTTTTGATCGCTGAAATACCACAAAAAATGCTGTAACAAGTGATCAATACGCCATATCTATCCAAACATGGTATTAATAAAAATGTCGTCTCACCCTGCAAAAAATAAGCCATCACATGGCTCCATCGATCAAAAAATGAAAATGTTACGAGTTGTGGAAAATAGCAACACAGACCCCCAATTTTTTTCGCAAACTTATGATTTTTTTTAGCATTAAAATAATAAAAAAAAACCTGGACGTTTGGTATCGTACTGATGAGGTAATTACGAACATTACCACAAAATGTATACTGTCAAAGCAATTCCCAGAAAACCCATGTCAGAATTCTGTTCACATTTGGAATTTTTCCCTCATTTTACAACACAATATGTGGTAAAATAAACGGTGTCATTCAAAAGTTCAACTCGTCTCACAAAAAAACAAGCCCTCATATTTCTTATGTGGACAAAAAACTAAAAAAAAGTTATGGCTTTGGGAAGAAGGGGAGGAAAAAACCCCGAAAACTCAAAAATATAATTTCGTCCCATTGTGAATGGGTGAAAAAATAAAGTAAAAAAATAACATCTTTGGTATTGCCACTTTTGTAACAGTCTTATCTGTTAAAATATGGAATCAATCAACGTGATCAGTAAATGCCATAAAAAGAAAAGACAAAGGCAGAGTTGCATTTTTTTTCAACTACATAAAAAAAAGTAATTATAACCAATCAAAGCATCTAGAGTGCTGACCAAAAGTATTGGCACCCCTGCAATTCTGTCAGAGAATACTCAGTTTCTTCCTGAAAATGATTGCAATCACAAATTCTTTGGTATTATTATCTTCATTTATTTTGCTTGCAATGAAAAAACACCAAAGAGAATGAAACAAAAATCAAATCATTGATCATTTCACACAAAACTCCAAAAATGGGCCAGATAAAAGTATTGGCACCCTTAGCCTAATACTTGGTTGCACAACCTTTAGCCAAAATAACTGCGAACAACCGCTTCCGGTAACCATCAATGAGTTTCTTACAATGCTCTGCTGGAATTTTAGACCATTCTTCTTTGGCAAACTGCTCCAGGTCCCTGAGATTTGAAGGGTGCCTTCTCCAAAGTGCCATTTTGAGATCTCTCCACAGGTGTTCTATGGGATTCAGGTCTGGACTCATTGCTGGCCACTTTAGTAGTCTCCAATGCTTTCTATCAAACCATTTTCTAGTGCTTTTTAAAGTGTGTTTTGGGTCATTGTCCTGCTGGAAGACCCATGACCTCTGAGGAAGACCCAGCTTTCTCACACTGGGCCCTACATTATGCTGCAAAATTTGTTGGTAGTCTTCACACTTCATAATGCCATGCATACGGTCAAGCAGTCCAGTGCCAGAGGCAGCAAAGCAACCCCAAAACATCAGGGAACCTCCGCCATGTTTGACTGTAGGGACCGTGTTCTTTTCTTTGAATGCCTCATTTTTTTTTCCTGTAAACTCTATGTTGATGGCTTTTCCCAAAAAGCTCTACTTTTGTCTCATCTGACCAGAGAACATTCTTCCAAAACGTTTTAGGCTTTCTCAGGTAAGTTTTGGTAAACTCCAGCCTGGCTTTTTTATGTCTCGGGGTAAGAAATGGGGTCTTCCTGGGTATCCTACTATACAGTCCCTTTTCATTCAGACACCGACAGATAGTACGAGTTGACACTGTTGCACCCTCGGACTGCAGGGCAGCTTGAAGTTGTTTGGATGTTAGTCGAGGTTCTTTATCCACCATCCGCACAATCTTGCGTTGAAATCTCTCATCAATTTTTCTTTTCCTTCCACATCTAGGGAGGTTAGCCACAGTGCCATGGGCTTTAAACTTCTTGATGACACTGCGCACCGTAGACACAGGAACTTTCAGGTCTTTGGAGATGGACTTATAGCCTTGAGATTGCTCATGCTTCCCCACAATTTGCATTTTCAAGTCCTCAGACAGTTCTTTGGTCTTCTTTCTTTTCTCCATGCTCAATGTGGTACACACAAGGACACAGGACAGAGGTTGAGTCAACTTTAATCCATGTCAACTGGCTGCAAGTGTGATTTAGTTATTGTCAACACTTGTTAGGTGCCACAGGTAAATTACAGGTGCTGTTAATTACACAAATTAGAGAAGCATCACATGATTTTTCAAACAGTGCCAATACTTTTGTCCACCCCCTTTTTATGTTTGGTGTAGAATTATATCCAATTTGGCTTTATGAAAAAAAATGTTTTCTTTCATTGAAGACAAATGAAATGAAGATAATAATACCAAAGAATTTGTGATTGCAAACATTTTCAAGAAGAAACTGAGTATTCTCTGACAGAATTGAAGGGGTGCCAATACTTTTGGCCAGCACTGTATGTACATGAAACTGGTATAAATAAAAATGTCAGCTCTCCATGAAAAAAAATAAGCTCTTACTCATTCCAATCAACAGAAAAAGAAAAATGTTATGGCGTCTTGGAAAATGGAGACACAAAATATATATATATATATTTTTTTAACAATATTTAGGTTTTTTTTTATCACTTAAGTAGAAAAAAATTCAATGCATATTTGGTATTGCTGTAATCACAGTGACCTGGACAATGATGTATCCAGGTTATTTTTACCGCAAAACAAACACCATAAAAACAAAACCCAGAAAACCATGGCGAATTGTATTATTTTTAACTATTTCTCACGCTTGGATTTTTTTCCCCTGTGTTTCAGTACACCATATGGTGAAATGAATGGTTTCATTCAAAACCACATCAATGGAAAAATAAAAATGTTATGGCTCTTGAAAGAAGGAGAGGAAAAAATTAAAGTGCAAAAACAAAAAAAGTCTGGACTTAAAGGGATAAATAGCACAGCACTCATCCAAGAGCTTATGCTCTTATTTTTTATTGATCAATAGCTATAGTACGATAACTATAGTCATCTCCAAACTAGGACTCCCTATAAGCATTGTCCATGTTTTTACAAAATGATAAATGCCCTAATATTGCACTACAAGTGTCTAATGATTGTTATCTTTTCATAGGTGTATATATTCATGGATTGTTTCTTGATGGCGCTCGCTGGGACAGAAAGACAAAGAAGTTAGGAGAATCTTACCCCAAGATTCTGTATGATTCAGTTCCTGTGGTTAGTATGATTCTCCATATTTATGTATGTAAAAACTTTCCTTTTTTTTGTGTCTACAGCTTCTATGCAGACATATACATCTATATAGTAGCAAAGAATAAACTATTTGGTCTGATCATGTCTTACTCGTAAATCTGCAGACAGCGTTCAGGGCTCGTTCAGACATTCAGTTTTTTTCAACTACGAGAAAATTGGACTGTTTCATCAGAATCTAGCAGAATACGGCACTTCTGTTGGTGCATAAGTAGCATCCAATCCCATAACCAATATAAACAGAAAACTTAGCACTCAGGAGTTGATGTGAAAAAATGGTGATTTTCATTCCAAGACACTACCAAGCACAAACATTTCAGTCCGTTGTGGACCTTCTTCAGTGTGCAGCGGTGGTAGAGTGTCACTGTTTCCCAGGAGAGGCAAGCATTACAGTGTTCCCTGCCGTGCCCACCGCTATACTAAATGCTAGGTGTTTGCTCAGTATAACGGTGGACACCGCAGGAAACACTGTAAGGCTAGTGCCCCACTTTGTGTGCTCCTACTTGCAGTTCTAAACGCACGTTTTGGGCTTAATTGATCTGACCAAAGTTGCCTTTTTCAGAAATTTAGCGCTGAAAACGCATGCGTATTTACCGCGTTTTAGATGCGTTTTCAGCGCTTTTTACCTGCTTTTCCACCTGCGTTTTGATAGATGCGTTTTGAACATCATGACACTGCTAAATAAAGTTTAAATAGTCAAACTCAATGAAAAAATTGGAAAAAAAGAAACAAATCTATATTTTTGTGAAAAATAATGAAAATAGATTAATTTAATGAAATTATAGCGGTAATATGATATTTAATGGCAAAATAGCAATAATTTATTAAAATTCTTATTTTTAATTGTTGGACTATGTGTGTGTAAAGGGACATATGAAATCATTATTTTGAAGTCCAAAACACATGTTTTCTGCACTGGAAAAGCAGGTAAAATGCAGAAATTTGCTGGAATCTTGGTTTTTGCCATTTCTCATAGACTTCAATGTTAGCAAAACGCACCTAAAATGGCAAAAACAATTGACATGCTGCTTCTTTGAACGCATTGTTTTTGCCACAAAATATGCAAATTAAAAGCAGCGTTTTAAAACGCAAAGTGGGGTCTAGAAATCCCCATTTTCCATAGACTTTGCTGTAAAATCAAAACGCACCTAAAAAGCACCAAAACGCAGGTGGAAACGCAAAGTGGGGCCCTAGCCTAACGCTTGCCTCTCGTGGACAACAGAGACACTCTACCACCACTGCACACTGAGGAAGGTCCATTACGGACCGAAATGTTTGTGCTTGGTAGTGTCTTGGAATAAAAATGACCATTCTTTCACATCAACTCCTGAGTGCCAAGTTTTCTGTTATATTGTTTCATCAGAATGTCATCCAAGTTTCATCAGTTTAGTCAGATTTTCATCGGTTTTCTCATATATGGAAATAAAATATCGAACTGTATTCTGAGAATCGTCTACATTTTTTCACCTAGCTGTAGACTTACTTGCCATGTTGATTTTCATCCACCACTTGGATCAATATCAGACTTGTCTCTGCTCGGTCTACAAAAAATCCTGGACATATGAAATGACCCATTCACCATTATAAGCAAAAATAGGTAATATCAGCTCACCAAGCCTGCTGAAGTCCCATAATCGTCCTGTGGTGGATGATCAGCGCACGGATGGTCAGAAGTCACCAAATAGATATAAAATATAAATCCAGCGCAACCACATGGAATATTAAAAAGTTGTCTTCTTTATTGATAGTTTTTCATAAAATCCAAAAGGTACATGCAGCATAAAAATTAAGGATGCCCAGGTCAGAGCGACGCGTTTCAACAAACTGTCTTAATCATGGTCTCAAACCATGATTAAGACAGTTTGTTGAAACGCGTCGCTCTGACCTGGGCATCCTTTATTTTTATGCTGCATGTACCTTTTGGATTTTATGAAAAACTATCAATAAAGAAGACAACTTTTTAATATTCCATGTGATTGCGCTGGATTTATATTTTATATTCACCGTTATAGGTATCAGTTGTATGCATGAAAAACAAAAAAAACCCTGATGTCTGAATGAGCCCTAAGGCCATGTTGCCACATGCAAAAGAGCTGCTTTTTTTCTACAGGTGCTTGCACAAAAATATGTAATAGCAATCTGTAGTGATGGGCGAACCCGAACTGTAAAGTTCGGGGTCCATAACGAACACATAGTGTTCGTGCACATGATCCCGAGCTTTACTTTCACATACAGATTAGTGATGCGAGTGTCTCATAGACGCCTGTGCCAACACTAATCTAAGGTTTAGTGGCAGCTGTTATTAACCACTCATTACCCTGACTGCCATTGCACCAGGGCAACGGGAAGAGCAAGGTAAAGCACCAGGCTTGTCGCATCTAACGAATGCGACAATTGTGGGAGGCTGGAGGCTGATCTTTTTATGCTGTGTCTCTCCAGCCTGAGAATACCAGCCCCCGACTAGCTTTATCTAGGCTGGGTATCAAAATTGAGGGGGGCTGCACGTCGTTTTTTTAAAATTATTTATTTAAATAAAAAAATGTAAAAAAGATTCATGCGGTTCCTCTTAGGCCGGAGTCACACTTGCGAAGGACTTGCACAAGTCTCACATCCCATCACCCAGCACAGCCGCACACACTCTCCTGACAGGAGAGCACATCTACATGTATTTCTAATCAGCTGCACGCTCATGTCTGGAGAGCGTCAGGTCATGCCGGGTGATGCGATGCGAGACTCAAGCAAGTGTGACTCTGGTCTTACCGTGCTCTCACAAGAACCGTATGACTCGCAAGAGTCTCGCATCGTATCACCTGGCAGCCGCACACTCCCTGGACATGAGCGTGCGGCTGCACAGAACTACATACAGACTCACACTTGTGTCTGGAGAGCGTCAGGCCGTGCTGGGTGATTGCATCACCTGGCAGCCACACATGAGCGTGCAGCTGCATAGAATTGCATGCAGATGCACGCTCCTGTCAGGAGAGTGTGCGGCTGCCGGGTGATGCGATCCAATACTTGTGCGAGTCATACGGCTCGTCTGAGCGTATCGTATGGACGGAATTACACTTGCGCAAGTCTTGCATTGCATCACCCAGCAGCCACTCACTCTCCTGACAGAAGCAGGTCAGCTGCATGTAGTTCTATGCTTTATCTGTGCTGGTATCAGAATACTGATTATTTTATTCATTCATTTATTTTTATACCATGATACTCACACGCAGACAGTTGCACGGTTTTCCCTGCCCACCGGCTGTCCTGGCGCCTGTGATTGGTTTCAGTCAGCTGATATGCTGCCACTCAGGGTGGGGGGCGAGTCTAACTGCAACCAATTACGCACGCTGATGGGCAGGGAAAGTAGTGAATATTCAATGAGGATTAATTGTTGGCTTCGGTTTGGAAAGCGTGACCTGGAAGCAGCTTGCTGCTATGACACAGAGGTTCGGTGAGTACACCGCGTGCACTCCTACCAACCCATCCCTTCTACAAACATTTTTAATCTCAGAATTCTGGTTCCTACAGACTTTTATGGGTACCAGATTCCAGACCTGATCCGGGTTTTTTTTAAAATTTGCAGGGACCCGCCGGTCCCGGTTTTCTGCAAGTCCGCCCAGCTCTACTAATTGGCTGGCACCAATTTGCAATTTCAATGTTGAGGATTGTAGTATGAAGAACAAACTTTACATAAGACTGGCTATTTCATTATCGGAACAAGCCAGTGGTATTTATCCTTTATTGTATATTTAAAGAACTTCTGTGTTTAATGATTGAAGCAGCAGAAGCATAGCCATATTGCAACTATTCTTTCTCCCCACACAGATAAGGAAACCATTAAAAGGCCAAAATCTCACCTGGAATACTTAAAGGGAACCTGTCACAAGACACGCTATTAACCTGCACATATGGGGTTAATCTGCAAGTTAATAGCATTTGAAACCTGCCTGGCCCTTGCACATTGAACCTTGCTGCCGGTAGGAAATTTACTTTATTCCCCCTGGTAGCATTTGGGTTGCAGTCATGGGGCGGCACTAGCAGGGTTTCAGTCACCTCTATATATCAAGAATGGGGTCTGTAACTGCGCCCCCTGCACTGACTGACAACTGTGATAACACGCTCCGGGATCGCCTTTGCTGGGTTCAAAGGGCACGTATTCACCTCAGGCAGACAGCCGAATTCAAGGTGTAACTGACGCTTGGTCAGGTTTATTGCAGTGAAGCATAAACAAAAAGAAAAAAAAACACCAACAAAATAAATCCTTGCCTGTCCGGCACTAACTATACACGGTGTTATCCTAACTACCAACTGGAGGGCTTCTCCCTTCCAGCTAAACCATACAAACATCAGGCACTGCTCCTCACAAGTGTCTCCTACACAGACAGGCTTACTGTGTTCCCAGATGGAGACCCTCCCCCAACTTCCCAGATTCCTTTTACTTCCGTCCTTCACCTCCCATTAATCCATTAGTAGCCAGGTGATCCTGGCCAGGCTAAGTCACATAGGACCGATACCGGGGTGAGATATACCTGCCCTCATCCACTAAACCCACATGAGTCTCACACAACCTCCTCTATTGCTGAGTGGCTGTCAGTCACCATGGAGGGGCATGGTTGCAGCCTCTCCTCTCCATACACAGAACGGTGACTTAAATCCAAATGTTGCCGGGAGGAATAGTTCTTTTCTTCCCAGCAGCGGGGTTCATTGTGCAGTTGCCGAGCAGGTTTCACACGCTAATAACCTGCAGATTAACCCCATATATGCAGGTTAATAGCATTTTTACATGACACAGCTTCCTTTTAAAGCACCTCTCCATTTTTTTTTCCACTGCTTGAGTGCTGCTTTTCATCTAAGGTCCCTGCCCCTACTTTCATACTGACCCTCTGACATCTTCACCTTTTTTGACACCGGTCCAGTCTGGCGGTGCTATCTTGTGGCCACAACTTCTGGCTGGAAGTCAGAAGTTACGTTCAACTCTATAAGAATCAGAGCGAGGCTCTCATAGACTTGCAATCAAGAGAGATTTCCAGCTCACTCCATCAAACACTGGAGCGATCCATAGCTAACAAACTGCCGGAGACCAACCTGAGTCTTAGTGATAGAAGGTGAAGATGCTGGAGGGTGAGTACAAGAGTTGCATCAAGGAATTGAGATATAAAGAGATCATGTCAGGAGGATTTAGCACTAAAGTAAAGCCATGGTGCTATGATGATTAAACTGATAACTGCGGTGAAGGAAATCCGCTCTATGGTTGTTGAGTAATCATCCTCTAAAGTTTTCATTTAATGAGGTCTTCTGTATGTCAGGGCACTTGAAGGTAGGGTCATCTGCTTCTCCACATGTCTCATTTGTTTCTTGCACAGGTCACTGATTATTCATTGACTTGCAACTTTTTTTCAAATTACGCACCGTCGCAGCCATTGGGGTTAGTGGCTTGTGTGCAGTGTGATTCTATGGAATTCCGTTCCGCCACAGTCATTGGGGTGGGTAGCTTGTGTGTAGCGTGACTCTAACACCGGTCTAGAAGTCTTCAACAAAATGTTGCCGGAGGCGGTGCATGTGTAGATCATGATTTCAGCTCAATGATTTTTTCGTTAAGGAAAAATCTCAATCTGCACATGCACTGCCTGCAGCGCCATTTTATTGAAGACTGTGAGCTTTCACAGTGCGATTCCACAGACGGTCTTCAATAAAATGACATTTTTAATGACAACTTTAGAGGATGATTATTCAACAACTACAGATTGGATTGCTTCAATGCAGGTAGCCCTTTAATCAGCAGCATCACAGCTCTATTATTTATGATCATGGCTTTACTTAATAGTGCTAAATCCTGCTGACAGGTTCTTTTTAAGGCACCACTTCAGTGGTTAATTAAATACAAAAGAAAACACAGTGTTTAATGAAGGAAAATTATCTCCCTGTCCCATATCTCCAGACATTTCCATTTCATGTTTTTTTATGGCACATGCTACAGTATGAAAATAGAATTAACCATACCGGTAATTCGGTTTCTAGGAACCTGCCACAACAGCACAACAGGAGGTTTACTCTCCACCCTAATAGGGACAGGAAATACAAAGAGATTAAAAGGCCCCTTCCCCGCTTCCCTCGTCAGTGTTTTTTCAAGAACCACACAGTTTTGAATGGGTAAATCCTTACTTTCAAGAAATAAGCCGTTAAAGAGATTGCGGTTTAAACAACATAGGGAGGGAAACTAGTGCGGTCGTGGAGGGTTCCTTGAAACCGAATTACCGGTAAGACTAATTCTATTTCTCCACTCACCCTCCATGACAGCACCACAGGAGGAATACCAACCAAATTGTTAGGGGGAGAACAATAGCTTGAAGGACTTTTTTTCCGAAGGCTATGTCTCTATTAGAGGTCACGTCCAGTCTATAGTGACGGATGAATGTGTGGATTGAGGACCATGTGGTGGCTCTGCATATGTTTGGTAGAGACATTCGCTCTTTCAGCCCAGGAAGTAGATTTGGATCTGGTGGAGTGGGCTGTAAGTCTTAACACTAGAACTACTGAGGTAGTCATTTTGACTACTTCGCACTATGTATTTCTATAGAGGTGTCATGAGTCCAGTAGTTCTAGTGTTAATGGTGGTGTTAGGTTGGCTCTAGTATGCTTCACATATGGCCCTCTTTATCCAGTTAGCGATGGTAGTTTTTGCTGCTATTTTACCTTTGTTTTTGCCTAAAGGCTGGATAAAAAGAATTGAATGTTTCCTTCAGGCACTTGTTTGTTGTAGATAATGAATAACAGACCTCCAAACATCTAAAGTGTGGAATTCAGCCTCCTTGCCATAATCCTTCTGTCCTTCTGTGAAAAACTACAGTATATAATGTCCTGGAACCTGTGGCAGTCTTTTAGCAGGAAGGATGGGTCAGGCCGAATGATGATCCTGTCTTCTAGAATCTGGAGTACAGTTCTCTGGTTGAAAGAGCCTGGAGTTCGATAAGCCTCCTTGCTGTGATAATTGCTACCAGGAAGCCAGTTTTCCATGAGAGCATCTGTAGACTTATGGAGGTGATGGGCTCAAAGGGTGGCTGCGTCATCCCTTTGAGAACAATGTTGAGGTCCTAAGGGGGAGTCAGATTGGGTTGTTTAGGTTGAAGCCTGATGGCTGATAAGCACCTTTTAACCCCTTCATGACCTTTGACGGATACATCCGTCATGGTGCCCTGGTACTTAAAGACCCATGACGGATGTATCCGTCATGGCGAAATCGCGGCACCGGAGCCCCGGTGACTGCGATCGGTTCACACAAACCGCAGATTCGGGGAGGAGGGGACCTGTGCCTGACCTCAGGATGGGTGGTGCCTCCTCCCCGGACCTACAGAGGCTGTGATTGGCTGACGGACACCGCTCAGCCAATCACAGCCATTGAAAATGGTTGAAACATTGAAATCCAGCCATGATCAGTGCAGCTGTAGCACTGGTCATTGGCTGGAGCTGGGTGACCTCAGCTGGATCACCCTCCCCCAGCTCCAGCAGCTCTGATTGGAGAGACCGGCCTTGTGACTGATCTCTCCAATCACCGTGGACCTGGGGCCGGTGACCGCCCCCCTCAGCGTCACTTGTCGGTCCTGGAGCATGCCAGTACAGTGTATACAGTACAATGGCAGGGCGACAAGCTCTGGTCCTATGCTGTTATGTGACCGGAGCATGGGACCCGGAAGTTGCCACGCTGCCATTGTACTATATCAAACCAGCGAAAAGCCTCCCGATCCACCTCCGCCGCCCTGCTCCGTCTGCCACCGCTCTCCCCGATCTGCTGCCCGCACCCCCTCCTCTCACCTCCGTGATCGGCTGCCCGCCCCCTCCCCCTACCCCTCACCTCCGTGATCTGCTGCCCGCCCCCTCCCCCTGCCCCTCACCTCCGTGATCTGCTGCCTGCTCCCTCCCCTCCGTGATCGGCTGCCCGCCCCCTCACCTCTCACCCCCGTGATCAGCTGCCCGTCCCCTCCCCCTCACCTCCGTGACCTGCTGCCCACCCCCTCCCCCTCATTTCCGTGATCTTCTGCCCGCCCTCTCACCTCTCACCCCCGTGATCGGCTGACGTCCCCTCACCTCTCACCCCCGTGATCGGCTGCCTGCACCCCCACCTCTCACCCCTGTGATCGGCTGCCTGCACCCCCACCTCTCATCTCCTTGATCTGCTGCCCGCCCCCTCTACCTCACCTCCGTGATCTGCTGCCCGCCCCCTGACCTCTCACCCCCGTGATCTGCTGCCTGCACCCCCACCTCTCACCCCCGTGATCGGCTGCCTGCACCCCCACCTCTGTGATCTGCTGCCCACCCCCTCTACCTCACCTCCGTGATCTGCTGCCCGCCCCCTCACCTCTCACCCCCGTGATCTGCTGCCTGCACCCCCACCTCTCACCCCTGTGATCGGCTGCCTGCACCCCCACCTCTGACCCTCGTGATCGGCTGCCCGCACCCCCACCTCTCACCTCCGTGATCTGCTGCCCGCTACCCCCACACCTCTCACCCCCATGATCTGTGCTCCCTCACCTCTCACCCATGATCTGCTGTCCACTCTCACCCCCGTGATCTGCACTCCCTCACCTCTCACCCCCATTATCTGCTGCCCGCTCCCCCCACACCTATCACCCCCATGATCTGATGCCCGCTCCCCCCACACCTCTCACCCCCGTGATCTGTGCTCCCTCACCTCTCACCAATGATCTGCTGTCCGCTCTCCCCCCACCTTTCACCCGTGATCTGCTGCCCGCTCCCCCCCACCTCTCACCCCCGTGACCTGCTGTCCGCTCTCTCCCCACCTCTCACTCCCATGATCTGTGCTCCCTCTCATCTCACCCGTGATCTACTGTCCGCTGTCTCCCCACCTCTCACCCCCGTGATCTGCGCTCCCTCACCTCTCACCCCCATTATCTGCTGTCCGCTCCCCC
Organism: Anomaloglossus baeobatrachus; assembly: GCF_048569485.1. NCBI lineage: Eukaryota > Metazoa > Chordata > Amphibia > Anura > Aromobatidae > Anomaloglossus > Anomaloglossus baeobatrachus. The sequence goes on from NC_134359.1 coordinate 185,851,150, forward strand.
CCACCTCTCACCCCCGTGATCTGCTGTCTGCTCTCTCCTCACCTCTCACTCCCATGATCTGTGCTCCCTCACGTCTCACCCGTGATCTACTGTCCGCTCTCTCCCTACCTCTCACCCTCGTGATCTGCGCTCCCTTACCTCTCACCCCTGTGATCTGCTGCCCCCTCTCCCACCTCTCACCCTCCCTGATCTGCTGCCTCCTTCATCTGCTGCCTCCTTCTCCTGTGATCCTGATCCTGCTGCCTAGATCCATCCTGTAAGGTAACTATCTTCAATCTCACCTCCCACTCCTCTTCCCCTCTGTCCCCCCCTTACCCCCATCCTCCGCCGCTCCTGCATCCACTGCGCCCTCTCCCATCCGCAGCCACTCTCTCCCAGCCGCCGCCGTCTCACATCCACCGATGCTCCCTTTATCTGCCGCTGCCCCATCATCTGCTGCCCCCCCATCTGCTGCCATCTCTCCTGTGATCCTGCTGCTGTTCTGATCCATCCTGTAAGTCAGGGGTGGGCAATTAATTTTCCCATGGGGCCGCATGAGAAATTGGGATGGTTTTAGAGGGCCGGACTAATATAATTAACTCAGTTTTACCCAATACGGTATATAGCATATATACTATCCCTTCATATCCAAACAGTAAGTTACGGACTGTGTGACCCCTCGTGGCCCTGCACGCACACATGTCCTTTTTTTCTCTGGCAGCACGGGTGTCACACGGATCGCACACTGATGTGATCTGTGTGACATCAGTGTGACAAATACCAGAGAAAACACGGGTCTTTTTAATAAAAAGATTTTCTATATTTACCTCTCTCCAGCGCTGCTGTCTCTGGCTCTGCTGCCTCCCGCTCCTTATCGCTGGTAATTATACTCATTGAATATTCACTGCAGTGAGCAGATGGAAGCAGGGACAGCGCTGGGGACCGCGTCGCTGGGTGAGTATACAGGTGTGTGTGTATGTTGAGAACCTGGAAGCCGGAGCATCTCGGGGACTCGTCACAGTTCCCAATGAACTCTGATGAACCCATGAAGCTGTAGCGTGGGTGTCGCAGGATGGTCATCAAAGTTCATTGGAAACTCTGATGACCTCCTGGAGGTCACTGTGCTTGCAGAATACTCACCTGTCCCTGCGGTGATGTCCTCAACGGTGCTGTGCCCGGTGCTGTCATCGCGATGCTCCGGCTTCCAGGTCCTGAGTGCGGTGAATAATCAATGAATGAGCAGTGGTCAGGAGCGGGAGGCAGCAGAGCTGAAGAAAGCAGGTAAATATGGAAAATCTTTTTATTTCACAGACTCGTGTTTTCTCTGGTACCTGTCACATGTATGCAAACAGGTACCGGAGAAACGCAATCAGGCCCTGTAATGGCGGTATGGCGCTGCAGGGGGCGGGGAGAGAGCACGTGGTACCCGATGTAACTCCAGTACCACTCGCAGTTACGGGCTTTTCTCTCTGCACGCACGCACACATACATACACACACGCACACGCTATATACATATATACACAAACAATCCCCATATACTACATCACTACACCCCCATATACACCTGTAATATACATCACTACACCCCCATATACACCTGTAATATACATCACTACACCCCCATATACACCTGTAATATACATCACTTCACCCCCATATATACCTGTAATATTCATCACTACACCCCCATATACACCTGTAATATACATCACTACACCCCCATATACACCTGTAATATACATCACTTCACCCCCATATATACCTGTAATATACATCACTACACCCCCATATACACCTGTAATATACATCACTGCACCCCCATATACACCTGTAATATACATCACTGCACCCCCATATACACCTGTAATATACATCACTACACCCCTATATACACCTGTAATATACATCACTGCACCCCCATATATACCTGTAATATACATCACTACACCCCTATATACACCTGTACTATACATCACTGCACCCCCATATACACCTGTAATATACATCACTACACTCCTATATACACCTGTAATATACATCACTGCACCCCCATATACACCTGTAATATACATCACTGCACCCCCATATACACCTGTAATATACATCACTGCACCCCCATATACACCTGTAATATACATCACTACACCCCCATATATACCTGTAATATACATCACTACACCCCTATATACACCTGTAATATACATCACTGCACCCCTATATACACCTGTAATATACATCACTGCACCCCCATATACACCTGTAATATACATCACTGCACCCCCATATATACCTGTAATATACATCACTACACCCCCATATACACCTGTAATATACATCACTGCACCCCCATATACACCTGTAATATACATCACTACACCCCTATATACACCTGTAATATACATCACTGCACCCCTATATACACCTGTGATATACATCACTACACCCCTATATACACCTGTAATATACATCACTACACCCCTATATACACCTGTAATATACATCACTACACCCCTATATACACCTGTAATATACATCACTACACCCCTATATACACCTGTAATATACATCACTGCACCCCTATATACACCTGTAATATACATCACTGCACCCCCATATACACCTGTAATATACATCACTACACCCCTATATACACCTGTAATATAGATCACTGCACCCCCATATACACCTGTAATATACATCACTACACCCCCATTTACACCTGTAATATACATCACTGCACCCCCATATATACCTGTAATATACATCACTACACCCCTATATACACCTGTAATATACATCACTACACCCCTATATACACCTGTAATATACATCACTGCACCCCCATATACACCTGTAATATACATCACTGCACCCCCATATACACCTGTAATATACATCACTACACCCCTATATACACCTGTAATATACATCACTACACCCCTATATACACTTGTAATATACATCACTACATCCACATATACATCACTAAACCCCTATATACTACACCTGTAAAACTACATTGCCATATACTACATCACTACACCCAAATATTACTCACCAGTTACCCCCCCTCCCCTCCACTCCCCCCATTATCCCCTCAGGTTACTAGTCACCACTCACCTTTCCCTCCTCAGGCATCTCCGTACGGGCTCCCGCTGACATCCTTCTTCTCTTGTACGGCTCCCCGCTGAGCTGCTTCCTCTCTCCGTACGGGCTCCGGCTGCTGCATCTTCTTCTCCTGCCGGGGCGGGAACTTTTCAAATGACACACGCGCGCCGTACTGACGACATCAGGGCGCGCGCGTGTGTGTCACAGAGAAAGTGCCGGCAGGAAACAGAGGACAGATTCCTGCGTTCCGCTGCTGCACTGTGCGGTGCTGCAGTATCTGTCCTCTGTTCCTTGCCGGCACACAGCGTGTGATGAGGGCAATCTGACCACGGGCCGCCCGGAGCCTGGAGCTCCGGACAACAGGTCAGATTGCCCTCATCAGTGACCGGCCAGCAAGGACGCCCGGAGCCAGGCGGGCCGGTCACAGAGAGTAGGTGTGCAAGGATGGTTGACCTTAGGGAGATCAACATCCACCACTGCGGAGACACCATCACATGTTTCTCAACGCAGTGATTCTAGAGCAATGCCTCCTGGGAAATATTCAAAGCAAGAAGGCCTGCGGAGACACCATCACATGTTTCTCAACGCTGGCAGGAAACTAGCCAGGTCTTTCACCGGGAAGGAACAACCACGGGAAGGGCAGTCTCCGTCAAGGAGACCACCTATGCCAAACATGGTATCCATCCACAGACAGCCGTTTCGGGGTATTTGCCCCTCATCAGTGTGGAGTAGGAATCTGGCTAGTGGGACATTGCCTAGTAAAAGATTATGTGAGCAAGGATGGTTGACCTTAGGGAGATCAACATCCACCACTGCGGAGACACCATCACATGTTTCTCAACGCAGTGATTCTAGAGCAATGCCCCCTGGGAAATATTCAAAGCAAGAAGGCCTGCGGAGACACCATCACATGTTTCTCAACGCTGGCAGGAAACTAGCCAGGTCTCACTGCGTTGAGAAACATGTGATGGTGTCTCCGCAGTGGTGGATGTTGATCTCCCTAAGGTCAACAATCCTTGCTCACATAATCTTTTACTAGGCAATGTCCCACTAGCCAGATTCCTACTCCACACTGATGAGGGGCAAATACCCCGAAACGGCTGTCTGTGGATGGATACCATGTTTGGCATAGGTGGTCTCCTTGACTGGAGACTGCCCTTCCCGTGGTTGTTCCTTCCCGGTGAAAGACCTGGCTAGTTTCCTGCCAGCGTTGAGAAACATGTGATGGTGTCTCCGCAGGCCTTCTTGCTTTGAATATTTCCCAGGGGGCATTGCTCTAGAATCACTGCGTTGAGAAACATGTGATGGTGTCTCCGCAGTGGTGGATGTTGATCTCCCTAAGGTCAACCATCCTTGCTCACATAATCTTTTACTAGGCAATGTCCCACTAGCCAGATTCCTACTCCACACTGATGAGGGGCAAATACCCCGAAACGGCTGTCTGTGGATGGATACCATGTTTGGCATAGGTGGTCTCCTTGACTGGAGACTGCCCTTCCCGTGGTTGTTCCTTCCCGGTGAAAGACCTGGCTAGTTTCCTGCCAGCGTTGAGAAACATGTGATGGTGTCTCCTCAGGCCTTCTTACAGAGAGTAGGTGGGCCGGATGTGGCCCGCGGGCCGCCCCTTGCCCAGGTCTGCTGTAAGTATTGTTCATGGCTCTTTTCTAACTATCCCCAATCCCAACTCCCACTCCCTATTTCCACCCCCTCTACCCCCACCCCCCCCGCTTGCCGCCAAGCGCTGATCAGCTACGTGATTGGCTGATCAGGTACGTAATTGTTGCTCGAGTTTTTCCTTTTTTTTATGCACCCCAGATAAAAAAAAAAGACAAAACTTGAACAATTTAGGTACCTGATCAGCAAGCGTCCTGCAGCCGTACTCGACTTTGAACAGGACTTCTTTTTTCCATCCCACCTATTCCCCCCACTTTTTGCAGCACATCCGTGCGTGCGCCCTGATTTATTTTTATGCCATGGGGTGGGGGTCTAGTTTCCAAAATGGGGTCAAATGCGGGGGGCTCCACTGTTTCGGCACCTCAGGGGGTCTCCAAACACAACATGGAATACGCTAATTATTACAGACAATTTTGCGTTTGAAAAGTCAAATGACGCTCCTTGTCTTCCGAGCCCTGCTGTGCGCCCAAACATTTGATTTCCACCACATATGAGGTATCTGTGTACTCAGGAGAAATTGCACCATACATTTTATGGTGCATTTTTTCCTGATACCCTTGTGAAAAAAAGCTACCTGGTTGAAATAACAATTTTGTGGTAAATTTTTTTTTTTATTTTCACGGCTCAACTTTATTAACTTTTGTGAAGCCCCCTGAGGTTCAAAGTGCTCAAGAAACATCTATATAAATTGCATGAGGGATCTAGTCTCCAAAATGGGGTCACAAGTGGGGGAGCTCCACTGTTTCGGCACATCATGGGCTCTCCAAAGGCAACATGGTGCGGCTAACGATTCCAGCTAATTTTCTGTTCAAAAAGTGAAATGACGCTCCTACTCTTCCAAGTCCTGCCGTGCGCCCAAACAGTGTTTTTTTCGCCACATATGAGGTATCTGCGTGCTCAGAAGAAATTGCCCAACAAATTTTGGGGGTTCATTTAATCCTGCTACCCTTGTGAAATGCAATATTTGAGGCTAAATTAACATTTTTGTTGCAAAAAGTAAAATGTTCATTTTTTCCTTCCACATTGCTTTAGTTACTGTGAAGCACCTGAAGGGTTAATAAACTTCTTGAATGTGGTTTTGAGTAGCCTGAGGGGTGCCATTTTTGTAATGGTGTCACTATTGGGTGTTTTGTGTCATGTAGACCTCTCAAAATCGCTTCAAATATGATGTGGTCCCTAAACAAAAGTGGCTTGTAAATGTTGTTGTAAAAATGAGAAATTGCTCATAAACTTTGAACCCCTATAACTTCCTTATTTTTCCCAAAATTGTGCTGATGTAAAGTAGACATGTGTGAAATGTTATTTATTAATTATTTTGTGTGTCTCGTTGGTTTTAGAACATAAAAATGTCAAAATTTTCGCAAAATTTCCGTTTTTTTTTTCACAAAGAAACGCAAAAAATAACAGCCTAAATTTACCACTAACATGAAGCCCAATATGTCACGAATAAACAATCTCAGTATCACCAGGATCCGTTGAAGCATTCCAGAGTTATAACCTCAAAGTGACACTGGTCAAAATTGCTAAAAGTGGCCTGGTCTTTAGGGTCAAAATAGGCTGGGGGCTGAAGGGGTTAATCCACTGGTGGTTAGCAAGGTGTACATCAAAGAATGAACTTAAGGCGGAAATCTGCACTTTTAGAGTACTAGGTTTAAGGTCTAGCTCGAGTCTGTTTTGCAAGAATTCCAGGATCTGTGGTATACAAGGATAGAATGGAACCGGGAGTCTAGATTTGTCGTAGATGGCGTTGGTTACAGGTTTTCTGCTCCTCTGTAGAGTTCTGATTACATTGTCAGAGAGGCCCCTGGCTTAAGATGGTGGCCTCAGCAGCCAGTTTTAGTCTCTGAGGCTCCGGATGACATAGAGGACCTTGATGGAGAAGGTTGATGATCTGAGGAAGTATCAGGGGACCTTCTTGAGCCAAGTTGGTTAGATCTCCGAACGAGCTTCGCTTGGGCCACATGGGGGCTATAAGAAAGGTGGTGACACCTTCTGCCCGGATCTCTTGGAGTGTCTTTGCCAGTATGGGAATTGGCGGAAAAGCATAAGCCAGTCGGAAGTTCCATGTGTGAGCAAATGCGTCTACTGCTAGACACTTGTCCCTTGGGTTTAGTTAGAAGGAGTGATCTGCCCTGGTGTCCTGATGGGATACGAACAAGTCCAGTTATGGTTGGCCCCATTTCTTGGTCAGCATTTGGTAAACCTCCGGATTCAGACTCCACTCTCCTGGGTGGATGTCTTGCCTGCTGAGGAAGTCTGCTTGTATGTTGGCAGACCCCTTCAGATGGAAGGCTGTTAGTGACAATATGTTTCGTTCTGCGCAAGAAAATATTCTTACAGAGATCTTTTTCAAATCCCAGTGTTTCTTGCTTCCTTGGTTCATAGATGAGCAACTGTTATCACGTTGTCGGAGTAGACCCTTACGTTTGGCTTTTGGATTAGAGCCGTTGCTACCTTGAGCTCTCTGAGGTTCGAGAAACGGCAGCTGATGTCGGGTGTCCAGACTCCCTGAAAGGTTGCCTGTGCTACCACCGCCCCCCAGCCTTTCTTGGTGCCAGGTTACTCTTTTCCGTAGACTTCTCAGATTAAGCCACCAGGCCAAGGAAGCCTTTACATGACCTGAAAGGGGGACTTTTTTGTTCAGAGATCTGTGAGGACTGCCCAGGAGTGTAGGACATGTGTCTGAAGAGTCCTTGTATGAGCTTGGGCCCAGGCTACCGCTTGGATGCAGGTGATCATGGACACTAGTGTGGACATTGCTGACCTGATGATAGGTGACCTCTGATCCTCAAAGGATGAGATCTTGTGGCATACTTCATTTTGTCTGTCTTCTGGAAGGATGTCTACTCATAGGAATTCAATCGGACTCAGGGAAGCTGAGGGTGCGACAAGTAGGAAGTCGTATAGGTATGGTATGATACAAACGTTCAGCCTCCTGATGAAAGAAATGATCTCGGTGAAGATCAGAGGTGCGGATGAGATCCTGAACGGAAGTACGTTGAATTGGTAGTGTAGGACCAGTTGGTCCTGTAGCACCGCAAATCTTAGGAATTTTCAATGGGAGGGATGAATAGGCACATGATAGTATGCGTCTTGTAGATCTATAGTTGCCATGACAAAATTTTGACTTAATCAGAGGGATTGTTGATTTAATGGACTCCACTGGTTCAGTGGTTTTAAGTTATTAATAGGTGGGAGCCGTAGTGTTTCTTCACTAGAAAGAGGTAAGAATAATGACCCGTATTGATCTCTGCTGTAGAGAAAGGGGAGATCACACCGGACCTCTGGAGGTCTCGAATATTTGCGCAGAGTAACTCCCGGGAGTCCCGAGTTGGAAGGCAGGTTACCGTCAAGCAATGTGGGGGGGTAGGTGAGAACGTCTATCTTCAGACCCTCTTGGACCGTGTGTAGGATCCACTAGTTAGAGGTTATCGACTGCCACTTGGAAAGGCATCTGGAAATTCGACCTCCTAACTGGTTAGCGTCATTTGTCTTGACTAGGGGAGACCAAGATGTTTAAACTCTTTCCTCCTTTAGGGTAGCTCCAGCGTATGGTTTTACCTTTGCCCCTGTAAGCCTGGGAGGATTGCTGGGCTGGTTAGTTTTATGGGGGGCGGAAAAACCTTATCTTCTTTAAGGGTTTTTGTTCTGGTAGTGACTTCTTTTCGTCAGCGGCTTTTTCAAGAAGATCATCTAGGGCAGGGCCAAAGACATAATCACCCTGAAAGGGGATGGAGCACAGCTTCATCTTAGAAGTCGCATCTCCACTCTACAGCTTTAGCCAGAAAGCCCTCCTTGCGAAGTTTAACAGGACCGCTGATCTTGCTGTCACAGTAACAGATTTTTTGGAGGCATCAGCTAGGAATCCTGTGGCCTTTTTCAGGATATGGAGGCCAGTAGATCTTCCCAATATGTACCGCGGGAGAGGTGTTCCTCTAACTGAGATAACCAGTGGGATTAGACTCTGGCTATGCAGGTGGATGAAATATTAGTTTTGAGGACAGTCGCCGGTTTCCCAGGACATATTTAGCAAACCTATTTTTTGGTCCATGGGATCCTTGAGCTGAGACAAATGCTCAAAGAGTAGTATTTTCTTCTTCACCACTTTGGCAATTTGGACATTTACCTTTGGGATTTCCAATACAGATGAATCTCCCTTTAACGGAAATCTATTTTTCAGCTCATTCGGTATGGTCAGACCATTCTCAGGAGCTTCCCATTCCTGTAGGATGAGATTCCGGATGTTCTCATATACTGGGAATCCTGATCTTTTTGGGTTTTAGTCCTCCAAATAGCTGATCCTGAATGGCATGGGCAACCTTCTCCTCTTCCACTTCCATGGTGCATTTTATGGCCTCCAATAGTTCCTTCATGTCCTCAGAAGAGAAGCGGTATTTCTTCCATTCTGTTTTCTCAGATACTGAAGCTGTCCTCCCATGCATGAGAGGCCGAGGCTGGGTCCTCAATAGATCAGCATCTGATTCCTATGCTACACAGATTTTCCTCTTAGCAATAGGGGCAGAAAGGACCGGGAGAGGGAGGCTATGGAAGTCTGGACCTCTTGGTGGACCAAACCCCTGATCTCTCATCTATTAGGGATGGCTGTTCCTCCCTATGTTGTCAGTGCATGCTTGGCACAGTATCTTATTGTGAGATGATGGGAGCCTCCCATGACACGGCACACTTCCGGCTAGGGTTTTCGTCCTTCTTTGAGACAGGGACCTTGTCTCCCTAAAGAGAGGGAGACAAGGAAATTACTAGGGCCTGCCCCGCTGGAGGAGATAGGGGGGAGTGATGGTAACCCCCCCCCCCTAAATAGTGACCTAACCTGTTTCTGAGTTACTGAAGCAGGGACAGCGCTGGGCTCTGCAGAAGCTGAGTGGGATGATCGTTCACCTTCCATACTGGGAACAATGTGATACTACCTGGAGGTGTCTTTGGGGCCGGGTACTTATAGTGAAGTGCCAGGCCCACAGCGCAGTGTCCAATTGAGCCCCTCCTCCTTGGGTCACGAGGATAGACTTCGGTATCCGGAGCGAACCCAGCGGCGTTTTGATTTTCAAATTTGCCGCAATGTCTCGGCCGGCAGAGCCCGGTGAGCGTTCCACTGTCGAATGCAAGGAAACCGGAACCGACAACTGTGGGGAGTCAGTGTCACTTCTGGAAATGTGCAGACATCGCCGCCGGCGCGAGGAGGTAAGATGTGGCTGAGAGCTCAGAGGCCGCCAGTGGGGCACCCCATCCAGCTTTACCCCGCGGGGATACGGAGGAGATGGGGAGAGGTCTCGAATCCAGGGAGACAGGAGCAGCAGTGTAGGAGGGCAGAGCCGACGACCTCAGCTGCCCAGATAAATAGGTATCAGAAGGTGGAGACTCCGCTCGCCGGCCACAGAGCACCACAGTAACCTATTCATCCCAATACGGACAGGAAAAACATTGACGAGGGAAGCGGAGAGGGGCCTTTTAACCTCTTTGCATTTCCTGTCCCTATTAGGGTGGAGAGTAAACCTCCTTTGGTGCTATTGTGGAGGGTGACTGGAGAAAACATAATTTTCCAGCATTGACTTAGAGGTTTTAAGTAAATGGTCAAACACTAAACACCCCACTCTGGGAAACTTTCTCTGGGATTCTTGGAATAAAAGCCTGTTTTTCTCATAAGATACCACCCCTGTTTTTATTTTTCATATTATGGAAAATACTTACAAAAAATCATATTTACAAAAGAAAAGACAAAAATATCAAGTTTTCTTGTTTTACAGATGTGGCTTAAACCCTGTAAAAGGTCGGAAATCCCACAAAGACCAAGCTATCTTGCACCAGTTTACAAGACCAGTGAAAGAAGAGGAACATTATCCACTACTGGTCATTCAACTAATTTTGTTGTAGCCATGACCCTTCTATCAGACAAGCCTCAGGAGCACTGGATTGGTCGAGGTGTTGCACTGCTATGCCAACTTAACGCATAAAATCTAGAAAGAATTTCAGTAACATTGTTAAATGTTGTAAACTTTGAAAACATTAAAATATTACCAAAATAAAACTAATTTTCAAGAGTTTATTAGATATTTTTCTTCTGCATAGACAGGTATAGCAATAATTTTAACAATACAGTTTTGCTTAAACATTGCAACATTTTTTATGACAATCAGATTTACAGAGGTAATTGCTTTGATCACAGACTGAAGACAACAGACTCATTGACAGAGAAATGTATTGAATAAATTAGCACCAAGTGCAGTTCTGACTGCATATTGCTAATCTCTGCCTAATTGTCCCTGGATAAAGAGCTCTTTAGAAAAAGTATTTCTAAAGATTCTTTATAATATGCTAATGAGCGTAGGGACTAGTCGTGAGGGCGTTACTTCCCCCGACTAGCCGCCCTCTTAGCATGTTAGTACGCCCACAGGGTTTTGCTAACATGGTATTCAATGCAGCATCACTGCATTATGTGCATCATGTGCGTACCTGTGTCCGCGGTGAACGCTAAGCTGAATGTCCCGCGCTTCTGGTCATGCGTCGTAGACCTGTCTGAAGCCAGCACGCGTACACCCGGCTGCATACGGTACTGCGCATGACCGAAAGTGTGTGACATTCAGCTCAGAGTTCACTGCGGACACAGGTACGCGCATCACCGCTGGTGATGCTCCATTGAATACCATGTTAGCACGCCCCTGTGGGCGTACTAACATGCTAAGAGGGTGGCTAGTCGGGGGAAGTAACGCCCTCATGACTAGTCACTGGCCTCATTAGCATATTATAAAGAATCTTTAAAAATACTTTTTCTAAATATGTCTTTATCTATGCTAGTATATACAGGGATGCTTAGGCAGGGATTAATAATATGCACCCAGAACTGCTCGTGGTTCTGGGTACATATTGCACCTGAAGGGAATACCCCTTTAAAGGGAACCTATCTCAAAGATCCTATCCAAATATGTAGTAGGGGTAATAACAATATTAGCAAATACCTCCAATTAGTAATGTAGTATAGTTCTCCTGTTTCACTGTCTCTTACCTTATGTGCCAGGCATTTCAGAACCTTTGGTATGCATGGTTATGACCACTAGCAGCTAACTGTGACTATATGCGTGGTCATAACCATGGATACCTAATTTCCTGTAATGCCCTGAACATGAGGTAAGCAACATAGTGAATCAGAAGAACTATACTACATTTCTTATTGGAGGCATTTGTTAATATTATTATTACACCTATCACATATTGGGATAGGATCTTGGAGATGGGAATACCCCTTTCATTACAGTTTGGGTGCAAGGGAAGGTGCACTTTCCACTATGTCACACAGTGACAACATTGTATCACAGGTAACATTAATGACCTTCACATAATTGAAGTAATGTTTTAACCTTTAAGGGATTTTCTCCAAGAACAAAGTTAATTTTAATCAATAGATCTTGTAATAATAATTAGTACCACTATTGGATGTGTTTAAAAAAACCCCAAAACAAATGTTCCTGTGCTGAGAATCTTATATACCGTATATGCCGGCGTATAAGACGACTGGGCGTATAAGACGACCCCCAACTTCTGCCCTAAAAATATAGAATTTGGGATATACTCACTGTATAAGACTACCCCGCTCCCAAATGAAAAAAAGTCTGCTTTGATTGCAACATGTTAATTTTAATTCAAATGCATATGACATGCAGGTACTGTATATAGCAGCAAAACTGTCACTTATAAACATAAGGTTGTTTCAAACATGTACGGTAAAGCTAAAACTTTGCAAAACAAACAAGAGAGCAAGTGCCTGGTGATCATAACTGTAAGCTGCGATATTGTAACAGGTCTTGCTGGCATGACAGTTTCCCTTTAAAAGCCTTCAAAATCCTCCTGTTCGTCATCTGATATCATAAGTACCGTACATCAATGACATCTTGTGATACATATTCAGTATGCTTCAGGATGCTAAGAGCAGGGGGCCGCACTGTGTGAGGAGGTGTTTTTTTTACTGTCCAGTATAACCAATAGGATTAGTGCAGGGGCGGGGGAGTCACCGGGCCGAGAAAGGGGGCGGGGTCGGCAGCAGCACTTACGGTACTGTAGCAATATGCACACTTACACCAGCATGTAAGCTCTTCATTAATGTCCCTGCATGGATGCGAGGGGAATCTGGCGTTACTGCACTAATCCTATTGGTTATACTGGACAGTGAAAAAAAAAACCACCTCCTCACACAGTGCGGCCCCCTGCTATATATCCGCTATATATCCGCTGTATATGCTGTATGATATATATGATATATGCTGTATATCCGGCGTATAAGACGACCCCCCACTGTAGCCATTATTTTAAGGGGGTAAAAAGTCGTCTTATACGCCAGTATATACGGTATGTGCCCTTGCTACGTACTGTATAATGGCCATGTCTGACTGTAAAGGGACATAGCCTGATCCTCTCCTGCTCAGGAGCTGTGGTATGAAGAAAGCATACATACAGGACAGCATGAGATCGCAGCTGATTCTTTTTGTGAGGTAAAGCATTTCCCTGCCTGTTTTCCCGAGCTGTAAATGTCTGTGGACTCTTTTGCATCTCCCTTGGCCAGGAGATGTGGTATGATCTGACCATGTCCCTACAGTCAGACATGGCCATTACACAGTATATAGCAGGGGCACATATATACAATTATCTCAGCATAGAAACATTTTATATAGCACATCCAATTATAGGACTTATTATTCGAAGATCTATTGATTAAGATGAACTTTGTTCATGGGAAAATGCCTTTAAGGGGACGTAGTATATAGGATGCATAATCCACATCTACTTATGATGAAAAGTAGTGAGTGTCCAGGTAACTAAGGCAACGGTTGAAAACAGAATTGTAAGCATGGCAACATAAATGACAAATGATTGCAAATTTGTAGCAAAAATACTGTATTTCTTTTCAAGCCACAGAGACCTCCAACTCAGGAAAAAACTGTTGCTGGCTATTATGGAAGATAGCATTAGCTAATCTGGAAAGTGCAGCAGCCATGTTGGGTGAAAGAAGAGAGGAGACGAAAATGGGCCCATTGGTGCATGATACTCGCACATGTAAGCTGGGGACAGATGTGACATCTAAGGCTAGGTTCACACTTCCGTTAAATTGTATCAGTCACAATCCGCTGCTCTGGTAAACAACGGAAACGTTTGGCGGATTCCGTTGTTCCCATAGACTTGTATGAGCGGCGGATTGTGACTGATGCTGCTGCGTTGCACCCTCCCCCCGACTGATCAGTCGTGGAACGACTAACCGCCGGGCGGGAGGAACACAGCATGTAACGTTTTTTGAGCAGCGCGATCCGTAGGATTTCGCTGCGCATGCGCTCTCTGGCTCCCTGCACATGTAACCAGGATACACATCGGGTTACTAAGCAATGCGCTTTGGTTAGTTACCCTATATTTACACTGGTTACTTGTGCAGGGAGCCAGCGCTAAGCGGGGTTTGCTGGTAACCAAGATAATTATCGGGTAACCAAGCAAAAAGTGCTTTGCTTATACCAGATATTTACCCTGGCTGTGGAGGGAGCCTGACACTTCCCCGCTCGGCTCCGCCCCCTCCCGCACTCAGCATGTACACACACACACACACACACACACACACACACCTGTCCCCAGCCCTGCAGTCCCCGCGGCACTGACGTCCTCAGTGCCACGGCCCCGCTCGGCTCCACCCCCTCGCGCTCCGCCCCCCCGCACACAACGGAGTCCGACAAAGAATTCTGTTCTTTGTCATCTGTTGTACAGCGCATCAGTCACATGCGTCAAGCGATGCATGTGACTGATGCAAAACAACAGAAATGTGAACTTAGCCTAAGACTCCACTCACCTTCCCATAGAGAAGTTAAGATTTAACACTAATAAAATGTGAGAATATGAAGATGGGAGGGAGAAACACACTGGTTGTTTCAGTTAAGCTGCCAAATACACCAAAAAGCAGCATGGATGCAGATTACCAGAACATGTCAGACTAAAGGTCATAAATTACACTGTTTTGGATAAAGATGGGCCAATATTACGCACGTTAACTCTGCCACTCCATACATGTCAGATGTCGCATAAAGTGTAAATTATGCCATCACAACTCTGAGCATGGAAGTACCCAATGTGAAAAGAGCCTGAGACCAAACCAATGTGCCACATGTAAAGCAAAACTATTTTTTTTCTGCGCAAAATAGCAATTTTATACATGTTAATTGGTAATTTCGTATTGTTACAAAAGAATGGTGACTAAGAAGATAAATGTCACACCAATTAGAATTTTGACCAAATTGAGACTTTAGGCATGCTAACAATGGTCGCAACAAATGTATTTGTTCCGTGTCTTTTTAAATAACGTAAAATGTCAACTTTGTGTCTTATATGTAGAACTGGGTTCATAAATGTTGTACTTTATGTAAGAAGGTTAACCAATGCCTCGCCTTCCTCAGTTTTAATTTCAACAAGTTTTTATTAAAGTAGATCATAACATGTGACAAGTCAATTGAAATAAGCATTATAGCGTGTATAATTATTATATTATAGTATATATATATATATATATATATATATATATATATACACACAGAGTCCAGTGGAGGTGCAGGCAGCTCTGGATCGGTGCTGGGGACTGTTTGGGGCTGGGAGCGGCAGCGTTTGATCTCCTGCTCTCCCGCTCATATAATATGCACAGCCGCTGTCCATCAGAAGCGTGGTGCTGAAACTGCATCGCGCTGATGGGCTGAGGGAGCTGTGCATATTATCTGCCTGTGCTTACCTTTGATTGCACAGGATCCCCCCTCCCCCTGTGTTAGATATAGCCTCCCGTGCTGCTGCTGTAGTAAAATAATAAACTCTTTACTCACCTCCTCCAGCGTCTGGCCGGTCTCCCTCCTGCTGGCTGTGATTAGACACACAGAGATTTCACTCTGCCGTGCCGATCACATGACCTCCACTAGAACTAGGAAGTAGGAAGTGCAGGAGACAGGAGGAGTTCAACCCCGAGGAGGGAGACACGAGACAGGACTGTGCTGCAGAAGGTAAGGAAAGAGTTTATTTTTCTAAAAGCAGCAACATGGGGGCGATATGCCACAGAGGCTGATGTGGCCCTGTCTGCCTGCCACAGAGGCTGATGTGGCCCTGTCTGCCTGCCACAGAGGCTGATGTGGCCCTGTCTGCCTGCCACAGAGGCTGATGTGGCCCTGTCTGCCTGCCACAGAGGCTGATGTGGCCCTGTCTGCCTGCCACAGTGGCCCTGTCTGCCAGCCATAGAGGATGTGTGCCAGCCATAGGGGAAATGTGGCATCACTGGGGGACGTGTTCAATATAAGGTGGCCATATCCAGATTAAGGGGGCTAATTTTAGGATGAGGGGGCTATGAGGGACATATACCCTATATTATTTGTTAGACGGACACTGGCATTATAAGACGGACCCCATTTATTAAAAAATTCTCTATTCCTTCACCAAATTTGGGGGTGCGTCTTATAATCAGGTGCGTCTTATAAAGCGAAAAATACGGTATTTTAGTCACTAGTGTTATGAATGTGAAAAATCGGTGCAATTTATTAGAGATTCCCACGGGTTTGTCCCCGAACAGGAGAACCTCCAGGGAGGCGGTAGGGACATTATCGCTCAGTGTGTTCAGTAGAGACACAACCTCACCCCATAGATCTCTTACAACCGGGCAAAACCACCAAATATGGGGCATATCTCCTCTCTGTCCGCACCCCCTAAAACATCAGTCCGAGATATTAGGGTATATGGAGTGAAGACGTGCTGGTACATAATAAGCTCTATGGAATATTTTTTTTTGGATGCATCAGAGAGGGACACCTGATTGCTCAGCCTTGTAATTGCCTCATAACACCTGTTCCATCTATCCAAAAGGCATATCGAACCACAATTCCTCCTCCCACTGGCCTTCCTTATTATTAAATTTTATTGTGGGTACTAAAAATGGTTTAACAAATTATGTAGAAAAATTGACGGGCGTTTACCACAATTTAATGATTCAATTTATGCATATATATTTAGCCTCAAATGCAATAAGTACCCCTCTATACAATTCAAAGGGGTCCAAAGGCGGGAAACTAATAAGTGGAACGGAAAAACAACAGTACCAAGAAAGATCAAAATTAAGTGTTTGAGACAGAAAGATGACTCAGTTTTTCTTGCTTAATAAATTTGGAAAAAATTCTAAATTTCTGGTTTTCTTTTGTAGAAGTGGGGTGCAGTGTACATTAATGAAAAAAAACAAAAACTTTTTTGAATTTACCAAATAGCTGCAATTAAACAAAGTGAAAAATTTAAAGGGGTCTGAATCCTTCCCATACCTACTGTAGGTAGACCAACTTCTGGCCCCACCACCAGTCGCTTTTCTCCTAAAAGCAATGCAATGGGGAGAATGGTTCTGTATAACTGGCAAAAAGTGGAGCATGCCACCATTTCTCTTCAGTATGCTGCCTTATGAAGTCATGAGGAGGTACAATAGAAGTAGCAGCCTTATGACTGTCCAAACGTGGAATATAACCATGTATGTGAGCCCTTAACCCCTTCGCACATATCAACGTAACTCTATATCCTGTGCTGGGGTGACAGCAAGTGGAGGATGCTCTGGAGCTCATTATCCTCCACAAGAAGTTGATACCTGGCATCTCTCTCAAGATTGATACCAGTGTTAAGCTCTGAGTGCTGGTGTTAACCATTTAGACTGAAAGTGGCATTTAAATGACATCATGGCAAACAGCACATACCCGCTCCCATCGGCCCCTCCATGATGCGATAGTGGTTTACCAATAAGGGTCTACTAACTTGACAATCACTGTCAACTTGCCTCTCCTCTGAAGCATAGCTTCATGCTTAAGGAGACCATTAAATAATTATATTAGCCCGATCAATAAACACAGTAATGAGGAAATAAAAAAAAAAAATGAATGAACAAACGAAAATTTTTGGAACACCACACTGTCTGATCCTAAAATAGTATAAATGAAAACATCAGCTCGCCATGCAGAAGAAAGTCCTCTCACAGCTCCATTGATGGAAAAATTATAAATCTTGGGAAATGGTGACAAACCATATTTTTTTGTTTTTGTTTTAAAAAACCACTTATGTTGGTCAGAAAAAAAAAGGGGCATCACTAAAATCGTACTGATATGGAGAAACAGGTTTATAAGTAATTCTTACCATAACATAAATGTCGTAAGACCAACAGCCCCCCCCAAATGCCAAATTTTTATATTTTTCACCATTTTATGACATTTTCTCATTATTCAAAACTACAACTCGTTCCGCAAAAAACACCAATTCGGCTAGGTCAACGAAAAAAATAAGAAAAGTTACGGCTCTTGGAAGAAGAAAAACAGAAAAGCAGAAATAACTAACGGAACGATAAGGGTGAAGGAGAATTATTAATTTAATAACTATTCCGAAAAGTTCCAAGGTCATTGGCGACCATAATTAACATTGACATCACCACAGCAGCCAATCAGATTTACTTTTTTTTTTTTTATTCCACAACACTTTACAAAGTTTATCACCTAATTTTTGAGGCACTTGGTAAAGTAGTAAGCATTTAACAATGAATAGGTAATAGTAAATTATATAAAAAAGTGTTTCCTACAATCAATTCAGAGAATATCTGCTAAGTAGTTCTTACTGGTTCTTTCATTTTATACAACAGCAACAATGTATCAATTTAGGGAAAACAGTAAAAAAAAAAAAAAAAAAAAAAAAAAGATTTTTTTTTTTTTGGAACAATAATTGTGAACATTTTATCTAAACCTTTGAATTAAAATACATTCAATGAGATTTTCTTTTCACATGACTATGGCAGCCATCATATGCCAGCTGAGGGCACTGCAGTTATTTGTTTTAGAGCAGGCACATGGACCAGTAAGACATTTATTTATAGTGAGTCTTGTGAGCATGTAGTGATCTGCACATGGAGAAAGATGCCAACTGCAGCTAAGGAGGGTCTGAAGACAAATGAGAAAAAGAAAAATTGCAGAGTGCCAGGTAACTAGTAATATTTAAAAATACATTTCTCATCAAAGGTGGCTGTAGCCTTTAGCAGGACATTATTTCCATATTACATGTCTGACCCTCTAACACTGAAATATTGTAAGGCAGCCTTTATGGAATGGGATAATGTATGCTGAATATTTTTAAGGACTACAGATGCGACAACTTTTACCTTTTGGCAAATTTAAAGTTTCAGATTTCCCATTAAACAAATTCAATTCATTTTCACAACATGCTAGATGGAAAAACCTAATAAGCTGCAATTACAAATCAGAAAGGTGATCACATATAGAAAAAGGCAGCTTCCAACATTTATTCCCTTTTCTTCGCCCCTTGCACCTCCACAAACTGTTAATCTTGGGTCACTGGTCTGGAATATCTACTGAAGATAAAAGTAATGAGGGACACCTCTGTATTTTTGACAGTGGGCAAATGCCTTTAGGTGTTCAGTTTATTGCATATTTCAGGGATTAACCTTTGTTTTCTATGTAGTAAAATAGCTTACAAATATCTAGATATACACTGGTCAGCTGTAAAAACAAGACCACCTGACTATTTTGTAGGTCCTCTTCATGCTAACAACACTTTTTTTGACCTGTTAAGGCACTGAAGCCACTAAACTACAAAGGTATTTGCATGACCTGCAGATAACACCTTGTTGCCAATGTGGAAGGCGGTACCATCATATGTTGGACTTGTTTTCCCCAACAAAACCTTCCAATGATCGATCACATTCATAAAATTTGGAGGCCAAGTCAACTCCTTGAACTTTGTTTTCCTTAAACAATTTTTGAAGTGTGGCATGTGCATTATTATGCAAAAGGAGGCCACTGCCATTTGGCAATACGGTTTCTCTTTAAGTGTGTAATTTGTCAGCAACAATGTTTAGATAGTTGGTTCAGAACGAGATGAAACGCACTCTGTCCTGACCCTTAATATAGCAATCATTAACCTTTCCAACAATTCATGCTACAACAGATCTTTTTGTGTGTTTTAACCAAATGGGCTCACCAAAGGACATGATCAAAATAAGTTCACAGAAAAAAACCTCACCAGAAATAAAGCCACCAGCCAAAAAATGGTCAAATAATGGCAAAAGGACATGCAAGATACATACGGCCCCCCATGATAAAGGTTGGAATTTCACAGGTGCAGAATGCCTATAATACAACCACCCACAGCCTATGTCAGGAGGGGGCGGTTGCCAGCATAAAACTGCACACTAATAGGATCTAATATAGGGCATCAGTCACACAGATACATGCAATGCAGTGTCCAGGCAAAGCCTATTGATCACGCCCTTCTATTAGATCAGGCGGGCTGCCCAGCACCTAAAATGTGCTTTTGCCATTATTTGACCATTTTTTGGCTGGTGGCTTTTTTCTGGTGAGTTTTTTTTCTGTGAACTTGAACCAAATGGGCCAGTTTTTGCTTCTCATGTCCATCAATGAGCAATAGGAACCCATGACCCAGTGAGAAGTATAGCATTTGTCCTTTGTTGGAGCATTTCGTAGATACCAATATCTGCCTACACCAATCACCTGACAAGATGTGCCATTTTGGAGATGCTCTCTATCATTTTACCCCAGATCCTAAACCGTGCAGCACCTAATAGCCCTTAAAAGATTATGCTCCCACTGAATGTATTTAAAGGTGGACCTCAGTCCCCAAGTGGTATATACTAATGTGTATACTATTGCCAAAGAGCTACATGTCACCCGATGCATAGCAAACCGTGAAACTCACCTTCATCCACAGTATAAATAGACATGCTATGGATATGAAACCCACAAGTTCTGTCATTTTACGCTATATTATATATATATATATATATATATGTATGTTAGAACATAAACAGAATGAAAGCAAGGGAACCCCTGCTTTCATTCTGTTTATGTTCTATTGTATACTGCATATAACAGGGAGTGGTGCTCTGTTTGCTGGATTTGCACTTTAGCTCCTGGCAGTCTCATTAGCCTCTTTTGTGTTCACAAGCTGATCTTGTAGGTTTTTAAAGCCCAGAAAAGATGCAGTTTAGTATAGGACCCAGCAAAGGAGGGTGCCGTGAAGGGGCGCTGAGCTGGTATTACAATGGCCATTATAATATTCCAAATACCTCCACTTATATTTTTTTAGGTACAATTTATTTTGGTTTTTTACAGTGTGCGACTGGTCCCCCTTTTTTGTGTATATATATATATATATATATATATATATATATATATATATATATATATATATATATATATATATATATATTGCACAGCATGTGGTTTTAGGAAGTCTCATGAGCTTTGTTGGCATTGTAAACTGCAGCAGTTTTCCCACAAGCAAATACATAGTAGAAAATCCGCTGTTTTTGCACCATGGAAATTAGCCTCAGGGCTCTTTTCCACTTGTGTACCGCTTCCGCTGCAAGAGAATCAGAAGAGATATGCCAATGTCCCTCTGCTGTGGGTGTGAGCCAAGGGTCATGCGACTGTGATGCGATCTTTAGATCGCATCATAGCTACGGAGAAGATGGAGGGAGCACTTTCTCCCCATCTCCTCCGTTGTCTGTCTGCATGCACCGCACTGCAGTCGCATAACATACGAGCGCAGTGCGATTTTACACACACGTGAGCCAAGACTCTGTGCAAAACGCAGCATTCTGCGATTGCACGGAGAGCCCGATTCGTGTGAAGAGTAAAAACAGGACAGAGGAAACTGTCATTGATTAACACTGGTGCGAGTACAATCCGATTTTTTTATCGGATTGCACTCGCCCATGAAAATCGCAGATGGAAAAAGAGCCCTTAAACACATTAACAGTGCTGCCAGTACTCCACTGTTTTGTGTTCACGGACAGTCATGTTCTTGGCAAAACATACCCCATTTAACAAGCTTAAAAATTATTTTATCTGATAGAGGAGCATTTTATTTGTTGGTGATGCGATTGACAGTTTACACTGGCTGATCAGGAATCTTGTTCTAAGGACCAATAATTGGCTACAGTAAATGCTCGCTCACCCAATTCTCTTACAGTCAACACATCAGTTTCAAAAACCTTGCTGTTCACTTGTCATCTGATATATTCCACACTAAGAGTAGACTATAATTATTTACTTCACCTCTTAGTAGGCTTAATGTAAAGCTGATTGGTGTATATATTAAGCGGGCTTTACACGCTACGATATCGCTAGCAATTGCTAGCGATATAGAGTGTAAAAGCACCTGCCCCCGTCGTGTGTGCGATATCGTGTGATCACTGTGGCAGCGAACATTATCGCTACGGCAGCGTCACACGCACTTACCTGGTCGGCGACGGCGCTGTGACTGCCGAACAATCCCTCCCTCGAGGGGGAGGGACGTTCGGCATCACAGCGACGTCACTAAGCGGCCGGCCAATCAAAGTGGAGGGGCGGAGATGAGCGGGACGTAACATCCCGCCCACCTTCTTCCTTCCGCATTGCGGCCAGCGGCAGGTAAGGAGACGTTCCTCGCTCCTGCGGTGTCACACACAGCGATGTGTGCTGCCGCAGGAACAAGGAACAACATCGATAATCAACCATTACCGATTTTTGGTTTTGGGGCGACCTCTCCATGGTGAACGATTTTCACCATTTTTGAGGTCGCTGGTAGGTGTCACACGCTGCAATAGCGTTAATGACGCCGGATGTGCATCACTAACAACGTGACCCCGAAGATAAAACATTAACAATATCGTAGCGTGTAAAGCCCGCTTTATAGATGTCATTATTCCTGGGTAAAATGTTTCAATGGAATTTATAGGTTCTAAAAGGTACAACCATAGACGTCAGCAGATGGGAAGCTCTCGCTCCATCAGAATCCTGTTGAGTTGCAATGGAAATGGTTTTTGGGTGAAATGAGGTATAACCAGACAACTACGATTCATTTATCAGATTGCTAACTACCTTCGAGAAGCCATCTGTGACAGATAAAATGCGGATCGATATCCTAAATCTTTCTTGGATTACAAAAAAAATAAAAAAATATATGATAAATGTTTATCAAACCACGAACCATTAAACCCAAAAGTAAACAAAAAAAAAAAAAAAAAAGTCATCAGAAGCCAGATCAGCGCTGCCTCCAATAATGTAACAATACCAGTGAAGCATGAAGGTTTTTTTGTTGTGTTTTAATATGCAACTTAGAAAATGATAACAAGTATACAAATTATTCTGGAGTGTAAAAAGTATCATGAGATTTCAGATTTACAGTAAATAGTTAACATCAGATGAGTGCAATGAAAGAAACAGTATAAAGTACATGTTCCGATAAACTACAATTTTTTTTTTCATAGAATCAAACTGGTGTATCCTAACCTAAATGCATTAGTAAAGATCATTATCATTCATCTATGAAAGCAGAAAAACTAAACTACAAAT
Source organism: Anomaloglossus baeobatrachus (assembly GCF_048569485.1). Lineage (NCBI taxonomy): Eukaryota > Metazoa > Chordata > Amphibia > Anura > Aromobatidae > Anomaloglossus > Anomaloglossus baeobatrachus. The sequence continues at coordinate 185,874,308 of NC_134359.1, forward strand.
CTACAGAATGCTAGGGGTCTTACATTCTCTAGAATATGCTCAAGAGCTAGAAATAGAAAGACACAAATAGTCAATGCTTGCAGCATTAGAATAACCTATCATGTGCTTACATTAGACAAAGATGTAGACCCCGCTCACAAAATGGAGCAGAGGCTTTCAGCTGCTTCATCTATCCAAAACGAGATACTGGTAGAATTTCCCGCAGCATTCATTTAAACCCATTTTACACATTAGTAAACTTAAATAGCTGTTCCAGTATCACTATCCATAATATGAGAGGCCAATCTTCAGGCTCTAGAAGCCATTTCTTTGATGCCTGTTCTATATTGTAAGCAGTGGGGGATGCTACATGAAAAAATAAGTATGCTTTGCTCTTCAGAAGTCCCCATGACAAAAGGTAGAATTCAATAATGAAAGGCATTTGCTTTTATAGGAAAACATCAGAGGTTCCCCACACCTCAGTACAGAATATTCAAGTATCCTTGCACAGCATAAAGCGCAGCACAATTCTGTACAATCTGGGAATATAATTGGCCATTTTTTTTCTTGGCCTGAATCATCTAAATATATGCCTAATGATATGACTTAGCAGCGCCATCACCTAATGGAATGAGGTTAGTAAAAACACTAGAAGGCAATACATGAAATAAGTACATTCAGCAAGGTCAATAACTGTTTATTGAAAACTTAGCACTAAAAAAATAAACACGTGAACTATAAAATGAATTCGGTCATGCCAGATCCATCATTTATCAGGAACATTTCACCAATCCCAGCACTTGATCTGTTAGTCTATGTTCACATTCAACAGATTTGTTGCAGAAAAATCAAGTAAATTACTTTCAGCAAAAACAGTCCAGATGAATTAAATAGTTGCTGAAATTTCTGCCACAAATCTGCTACATAAATCCTGCTGACGCTGTTCTGGATGTGGCCCCTACACATATCCTACAAATGATTTAGCACCACAGAAAAAGACAATGCAAGTCCTATGTAAACTACAAATGATGGGACGTTCATCACTTCTTAGATGAGCACATCCCATTCCAGCTTTATGCACTTCTTCATAGATGTAGAACAAGAGACGCAGTTTATTAGCCGATGAAAAGCAAAGGCAGCAGAGATGGCCATATAAAAGTAGAATGGTGGGATTCGCTTTGTATCATGTTCATTTTCCAGCTTCTTTAACTCACTCTTATCTTGGGTTCTGTTCACAAGAATAGTTTGGAGTTTCCTTTTCATCGCACATTCCCACAAACTGTTGCATATCTTGACAAAACCCAATGGACTACATCACAAGTCAAATGGGTAATTGGGATCCTTCAGGTGCCGATAAGTGTCTGTTTACAATGCTGATACCATAATCTTCGGCTATGTTGATTTATTAATAATTCCACTTGAGGGCTACATTAGGGCTTACCCAACTGATTTATCAAGAAAAACAGTAAAATCGCACACTTCTGTGCTCACTGCAATGTTTTTGCAGCACTTTTGCCTGGTGCACATTGCTATTTGGCATTGACAACTCATCGCAGCTTGGTCCAGAGGTTCACTGGATTCAATAAGATTGACAGCTGCCGGTATCTGGACATAACATTTATTACAATACACAAAACTATAAAAATAGTTACTCCTGAATCCCTCATAAAGCACATGTTCAGCAAAGCTAAATGTGTGAATGACTGGCAGATCTGGCATAATACAATAGGACAACTCATTTGCTCAGAGAGCAGAAAGTCTCGCTGCCCTGTTAGATATTACAGATTTACCAACATCCCCATCAGAGTTTGGAAATGTAGGGCATGTGATGAAATCAGATGGGTCACACTCACTGGCTGCTCCAGTGGTCTCCGCCAGTACAGAAAGTGATGACGACCACGATGGTCGCTTGTCTGCTGAGGTGTGGGAATAAGTGCAGCATGCAGGTGACACTAGGAATATCATCAGATGGGCCATGGATAACCATGCTGTTGCCTGTATCAGGACAGGAAATGATAGTGTCCTGTTCTGCAGTCATCTGAGCCCCAAGGTGTTTGATTGGCAGCACTGGAACGAGAAGTCATTGTACATTTCTTAGATAACTACATCCAATCACAGGCCTAGAGATCAAATGACTGACGAACAGGAGGTCATCGCTGCCATGGCAGAGTCCACTGGAGTGCATGAGCTTGAGCTACAATACCTCCTTTTATTATTTTATCATATGCCATTACAAAATGTTTTTGGAAGCAAACTAAACAAATTCTAAGGCTTAGATTAACAGATGACAGATCTTTAAACCCCTTGATGGGATACCACCAAAGTACGCAGGTTAAAAACAAATCCAATTTGTACTTTAACAAGAAATTAGAAAATTCTACATTAGCACATCTTTATACACTAGAACACATGGAGACAAATAGCCGGGCTGATCCTGCAGTCCATATGTGCTGGCAAACAGGCACAACTTCCATGGAACATTAGGGCTTTGTGTAGTGACATTACGTAGTGGATTAGAAACAATACTTGTTTGCAAACATTTATTTTATTTCACTTGAAAATATATCCAGCATGAAGACAATGATTGAGCTCCTGTAAAATCACAAGGACCTGAAGCTGAAGAACCGGTAGGATGTAAACATGGAACACTATGTACTCAAGTAAATGGTTTCCAGAGATCTCCCAATGTGAACAGAACACGTTAATAGGGTTTTAGTACCACAAGGATTGAAATACAAGCAAACTGGAGAAGTCATTGGACATCATCCCACCTCATTCACCAAATAAAAGTAATAAAAAAACTTTTTTTTTTTTTAAACTGCAGACTTGTGAAAATGTCATTTGTTTGTGTAAATAGAAGGAACATTTACCAACAGTCAGATACACAGTGTAAGAAGCAGCTAGTTCAAGTTTCACAGAACACGAATCACAGTGATGATTTCTTCGAATTCTTTGTGGGACTGTAGTGATGATAAAGCACTTTACAATGCATTTTTGGATTTTCTTTTACAGCATTTGCTTGCATCATTTTATGACTGAAAGCGAGCAGACAAACACAGACGTTATACCGGGACCACACAAAGTACCATTAAAAGTGAAAGTTAAACACTATTTTATCTTCATATAGGGCAATGACCAGCATTATGGCAAAACCAAGTAGAAGTCCTAAATTCTGCAGGATGAATTGTCCTACTGGACAGTAGCCATGTTCTTCATTCTCACCATCCCCATGCAGCATTTCTGGGAGCTAAAAATTGAACAGAAAAAGATCAATTTAAATGAAGAATGTAAAACGATAACTGCAACGAAAATACTAAAATTCACCATGTCTGATAGAGGTCGAGCAACTTTATGTTATTATGAGGTTTACACATCTTAAGAGTATCGGCGATGGTATGGATAAAATGGCTGTCTGTAAATGCTTATTTATCCTCAGGACAGGTGATAAGTGTCTCTCCATCAAGAGAACTACTGCTTCAATCACTCCAGACCACAGCAATTTTACATTTATCACCAACCCACACTCTGGTGTTCTCAAGTTATTAACCTTTTCTTATCCTGAGACCCCCTGGGGGGACATTCCAAAAATTCCGTTACATTCCTTTGTCGGGCCACTGCCTTTTTTTTTTTTTTTTTTTTTTTATCATTCACATGTGAATAAATTGATTTCATATTTTATTTTGATATATTTAACAAAATTCATTCATATTGCAAAATTCTGTTTTGACGTTTTTCCCCAATTATAATAGGATTTTAATGGGACATTTTATTGGATAGGAAAAAGTTAAATTGCTTTCAATAGACATAAAAATAAGAAAGTTTGCAATTTTCTTGTTTTTTTTCTATCTGCTGTCATTCGCTTGCAACGAGAGCTTTTCTCTTCCATTATTGTACACCTCAGCTCCGCCACAAGTGCCTGCCCAGACCTTTGGCCAAAAGTGCACAGTAGTTACATTCCAAAAGAGGGGTTAACTCCTAACATTCCAGCCACCTCTCTTCAGTCCATTGATTATTATACAGCAGTTATATATTTTCACCTCCCTCCAAGGTCCTGATTAGCTGCTGTTATAAATATTGCAATAATCACCAGCCCTGCAGCTTTTAGAGGTCTCTTAATAAATGATCTCACTACCTGGAGCTGTGTGCTTGTTCAAATACCCTGCTATGTCCATACTTCTCTATATGTATATAAATACAATGAGTGTAAACAGCAGAAAAGCAGGTATACTAGAACTATAAAGTTAAGCACAAATTCTGCTGTAACATTTAGCTAATACTACAGATCAGATCACCAGACGTGACAATTAAGAAGTAGTGGCCACCCTGTTAGATACCAGGAATTAAGGAAATTGAAGAGTTTTAAGCTTTTTTAGAGACAAATTAAGAACAACCCTTTAAATCCATGATGCACATTAACACCACAGGTTCTGTCTCTAAATTCACGCTTTAGGCTATGTTCACATAGGGCGTTTGGAACAGTTTTTCTGGCGGTTTTGCATTACCTCATTGGTTTGTATGGGTGAAAATCCACGGAAAAACCACTGAAAGTATTGACACGCTGCTTCATTCAAAAATGGAGCAAAAACCAAGCAGGCTGACATGTCAGTCAGTAAAAATCACACACACACACACACACACACACACACACACACACACACACAAAATCAGAAGGCAGAACTCCATTTCTCTTTCAAGTTTGTCTTTAATGGCCCATAACACAGGACGTTTCGGTCAGGAACTGACCTTTCTCACACCGTGTTCTGTTGGAGAAAGGTCCGTTCCTGACCGAAACGTCCTGTGTTATGGGCCATTAAAGAAAGACAAACCTGAAAGAAAAATGGAGTGCTGCCTTCTGATTTTTTTTAATATATTGAATTGACAGTAGGATACTGTTTGTGAAGGATTATTGCACCCGACTATAATCTCTCGGTGCTGCTCTGAAAAATTTATATTTTCATATATATTTATTTCTGGAATCTCATAGGCTTTGCAGGTACAGTAAAAAGGCAGTATTTTATTAGCATTAATTTGCATCAAACCAATGAGAAAAAAAACCCAAAACACAACACATGCAAAAAAATGGGGCAAAAACACCCTGTATGAAAATAGCCTTACAGTGTGGTTAAAATCCAGAGCAAAATTCCAAGATTTTGCCACAAATACACATCACCATTTTTGTCAAAATCCACAATCCAGAATGATCATGCCCTAAATGTTTCATTTTAGCTTAATCACTCGGAAAAGGATGGTCAAATTAACAGAAGTTATAAATTTCCATTCAAAGATTGGAGAAACTGATATATGCTTGGAGCAGCTGTATTTAGGAATTAGATTTTCCCACAAAGGCAACGTGCAAATATTAAGCAGCACATAGAAACATTATCATATCCAGAGCATTATGAAGTGATCGAGCCCATAAAGCATGGCCACCTTTAAATGCCACACATACTTAGAGTCTGTTGGGGACCTAATGTTTTTACCTTAACTTTGTATTAATTTATCTGCCCTAACTTCAAATCCTTTCTTCTGACCCAGTTATCCGCACACAGACCACTGCAGGCTACCAATAGGGGCATGTGCATGTGACGATTCTTATCCCAGGAATCAAGAAGTTGTGCATCAGATGCCATAAGGAACTGGGACAACACCCAAATGTACATATAAATAGAATTATTGTCCCTTACCATATCAACAAGTGCCACATATAAAAACATGCCAGCTGTAATGGCAAAAATCCACAAAGTGATATCGTTTGCATACTGTCCGACTGCTGTACCTATCAACATGCCTACGTAGGCCATCATTGCAGACAGAAGATTGTACACAATTGCTTGCTTTACAGTCATCCCGGCTTTCAGAAGCACAGCAAAGTCCCCTATAAAAGATCAGAAATACATGATAGGTCACTTATCTTCAACATGACGCAATCGACATGAGGACACGTAGTGCACAGTGCAGACTGGGCAACGATATTAACATCTCATTGCCTATAAGACACAAGACGTCTCATTTAACAAGAGTTAATATACCTAATTCATGAGGAAGCTCGTGGCAGAAAACTGCTACTGATGTGCTAATTCCACCTGTCAAGCCAGAACTGAAGGCAGCACCTAAAAGCAAAGATAAGAAATGATGAAGGAAAAAAAGAACTAAATGAAGATGCAAAGTTCTATTACACAGGTCTGAAGATGATTTCCCAGGAGTATAGTATTATTACTATCGTTATGTGTAGATTACACTGTAACACGTCCGCCACTAATTTGAAGTTCTGTATCCTGTGGTTCTGACATACTGCCATGCTCCTTGTATTGGTAATGTGAGAAAGGATAACCGGTTTCAGTAATGTACTACACAGGCAGGCTTCATATTCATGGTGTGAACACACAGGTTACTTCTCTTTACCAAGATTATATCACGCACTTAACAGTCCTTCCTCAAATGCTCTTGAAATAGGTTTTAAGTGCCTAACACATCTAAAAAAGAAACAGAATCAGCTCTTACCTATGGCCAGTCCATCACTAAAATTATGCATTCCATCTCCCATTATCACCATCCAAGCTATACTGGCAATCCCTGTGTCCTTCATGTCTTTTCCTGAGTGGCAATGGCCATGTGAATGGTGGGAGTGTTTACTGTGACTGTGTTTCTTTGGCATCTCTGTTTTTGCAGGATTATCAAACGGTCCATCATCCACACTATGATCATCATCACACGATCCATCCTTCCTATGTGGCATTACATCTTCAGCTGGAACAAAGACCTTCACGGGTGATTGTTGGAGACTATCCACATACGTCATTTCGGTTTCATTGAGCTGCTGGGATTCAGTTGCACCGGTGTCTTCAGTGACTGAAAGAAATGCAGTCATGTTTAACCAGCTCTTGACTGCATCACCCCCCCTCCCCCCTCCACATTCCTGACAAGGTACAGTTTCAGGTTTAAAAAAAAAACCTCTTGTCCAGGCATTAAATAATTTGTCTATTTTTTCACAAAACATGGTGCTTTTTTTTTCGTTTTTTTATTGACCTTTTTTGCATATATCGGCGAAAATCTAAAGAAAAAAAACAAAACGTGTAATTTTTCAGCTATTTTTTTTTTCTACAACTACAAAGGACTGCTAAAAAACATTAGCATGCTGTACCCCTTTCTGTATAAATTATGTTTATATATTCAACATAATATTTATTTTCAAAGATATAGGGATAGAGACACAGACTCAGACTGGAGGTTTGTTTTTAGTTTTTATTTATCTTGCTTTATTTATGTTTATTTTGCACACATTGCCCCCAACATCATATTATAAGACCTTTGTGGGGCATGTGAACACATTAAGACATTTGTTTTATAGCTGGTTGTCTCTAAATGGGGAAGGCATAAAAGCCCCAGTTACCAAATCTTTTTAACTTCTCTCCATAGCAGAGCTGACTGGGATTCCTGGGATCCAGTAGCTCATGAGCTCTCTCTAAGGGCCCAGTCACACACAACGACTTACCAACGATCCCGAAAACGATGCGACCTGATAGCGATCGCAGGTAAGTTGCTGGGAGGTCGCAGGTGAGATGTCACACAGTCAGATCTTACCAGCGATGCAGGAACAAAACAGGTCGCAGTAGCGACCTGTATAACGATCTCAGCAGTCACTGTGACCCTGTCACACAGCGTCAAACACAGCGATGTGTCCTGCCCAGCAGGACATCGCCTTTGAAGAAAATGGCCTGGACCATTCTGCAACGACTAGAGATCTCACAGCAGGGGCCTGATCGCTGGTAGGTGTCACACATAACAAGATCGCTAACGGGATCGCTACTGCGTCACAGAAACCGTGACTCAGCTGCGATCTCGCTAGCGATCTCGTTATGTGTGACGGTACCTTAAATCCAAAGATCACATGAACTCTGGGTCTGGAGGAGGAAGCACAGTCAGTGTTAGGGCTGGTTCACACTAAGCGACAAGGTCACTGTTACGTCACCATTTTCTGTGACGTAACAGCGACCTTGTAAGTCGCTGTTATGATCGCTGCTTAGCTGTCAAACACAGCAGCCAAAGCAGCGATCATAACTGCGAGAGCAGGGAGCCGCGCACACTGCTTAGCGCTGGCTCCTTGCTCTCCTAGCTACAGTACACATCGGGTTAATTAACCCGATGTGTACTGCAGCTACATGTGCAGAGAGCCGGAGCCGGCAGCACAGGCAGCGTGAGAGCTGCGGAGGCTGGTAACTAAGGCAAATATTGGGTAACCACCTTGGTTACCCTATGTTTACCCTGGTTACAGCTTACCACAGCTGCCAGATGCCGGCTCCTGCTCCCTGCTCGCTTAATTTCGTCGCTCTCTCGCTGTCACACACAGCGATCTGTGTGTCACAGCGGGAGAGCGGCTTTGAAGAAAATGAACCAGGGCTGTGTGTAACGAGCAGCGATCTCGCAGCAGGGGCAAGATCGCTGCTCAGTGTCACACACAGCGAGATCGCTAATGAGGTCACTGTTGCGTCACCAAAACCGTGCCGTAGCAGCGATTTCGGTAGCGATCTCGCTATGTGTGAAGCACCCCTTACCTAATCTGTATACACAGTGCTTGTTTATCTGGTGTTTACAGGGATCGTAGACATGATAATAAATTAGAACTGCCTTGTATGAGTCACTAGACAGTCACTCCACAATAGAATTGGGACTGCCTAGACATTTATCATCTATAGGTGGTCATGAAATCATAGGATATAACTTTAAGGCTAGGTTCGCACACTGCGTCTTTTTGACGCTGCGTTTTTGTGCGTTTTTGGCTGCTAAAAACGCACAAAAAAAGCACCTGCGCCGAAAAAACGCATCAAAAAACGCATGCGTTTTTGCCGCGATTTGGTGCGTTTTTGGCTGCGTTTTTGATCTCTGCGTTTTGCTGCGTTTTCCAATGCATTGCATGGGGGGAAAACGCAGAAAAACGCAGGAAAGAACTGACATGTCCATTTTTTTTTTAACTCAAAAACGCAGGTAAAAAAACCAGATGTGTGCGGACAGCAAAAATAAAAACTCAGACTTTGCTGGGGAAGCAAAGTCCTGCAGTTTTGAGGCCAAAACCGCACCCGAAAACCGCGCAAAAATGCCGCGAAAAACGCACTGTGCGCACATAGCCTAACAGAATACACAACGGTCTTGATGAAAATAAATTAATTACAGATTTGCTCTAAAAGAAAAGTGAAAAGATAAATCTGTTACTGGAATACTGAGGGAAATCTAATTTGTGAATAACATTTGGTTGGGAGGAGTCTGAATTAATTTCATCTACTGCCATTTTTTATTTTTCTTCATAGCCAAGAAGAAGTTTTATCATTAATTCTTAAAGTGGACTTAAGATTTTCAGACAACCTTTAAGGATGTGTACTAGTTTAGTGAAAGACCATGCTTCATCTCAACATTTTCAAAGCCATAACTTTCTCTAAATGATGTTTTTTTTTTTTTTTCTTAGTTTCTGTTTAATGGCCGGTCGCATGCTGTGTGAGGCATCGTATCAGTGCTGTGATCGAGCACTACAGGGGATTATATTAGTGATCAGATCAATGACAGTTTGTGTCCCATAAAGGGACTAAGTAAAAAAACAAAAAAAAGTATTAAAAGTTAGTAAAACTATTTAAAAACAAGTAAAAAAAAAAATAAAAATTCCACTAAATAAACCCCAAACCAAAAAAGTACACATTTCGTATTCCCGCGTCCGTAACAACCCGATCTATAAAGCAATCACCCTGGTTAACTCCTTCAGTGACCACTTGAAAAAAAACCCACGTTGCAAAAACTATATGTCTTTTCCTCATATAGCTGATAAAGTGAAGTGAAACGCGATCAAAAAGTCATGTACCGATAAATATGGTACAGCCGAAAACATCATCTTGTCTCGCAAAAAACAAGCTGCGATCATCAACAGTTTTGTTCACCTTTGAAAAGAAGGACACCGGTGAACAGAGGCCAAACTGAATCCGGCAGATTAAACTTTGCGTATCAATCAAGCCGCATACAAGGTTATCCTGGGAAAACAGTTGCTTCCTTCTGCTGAGGCAGTGTTCCCCAACTCTGAGGACTGGTTTTTCCAGCAGGACAATGCGCTATGCCACACAACTAGGTCAATGTGTGGATGAAGGACCACCACATCAAAACCCTGTCATGGGCAGTCCAATCTCCAGACCTGAACCCCATTAAAACCTCTGGAATGTAAATCAAGAGGAAGACGGATAGTCACAAGCCATCAAACAAAGAAGCACTGTTTACATTTTTGAAATTTTAAATTTCACAAATTGGACTTTTTCATATGCAGTAATACCAAAATGTTTAAGTTTTTAATTTTCTTTTAAATTCGAAAAAGGAAGGGGATTTTTGTTTACGTTAATATTTTTTTTCAAACTTTTTTTATATTAACCTTCATTTATATTTTTAGTCCTTCTAGTGGATTATTTTGATTGCTTGTACAACACCTATGTGTTGCAGTGAATAGCAAAAATCTCCTATGAAGACCAGCCACAGGCTGAGGTTCATAGGAGTATAAAGATAGCAATAACCTGTCTTGCACCCTGCATTCTCGAGGGAGGGGGGGTTAAAGGCAATGGAGTTATTTAATTCCCGGCAGGAGATTGATGGCAGCATGTAATTGGTTATATAACTACTATCGGTGCCAACTGTGGCCACTCCTAGAGGCAGATGAGGGATGGGAACACAGCTGGCACTTGCTAGGTATGGAGAGGTCTTGGGTCATGAGGCCCCCCATGTATCTGTACCTGCTGTTTGACGTATGACTTTGTCCCATGTCAGTAACAGATTAAAAGTCCAATTATTGTGTAATTAAAAATACTAAGTTTTTTAAATCACATGTTTTCTCACCTGATTAATTCCCTTCTGCTTTCGCAGCACTGGCCGCCAGAGCAATCATGTACCTTACATATTGTGCTGTACATCAAGGCATCACTGCAGCAGTTACACAGAAAGTGACCTGAATATTCTTCAGGCAGCTTCTGTTCACTCACTAGTAGAGTTGATCGAACAGCCAATAATCCGGGCCGGCGGATCATTGACAGACTTAAAAATAAGTCCGATCTGCTCCGGAATCCTGTGCCCATACAAGTCAATGGGGACCGGACTCCGGAGATTAAAAATGTTTGTGGACGGGATAGGGTGGTAGGAGGGAGCGCAGCATACTCACCGAGGCGCTGTCATGGCTGTTACCTTCCGGAGCCGACAATTCAATATTCATTGTTTTACCCGCCCACCTGCGCGTGTAATTGGTTGCAGCTAGACGTGCCCCCACCCCGAGTGTCAGCTGACTGAAAAACCAAAAAAACGACGTGTGGTTCCCCCTAATTTTCATCCCCAGCCATGATAACACTGGCTGTGGGCTGGTATTCCAGCCCGCAGCCGCCCGGTATTGCCGCATCTATTAGATGTGACAATACCGGTACGATACCGGCTCTTCCCGAAGGCGTGATGCGGTGCCAGTCAGGGTAATAGCATGGGTTAATAACAGCACACAGCTGCTACTAAACCGTAGGTTTGTGATGGCACAGGCGTCTATCAGATACCTGCATCACACAAACCTGTAAATGACAGTAAAAACACAGACATACAGAAAAATCCTTTATTTGGAATAAAGTACAAACATCCCCTCCATCGCCACTTTATTAAGCTCAAACACACCCTGCAGCTCCGACGTAATCCACACGACGTCCCACGCCGCTTCAGCTCTGCTACATCTGAATATCACAGAGAGCGGCACGACCGACCGCTCTCTGTGAGCTCCAGAGAATGAATGAGCTGCGCATTGAGCGGTGACGTCACTCAGGTCATCTGCGGTCACAGTTGGAGGTTCCCACGGTCCTTCATCTGTGATCGCAGGTAAACTGACCTCAGGTGGAGGTCACCGAGTTCACAGACCTGCATCTCCTAGCAGAAAAATCGCAGTTTTTTTGGCCAAGAGATGCAGATTTTGTGCTGAAATTTTTATAATCACATTCCTGCATTCAATCTACACCTCCTGGCAAAAAAACCCGCGGTGTTTTGACACAATTTTTATGCTGCGGTTATTTTTCCGCGATGTTTGCCGCGTTTTTTTTGCCAGGAAGTGCACATTTGGTGCTGAAATAGTCTGCACCAGCTTTAAGCACCAAATTTCCACCTGCTGGCAGAATTTTTTAATGTTTTTTATTTTAGGGGGCCAAGGGATGCAAATTTGATGCTGATATTTTTACACCATATTCCTGCATTCAATCTACACCTCCTGGCAAAAAAACACGGTGCTTTGACGCAATTTTTATGCTGCGGTTATTTTTACCAGGAGGTGTAGATTGGGTGCCGGAATATGGTGTAATCACCAAATTTACATCCCTTGGTCCAAAAATTAAAAAGAAACAAATGTTTAGAAGCTGTTTTTGTGCGGTCTTATGCCAGGAGGTGCAAATTTGGTGCAGGAATTTGGTGTATTACTTCACCAACAAATTTGCATCTCTTGTCAGAAAATGGTAATGAAACGGTTTGCATAATGCTGTTTTTTGCCAGGAGATGCAGATGTGGGATGAAATTTATACACAGCGTAGAAAAAAAACGCTTCCTTTTTTTTTTTTTAAATAAATTAAAAAAAAACAAAAAAACCCCACATGTGGTCCCCCCAGTTTTCATCCCCAGCCATGATAACGCCGGCTGGGGGCTGGTATATTCTCAGCCCGCAGCCACCCGGTATTGCCGCATCTAGTAGATGTGACAATACCGATGTGCGATACCGGCTCTTCCCGGAGGCGTGATGCGATGCCAGTCGGGGTAATAGCAGGATTAGCAGTGGCGCACGGCTGCTGCTACACCCTAGCTTTGTGTGATGGAACAGGCGTCTGTCAGATACCTGCATCACACAAACCTGTAAGTGACAGTAAATAAAACACAGACACACAGAAAAATCCTTTATTTGAAATAAAATACAAAACACACCTTGGTTCACCACTTTATTAAGCCCAAACACCCTGCAGCTCCGGCGTAATTCACACAATGTCCCATGCCGACACATCCAGCTCTGCTACATGTCAGAGCGAGCAGCTATAGAGAAGACTGCCCGCTCTGAGTGCAACCCATTACGGAGCCGTGATAAGCGATGACCGCAGCAGAGACTGTCACAGGCTGGGGGGGGCGCATCAGACTCCAACCAATCATAGCTGAGAGGACGGCCGGTGGGCAAAGAAAATACGGAAAGCGGTGTGATTGTGTGCACAGCACAGGAAGTGAAAGCGCGACCCGGAAGCAGTATGCCGCCATGACACCGAGTCTCAGTAAGTATGAAACGCTCATTTATTGTTTTTTTCATTTTTATTAATTGCCGATTCCGGATCGTGCACCCGGAATCCAGTGTCCGGGTCCGGCCCGGAGATAGCGCTGAAACCGCGCAGATCCGGACGTTTACAGTCCAGGTTCGCTCAACACTACTCACTAGTTCATATATACAGTAAAGGGATGTTTTCCTGAATGAGTCTTCTGCATCAAAAACTCAACAGCTATGTCAGCGTGTAAAAGACACTGTGTGGTGCCTACACTCTTATGTGTAGGCAGCTTCCTCGGTGATGGCGAAGAGCAGCCATTCAGTGTCCTTCTCGACACCGAGTACTATGCACCTCCTCATGCCCGACACTGATCTGATACTTATCCACCACGTAGTACCATCAGGGAGATGTGTGACTACAGATTTATTCTGCAGCAGGACAATGACACCAAACACACAGCCAATGTCATTAAGAACAGAGTCCTGGAAGTGATGATATGGCCTCCCAGGGCCCTCATCTTATGGGTACGCTCACACTATCATATAAAAAGAATGAGTCAGATTTTCATCCAGAAAAGTAGAATGATTTTTTCCCACCTGTCAGCGTGCAATCTGTATTTTTTTCTCATCAGCTATTACTCATTTACTATCATTTACAGGACTATTTACAGTGTCCAATACAACAGAGTAGTATGAGGAATACATTTATTCTTTGCACCCATAGACTTCAATAAGTAAGTCTGCTCAGATTTAAGTCCACTCGCAGCATGCTGCCATTATTTCCTTAGGTTGAATACACTTTTTTTTATTTTAAATGTATTCTAACAACACCTACCTAAATCGTTTGCACAATAAAATCTAAATTGCGATGTGTGTTGCCAATGGGTGTTCTGGCGTGCATACTAAGGAAAATTAACCATTTAAATGCCACGTTCAGTGATTGAGGACAGCCATCAGCTGCCCTATAAGGGTCCTGCTCTTCTCCTGATCCTGCATCTCACACATATACCCCAACTTACAAATACGGAAGTACGGAGGGTTGTGCTGTGTTATATTTACCCTTAGGTCTGTGGCTTTTTTTTCCACTCCTTCCAAGAGCCAATACTTTGTATTGCTCCACAGACAGCTGTTCGTTGGTTGATTTTTGCTGGACAACTTCATAGTATCATAGTTTTTAAGGTTGAAGGGAGACTCTAAGTCCATCTAGTTCAACCCGTAGCCTAACATGTTGATCCAGAGGAAGGCAAAAAAACCCCAATGTGGCAAACAAGCTCCAATGGGGAAAAAATGTCCTTCCTGACTCCACATCCGGCAATCAGACTAGTTCCCTGGATCAATACCCTGTCATAAAATCTAATATACATAACTGGTAATATTACATTTTTCAAGAAAGGCATCCAGGCTCTGCTTAAATGTTAGTAGTGAATCACTCATTACAACATCATGCGGCAGAGAGTTCCATAGTCTCACTGCTCGTACAGTAAAGAATCCTCGTCTGTGATTATGATTAAACCTTCTTTCCTCAAGACGTAGCGGATGCCCCCGTGTTCCAGTCGCAGGCCTAGGTGTAAAAAGATCTTTGGAAAGGTCTCTGTACTGTCCCCTCATATATTTATACATTGTGATTAGATCCCCCCTAAGCCTTCGTTTTTCCAAACTAAATAACCCCAAGTTTAATAACCTGTCTTGGTATTGCAGCCCACCCATTCCTCTAATAATCTTGGTGGCTCTTCTCTGCACCCTCTCCAGTTCAGCTATGTCCTTCTTATATATCGGTGACCAGAATTGTACACAGTATTCTAAGTGCGGTCGCACTAGTGACTTGTACAGAGGTAGAACTATATTTTTTTCATGAACACTTATACCTCTTTTAATACATCCCATTATTTTATTAGCCCTGGCAGCAGTTGCCTGACACTGTCCACTAAAGTGAAGTTTACCATCCACCCAAGTCTTTTTTTGTGTCTGTTTTACCCAGTGTTCTACAATTAAGTACATAATCATAAATGTTATTTCCTCTACCCAAGTGCATGACCTTACATTTATCTACATTAAACTTCAATTGCCACTTCTCAGCCCAATCCTCCAATTTACATAAATCTCCCTGTAATATAAAATTATCCTCCTCTGTATTGATTACCCTGCAGAGTTTAGTATCATCTGCAAATATTGAAATTCTACTCCGCATGCCCCCAACAAGGTCATTTATAAATATGTTGAAAAGAAGTGGGCCCAATACTGACCCCTGTGGTACCCCACTATGAACTGAGACCCAGTCCGAGTACGTACCATTAATAACCACCCTTTGTTTCCTATCACTGAGCCAGTTTTTAACCCAGTTACACATATTTTCCCCTATCCCCATTATTCTCATTTTATGTACCAACCTTTTGTGTGGCACCGTATCAAAAGCTTTTGAAAAGTCCATATACACAACATCCACTGCATTTCCCTGGTCCAGGCTTGAACTTACCTCTTCATAGAAGCTGATCAAATTAGTTTGACAGGATCGATCCCTCATAAACCCATGTTGATACTCTGTCATAAGGTTATTTTTCTTGAGATACTCCAGTATAGCATCTCTCAAGAAACCCTCAAGGATTTTACCAACCGTAGAGGTTAAACTTACCGGCCTATAATTTCCCGGCTCAGTTTTTGTCCCCTTTTTGAATATTGGCACCACATTTGCTATGCGCCAGTCCTGCGGTACCGACCCTGTTATTAAGGAATCTGAGAAGAATAAAAATAATGGTCTATCTATCACAGAACTCAATTCCTGTAGTACTCTGGGGTGTATGCCATCCGGGCCCGGAGATTTGTCAACCTTAGTGATTTCGAGGCGGCGGTGTACTTCCTGCTGGGTTAAGCAGGTAATATTCAAGGGTGAATTTATGGTATCACTGGTCATGTCATCTGCCATGGCATTTTCTTGTATAAAAACCGTAGAAAAAAAAGTCATTCAGCAGGTTGGCTTTACCCTCATCCCCTTCCACCATTTCACCAAGACTATTTTTAAGGGGGCCAACACTATCGCTTTTCAGTTTTTTACTGTTTATGTAGATAAAGAATATTTTAGGATTATTTTTACTTTCTCTCGCCATGAGTCTCTGTCTCAAACTTAGATAACTTAATTTGCTTTTTACATATTTTATTTAATTTTCTATAATTATATAATGCCTCATCACTACCTACCCTCTTTAATTCTTTTAAGGCTGTTTTTCTTTTATTGCTTCCCTTACAGCTCTATTTAGCCATAGGGGTTTCCTCCTATTTCTAGCATGTTTGTTCCCATAGGGTACATTTTCTGCACAAGCCCTATTCAGGATGCTCATAAAAGTCTCCCATTTGCTTTGTGTACTTTTATTACTTAGTACATCATCCCAGTTTATTGCACTAAGATCATCTCTCAACCGTTTAAAATTTGCTTTCCTGAAGTTTAGTGTCCTTGTAGCCCCTCTACTAGACATCTTACTAAAGAATACATGAAAACTTATTATTTTGTGATCAATATTCCCCAAGTAACCCCCAACTTGTATATTTGATATGCGGTCTGGCCTATTTTTAGTACAAGGTCTAGAAGTGCTCCCCCTCTTGTGGGGTCCTGTACCATTTGTGAAAGGTAATTATCTTTCATTGTTATCAAAAATCTATTTCCTTTGCTGGAACTGCAAGTTTCTGTTCCCCAATTTATATCAGGATAGTTAAAGTCCCCCATAATAATTACCTCTCCGAGACTCGCTGCTTTATCAATTTGCTTTATGAGGAGATTCTCTACCTCTTCCATAATATTCGGCGTCTTATAACACACCCCTATCAGTATTTTATTATTCATTCTCCCCCCCCTTATCTCCACCCATAGGGACTCTACATTCTCAGTACCCTCACATATGTTGTCACGCAGGATGGGTTTTAAGGATGATTTTACATATAGACACACACCTCCCCCTCGCTTATTTGTACGGTCATTCCTGAATAGGCTATAACCCTGTAAATTAACAGCCCAGTCATAGCTCTCATCCAGCCATGTCTCTGATATCCCCACTATATCATAATTTTCTTCCAACAATATTAATTCTAATTCCTCCACCTTATTTGTGAGGCTTCGGGCATTAGTGTACATGCACGTTACGTATGACTCTGTACCTGTATTCCTGCTTACTGTATTAACTGTCCTAACCCTTCCCCCCGTACCACCCCCAATTTCATTACTTGTGCCCTGGTCACTATCTGCACTACATTCCCCTTCTATAAAGTGAACACCCTCGCCCCCCATTCCTAGTTTAAACACTCCTCCAACCTTCTAGCCATTTTCTGCCCCAGCAGAGCTGCACCCTCCCCATTAAGATGCAGCCCATCCCTAGCATAGAATCTGTAGCCAACTGAAAAGTCGGCCCAATTCTCCAGGAACCCAAAACCCCAAAACCCAAAACCCCTTTTGAATGTCACAATTTAAATCAACATGTTAAAAATAAACAGAAAAAAAATAAATATTAAAAACTAAAAAATTCCCACAGATTTATGCCTTGTTGTTTATAATCAAGTGTTTTCTGGTCATTGTTTAGTGACCTTAATCCAAGATATAAAAGGAAGAAGTCCACTACAATTTCCAATACTAATGCAATTTATCAATATTCTGTCTATTTCACATTTGTAGTCTAAAACACATGGCTCCAATAATTGGCTTATTGCTCCAATGTATGCCATGTGCTACTTGTTTCCACAAAACCTAACGTTTTCCCTCATTAGTACCATGCAATACTAAATACTGTTCATGAAACTTAAAAGGGTTATCCAAAAAAATTGGATAAAATGACCCCATAACATAATTCAAACTGCATCCAGTCCTAGTCACTTGCCAGAAGAATCAGCTCCATACTGGCTTTTCATCAGCTCCTTGAGGTATGAGTATGGCATACTGCTCGTCAATTGATAATCTGAGAATCCCAGCACAATAAAGCAGGCGTGAAGCCTGTTTAGTATATGTGCTGCTGAAGGTTGCCAGCCAGCTGCACACCTGTATTATTGTGCTGAAGTCTCACACTAATGACAGGATGATGCCTTTTCTCTTGCGCAGACGTCTCGCCCTACTGTGTGCCGCTCTATATATACACCCGTGTAATTGAGAAACATCTTGAGCAGTTTCCTCAGGTGGCAGCCCATCTTGACACATGGTGACATTAAATTCTGTGACATCGGCCACCTTCACAATCCTGGAAAACCCATTTAGCTTAAAAATCCCAAAAAAATTATTACCTGCCAAAGGTTTTAGTTGCAGCCACTCTGCATCTGATCGGCGATTTAGCTTGTGATCAGATAATTTTCTTCCCACAACAGACTCGTCTGCTTTCTGCTTCCGTTTCAACCTACTTGGTCCTCCCTTAAAAAAAAATATAAACAATAGTGAATATGGTTCAGTCACATGGCTCCCCGGCTGTGCTGATGTAGAGGCAGAAGCCAACGAGCCTTGTGATTGGCTGCAGAACTGCTTATGTGACAATAGCGCTGCAGCCAGTCAACAAAGACCGAAAGCACGAGTGAAAAGCTGGGGCTACAACAAGTAAACGGATATTTTTTTTCACCAACAAAAAGTCATGAAGTATAAAAAAAAAAAGCTAAAAACATTTCTGGAAAACCCTTTTAAAACTATCCTGGACAGAGGGGGACAAAAATAAATCAGGTTTTGGGAAAATCATGCAATTACAGAAGAATAAATACCTACCCGTCTCTCCTTATAGTGCTTAAACATCCGCAGGCAATGCTCAACTATAAAGAGCAGATAAATTCCCCCAAGGGCAACAAGACCTTTCATAACACCATCATATTTCTCCAAAAATTCACTGTTTAAGCCTTCCTCCAAATCTTTGCCATGGTCATGACTGTGCCCGGATCCTTCTGATGCATGGTCATGTCCGCCCTGTGACTGAAAACCAGAGAAAGGAAAGAGGAGTGGTTACACTGGTTGTTTGTATAGGGAGCAGAAGGTAAGACCGTCCACGCGTGTCACGAGCATTAACTCAAACAGGACGGAGTGGGAGATGGGAAGTCAATACAAGCTGAGGAACATCAAACCTCCAGCAATGGGCCGAGTGATATACAATATGTTAGCTTTTGGGTGAGATATTGAAAATGAGCTTATCTAAAAGTAAGTCAAGTGTGAAAGTAATTGTCATTAGGGAATCAAGATGGTCTGACCACTTTCTAGTTGAACTGCGGTCCAGATACAACCTCTGAGGACCAAGTTGGAAACATGATTCAAATACTAAACATTGCTCGAAAGGAGCTTCAATGAATATGACTTGTTATCAATAGTATTTTTAGCTCTAATTTGCTACACCATGGCTGACCTTGTAGGACATACAGTATATGGAATATATATCTGCATCTGAAGCCTGATTGTAATATGAAACAAACATTAAATGTATTTGGAGATGGTGAGCAGGAATATACTGGTCTTCATAGAAGATACTGAAAAATACAAAACACTGCAACTCTCAAGCAGGTTCAAGAGAGCAAACAAAGAAACAAAAATGTCACTTTTATTTACAAATCTTAAAGTATTCAAGGGATATAAAAAAAAAAAAAAAGCTGTAGTCCTCCTTTCCCAATATGAAAAGCAGCACAAATAAGCTAATTCAGTTTTTAAAATATAACATTAAACTAGAACTGTTTTTTCCACCTAAAAAATCAAGTTAAAGTAATTTGTACCACAATAACAACAAAGACATCAGCTAAAGGATTAAAAAAATTAAAGAAAAACAATAAGTCTCGTATTGCATCATTAAAAGAGAAAAAAAACAAAACAAATGACTTTACTGTGATTAAAGGACATGAAAAACTACCAGAGTTTGGTATCGCCTGTACGACCTATAGGATCATGTGGATGTCATTCTAACCTCTGCATTATCATCATTCTTATTATAAGTAATACTGTAATAATAATGCTGTAATAAAATAATAGCTATTTTTTATTCCCTCCTTGCCATCACACTTAGATTTTTTTTCTTTACATGTTTTGGGTACATTATGTGGTAAAATGAAGGTATTATACAAAGATCAAGCTCTCACACGGCTGTTGCTGGGAGTAAAACAATATGACTCCCTGAAGACAGAAGAAAAAACAAAAGGGCAAAAATAAAAACTTGTGAATGGGTAATTACATACATAATGAATGAGATTTCAACAACTAGCTGTAATAAAGTGTTTACATGGGGTAAGAGATGAAGAAGTGCATCCCCACTTAGGGTCCCCACCGCCAACGCCACAAGGAAGTTGAGCAGGAACTTGAAGCAGCCTTGGTTAATGAATGGTATCAGAATAACTCCCAGCAGGGACAACAGACTGATGACAGTGATGGAGATGAGGCCGCAGATCCAGGCTATAAAGAGAAAGCATGGCATTTAGTAAAACATTACAGTAAACCGGAAGATAATAGCATGAAAACAAGTGTATAATCAGACCAAAGGTATACCGGTAATCTACTCATGGGAACCGTTATTATCTGTATTTATACATCAGTGTGATCCTCACAGACAAGACACATTGGTTCTGCGGATTAGTTTTCCACCAACTCCCTCTGAAAGGGTGCGCTCATCTGTGAGAAATGGCTAATTACATATGCCAAGAGTAAAGTAGGGCAATGGATTTCACACCGCTTCCACGGCTATACTTGGCAAACACTTGATTTTCTTTAGGTAATTGAGGGTAAGGAACACGCTTTTTGGAGTCGGCTTTGAACATAGTAAACGCTGGGTACAATTTCTGTCTGGAAATTAAAGTAGAATGAATGGACAGTCCACTAGTAAACACAAATTAAGAGATTATTAGAAGCATCCTACCCTTCAGCCTCCTCCGTACCATGGGACAATTATGCTCCAGATTACATCTAAACCGTGTTGGACTGGGGCGTCAAAGGCCCACCAGCAGCCCTGAGTCTGGGGGCCGCAGGTCATTTACATCCGCAATTTCACCTAAGCTTCTATATAATAATACCAGCCATTTTTTCATGACTGATGCCATTGTCTGTACTTCGTGAATCAGATTTATTGTGCCAAGTGCTGGTTATATAGGGGCCCCTGCTGTACAGGGGCCACCGAGGGGTGCACCCATCCTGAGGGCCCGGCTGCACCTAAGCGCTCATAGCTTGGCGCACTCTTTTTTTGCTGAGATTACATATTACTATAGAAAAATATCACTTGAGGATGTGACCAAACAAAAAACAATTGTCTGTATGTCATTTACTCATGTGCCTACAAGTCTGCTCCAACAATTGCCTGAAAAATCACTTAAAAAATCTCTTCCTATTCATTTCTTTAATAAAACCGCTTTGCTCTTCATATAGTCAGTATTTTGAGCCTTTGTCAGGTTTCAGAAAATGATTGGCGGGGGAACAAAAAAAGTGCCTGATACTTAGCAGCAGCTGCTGATGAAATCTGCTTCAGACTAAGCACGGTCCAATCAGAAAACTGCAAAAAAAGACTTCTAAAACACTGCAGGAAACTAACTGAAAAGCTCCTTTAGTGATTTTTTGGAGTAACTGTTTTTTTTTAATGCCTCAAAACTCTGTGTGCACATGGCCTTAGGCTATGTGCCCATGTGTGTGCGCTCTGCACCGCAGCGTATTGTCACTGCATGTCCGCTTCAGAGCGCAGCTGAAGAGCTCCGTTCTGAAACTTTGGTGACTGCAGAACTCGTGCGCTCTGGATGCTGCCTCTCCCTATAGACAGAATGTTTGTAAAACTGTAAAGGGGAAAAAAGCGCAATAGGGTCTTACCCGGTATGAGGGTGGACAAACAAGACAAAGAAGCACTCACCTGGTGAGGTTGTGCCAGTCACAACCCCTTATGATAGCCTGTGAGTGCCCGGTGGTTTAGCTGCAGCCCCGGGAGAGGAATTTTGTATCACACAGGTAGAAGAAAAGACCGGGTTTATGCCGCGCTGAAAACCACTGATGCGTGTAAATTAAAAGATTTCCTTTTTATTGGATAGTTCCTAAGCGTTTCAGAGACATCCGTCTCCTTCCTCAGGAAAAGAAATCATATTACAGCAAGGCCGCTTGGACCTATATATAAGGAGCAAACAGCCATGTATGCATTAAGGACTGCCTGTATGACTCAGAGCTGATGACTCAGAGCCACATGGTAAAAAAAAAAAAAAAAAAAAAAAAAAAAAAAAAAAAAAAGGGAGAAGAAGAAGAAAAAAAAAAAAAAAAAAGGGGGAGATGGAACGATCGTGAATAACAGAAAAAAGTGTCTGATAGAGCATGATCCCAAGAAACATGGATAATTCCAACAAAGGGAGTACTGAAGAAATAAAAAATAAATAAATAAATGAATGAATAAAGACATGAAAACACTTGTTCCTCGTGTTTTTTTAAATAAAGTCAGGGGGGGAAGAAATGTGAGGGATGTGTTCAAGATGGTGTGCGAACCTATGAAGTATAGGTGAATTTATTAGTGTTTAGTCCTCTACTCTACATGGGGATACAGAGATTTAGAGTGAAAAATCAAAACAATGTGTAAAAAAGTATATATATATATATATATATTGAACTATATATGGGGATACAGCGATCGTGAGTGAATATCCAGAGGGACGTGAAAAAAAATCTTTTTAAAATTTATTTATAAATAAAACTATAAAGAATGAGGAACTGCAAGGGCACTGCGATTGAAAATTATTTTGATTAAAAATGTTTATAATGTCCGACAATGACAAAAAGAGCGGGCTCAGTGAGGAGACCACTAAAAAAGAGGGGGTTGGGGACATTTATATAAAAATGACGTCCAGGGATTTTTACTTTCTAATGCTTAGTATGCATTCTATTTTTGAAAAGGAGACATGCTCCGGTAATAAGTGAGTGAGGGGGAAAAAAAAAAAAAAAAAACTAGGGCACTTGCACAATAGAGGTGATACAAGTTCAAGGAAACGAGGGGTGACACCAGAGTTCACTACAGTGCAAGCCAGATACAATGCGCTTGCGCTAGACAAGCAGACAGGGAGGTTTTGTCAATCTAGCGGCAATGAGTGCAAAGAGTGCAGAGAGACAGCAAAAAAAAAAAAAAAAAGTTTACCAAATGCATGTAGCAGTCATTTGCATGAAGAGTAAGAGTATTAACGAGAGATGGAGGAACATAGGGGACTAATACAGAAACGCAATAGAAATAAATAATAAATGGTAAAACAATAAGACTAAAAGCACCTCTGCTGATGAAAAAAATAGCTACCATAATTGGCTCCTATAGATGCGGTCTCAAAAATTGTCTCTGTTGTAAAAGTATTTGCCACAAAAGGACCACTTTCTGCTCTCAGGGGGGCTCAGAAAATGTCCCCATCAGAAGTCGTTTAACATGCCAGTCGGACTTTGTTATATATTTAGTAGACTGTGTGTGCGGAAAACAATATGTAGGAAGGACGAGTCAGGCCCTCCACAATAGGCTAAATTCACATAGGCACAATGTGAAGATAGGCTATATGCTCCACGGACTCTCTAAGCATTGCGCTCTGAAACACAATAAGGGGATGGTTTTTAATATTACACCAATAGAGCAGATAGCCCCAAATGCCCCCAATAGAATGGAAACCCTGAGCAGAAAGGAGACCTTTTGGATCAACAAACTAAATACATTAAAACCCTTTGGTCTAAATGAGGTCACTGACTTGTTTTATTAATTCGTTTTATCCCCTATCAGTTATGAAGTACCCTTTCATCTGGTTTTATATAGTGGCTTGGCCGTTGTTTTTATATCTAGTGCTAACAAACTTTTTACCCATTTATTCTGTTTTATTGTATGTACTTTTATATTGACACTGTCCTATATATATCTACAATAAGTATAGTCTTATTGTTTTACCATTTATTATTTATTTCTATTGCGTTTCTGTATTAGTCCCCTATGTTCCTCCATCTCTCGTTAATACTCTTACTCTTCATGCAAATGACTGCTACATGCATTTGGTAAACTTTTTTTTTTTTTTTTTGCTGTCTCTCTGCACTCTTTGCACTCATTGCCGCTAGATTGACAAAACCTCCCTGTCTGCTTGTCTAGCGCAAGCGCATTGTATCTGGCTTGCACTGTAGTGAACTCTGGTGTCACCCCTCGTTTCCTTGAACTTGTATCACCTCTATTGTGCAAGTGCCCTAGTTTTTTTTTTTGTTTTTTTTTTTTCCACTCACTCACTTATTACCGGAGCATGTCTCCTTTTCAAAAATAGAATGCATACTAAGCATTAGAAAGTAAAAATCCCTGGACGTCATTTTTATATAAATGTCCCCAACCCCCTCTTTTTTAGTGGTCTCCTCACTGAGCCCGCTCTTTTTGTCATTGTCGGACATTATAAACATTTTTAATCAAAATAATTTTCAATCGCAGTGCCCTTGCAGTTCCTCATTCTTTATAGTTTTATTTATAAATAAATAAATTTAAAAAGATTTTTTTCACGTCCCTCTGGATATTCACTCACGATCGCTGTATCCCCATATATAGTTCAATATATATATATATATATATATATACTTTTTTACACATTGTTTTGATTTTTCACTCTAAATCTCTGTATCCCCATGTAGAGTAGAGGACTAAACACTAATAAATTAACCTATACTTCATAGGTTCGCACACCATCTTGAACACATCCCTCACATTTCTTCCCCCCCTGACTTTATTAAATAACACGAGGAACAAGTGTTTTCATGTCTTTATTCATTCATTTATTTATTTATTTTTTATTTCTTCAGTACTCCCTTTGTTGGAATTATCCATGTTTCTTGGGATCATGCTCTATCAGACACTTTTTTCTGTTATTCACGATCGTTCCATCTCCCCCTTTTTTTTTTTTTTTTTTTCTTCTTCTTCTCCCTTTTTTTTTTTTTTTTTTTTTACCATGTGGCTCTGAGTCATCAGCTCTGAGTCATACAGGCAGTCCTTAATGCATACATGGCTGTTTGCTCCTTATATATAGGTCCAAGCGGCCTTGCTGTAATATGATTTCTTTTCCTGAGGAAGGAGACGGATGTCTCTGAAACGCGTAGGAACTATCCAATAAAAAGGAAATCTTTTAATTTACACGCATCAGTGGTTTTCAGCGCGGCATAAACCCGGTCTTTTCTTCTACCTGTATAGACAGAATGGAGACAGCATGCAAAAGCGCACGAAAGAAGTGACATTGCTTTTTAGAACGCAGCGATTTGGCAGCATGCAAATCCCTGCGCTCTAATACGCCATGTGCGCACCTCTCCTGCATAATCTTCATAGATTGTGCTGGGGACGCAGGACGCATGCAGTTACGCTGCAGTGCAGAACGCAGCGTAACTGCATGCAAATACACACACGTGCACACAGAGTCTTAGACTTCAACCTTTCTGAATCTTTGTAAATAAAAGCAGACGAGAGTCTCCACAGCCAGGGATTACTTACCAGACAGGGCTTCATTTACTTCAGAAGACTTCACTTCCACATCAGTAAAGTGCTTGATACAAAACCTACTGTCAATCTGATACAACAGGGCAGGGCAGAGGTACGCAAACTGGTCCGGGGAAATCGGAGAGTGGACATTCAACCCGTAATAACTGAGGAGCTGAGTAACATTTAAACACTGGAAGGAAAAAGAAATACATCACCAATACAATACATGCACACCCCATCTACATGGTGGGATCAAATGGTGGCCATTTCCCTCAGATACACTGAGAAAAGAGTTGATCAAAAACACATTTTCAAAGGTGTCTTCTGAAAGCCCATTAATCCTAGACAGAAAAAACCCCATAAAATTATGTCTATGTACAGTATCTATATCTCTGAGCCAGAAAATAGTGGGGGCGCTGAGTGTTGCACTAGTGGATGCTGTAAATAAGGCTCCTGATACATGGAAAATGGCTGTCATGTGAAACCGGCTGCATTGCGGCAGAAGTTAAAGGGGTTGCCCATTATTTAGAAAAAGGTTTATTAAATGTGGCAAATCAGCAGATTTAAGAAAAAAAGAAAAATATCCACAATCCACAACACGAGACAACGCTGGGTTCTCAGCACTCGTGACATTGGCTGCAGTCTCACAAGATTATGTGAGCCCCAGGATGCCCATCATCAGGACAGCATTGGTACACAGCAAGGCAGCAAAAAAAAGAGGTTGTCCAACTAGCAGCCAACCCCTTTAATTACTGCAAGCTTCAGACAGTTATAGGCAAATAGCCAATAAGTGAGATACACACACATATATTATATATAATCTCCTACATTATAGGAAAAACAACACTCCACTGACCTCGTCATGCTCGTGCACTTCGTTATCATGCTCGTCGTGGCTTTTTATAGTGGTCTGGTCATTAGGCGCCTCTCTTTTCCGGGTGTTTCGCTGCAGATGTTCCGGCCCCTGCTTGTGTTCCTCGGACTCCAGATGATCCTCATCCACATTGACAGGACTAAGTGTCGTAGCCAAGTTACGGTCCGGTTTGTAGCTGCGCTTGATTTCATCTTGAGCTTGCTCAGAATGTAACTGTGAGCCTACAGCAGCGTCGCTGGTTTTTGCTCCTTTTGGTCTCTTTTTCTGCTTTTGAGGTTTCTTTTCTGTTGTATTTGTCCCAGTCAATGGTTCATTTGTGTGTCCTTCCAGAGATGCCTGGCTGACAGCAGCACTGTGGTTGTGATGGCTATTGTTATGGGAATGGTATGTGCCATTATGAACATGATGATGATGCAGGTGATTCTTGTGGGGGGTCTTACCCTCCGGGTGCACAGATGCCTTTTTCTCGTTGCACTTGTTAAACTCTTTTGTGGAAATAGTTTTTGATTCATTTTTATCCTTTGTGTGGAGATGGGATTCTATATGATCGTGTACATGTAAATGCTTTCCTTCTTGAACATCTAAAGCATCCAGATGTGACACAGGATCATGGCCAATGTCCTCATGACCTATTTCAACTACTTTCACCTCACCAAGTCCCAAGCTGGTTAAAAGTTTTTCCAGCCCATAATACGACAATCTTCCATTTTCCCCATACCGATGGAATAGTTTTTCAATAAAATATTTTTGCTCATGCTCTGCCTCAGGCAATAAAGACTTGGTTGTGGTCAGCTCTGCAGCTCCATTCTGGAGATATGGCTTTTCGGAGATCTGGTAATCATTGTGATTGTGAGCATGGCTTTCTTTTGAGGCGTGATCATGGACATAGCCATGGCAATGGTTGCAGTGATTAAAAATAAAAGTAAATAAACAAATAAAGCAAAATTTTGTGTGCACGTGTACCTTCATTTCTATTGTACCTGGCGAAGAAAAAAAAAACACAGAGGGAAATAAGAATGTCAGTACATAATAAGGCCACTAAGCTCCAGTGTTACAATATCAAATGATCAAAAGTCAAGTTATGCCTCAAATCAATACTAAAATGGACTGGCAACACAAAGGACAATATCTGCCCCCAATGTGTTTGCATGAGTTTTATCCCACACACCAAATACATACTGATCGGGAATTTATATTACGAGCCACAATGGGGACAGTGATTAGGTCTGTGAAGTGCTGTGGAATTAATGGCGCTACACAAATAAAATAAAAATGTAAAATAGAGGTAAATGACGTTCAGGCTCTGGTCACACTAGATTGTCAGTAATAGCAGTCTTAAAACAGATATCAGCTTTCCAATGGAAACAAATGTGTATCAACCAAGTCTAAAGGCTGCAGTATACAGACTCATTTCAGCCAAACTCGCCCATATCAACGAATTGGGTTGACAATCTTATGGTTATGGAGGCACCAGCCAACTGCCAGTCAGGTGAGATGATGATCGGGCAGGCCTGATTTCAGACTACACATTGCTTTGTTCTTCCGGAGACAAGCGACCAGCTGAGATGTCTGTCGATGGCTTCTCATAACTTACGAGTGCTCGGCTGAGTGTGTATGGGAGAGTTGGCTGTCAACCGAACGATAGGCCGACCAACAGCTAATGTGTATGGCCAGCTTACCTTACACAATCAATGCTACATAGACATTTTCTTCATTATGGCAGCGACAATGAGGCTCGCTGATCATGATCTTGGAGTTTCAAGAGTTCAAACACCACTAGGGCAGCAGACGCATGTGGGCTTGTAGTGCTCGCCCTTCCATCACAAATAAGAATAAATAATATTTGTAGTATTGTTATTTTTATTAATAATGCACCAGCCACAATCATGGCATTGAAATCTAACTATAGCTGCTAGAATGGGTCATTTCTAACTTTATCTGCAAGTAACACTTTGAAACTACTCCAATCTTCTAAAATAGAAGTGTGTTGGAAAAAAGCCCCAAAAAACGGTATTTCAGTATAACAATTCTTTCAACGCGGTATAACTAGAACGCCTTTACAAGAATAAGCCTCCAAAACCAAAACGCCGATCCTAATTCAAATAAAAAAGCCCACACTTTACATAGCAGGAGAAAGCGAAGAACAAAACAAATATGAACCAGACACCAGGTGTCGCTTACCAAACTGGAAGACATACCTGCTGCATTAGTAACTATGTTTCCTTAGTCTTCAAGGCTTCACCGCAATTGAAAAAAAATCCCACGACTCTACCCACGAGACATTATATAATGCTCCATACTCGGGGGAGGGCACGTAGACGCAATGTCAAGAGGAGCACCACACAATGACACTATTAATCTTCTGTTTCTTACAAAGCTTCCCCACAAACAGTATATTCTCTAAAAAGTTTCATGTGATGTAGAGATACTTTGTGCAGGGCATCCTCAAGGCCAGGAGAACTTTAAGAAATAATAGTAACATTGTATGTTTAAAAAAAAAAAAAAAGAACAAAATGTCTCCATTGCTGTTATTTCTCAATAAGTGATGCAAGTATGGAAGCTGGGATATACATCCAATACACTCCACACAAGGAACATAGGACACTGCAACAAAGAGAGTGTCTGGGATTTTGATGACCAAGAACACGCATCTTGTGATCAAACCTCCTTGTACCACTGGTGGAAATGAGACACTATGATACCTAAATGAGATCTATGAAGATTCTCTGAAATCTGTTCAAACATGGATCATCGATCCCTGCCTTAGCCCCATTATGAACAGGAGCCATGCATACATGTGCAGCCACTACTGGGCCGGACCACTCAAGTTAGGCAGCTAATGTTCCTTGGAAACTGGTGCTGGCAATTGTGCCCTTTTCCATTGAGCCAGCAAACACAGAAAAGTCCAGCTCATATGAACAGTTTCTTTACTTCTTGAGAATTTCAAGTACACAAGACATCAAAATTTTCATAAGGAAGCAGCTATGATCATCAGAATTAAGGGTGGAAACACACCAGAGACGCGTTGATGCATATGCCATTATAGCGGCTTCCTTGGGAAAATTTTGATGTCCCGTGTACTTGAAATTCTCAAGAAGTAAAGAAGAAGCTGTTGATTTGAGCTGAACTTTCCTGTGTTACTTGTTCGGTTGTTGGGCCATGGCGGGGCTTTTGTCCGGGCTCTGAGCAGAGAGTGGATGCAGAGATGGGGAGCTGGATTTGTTGCTACTTTTACATACACTACAGTTCAAAAGTTTGGGGTCACTTAGATATTTCCTTATTTTTCAAAGAAAAGCACATTTTTTTTCAATGCAGCCAACATTAAATTAAACAGAAATACACTATACATTGTTAATGTGGTAACTGACTATTCTAGCTTCAAACGTCTGTTTTTTAATGCAATATCTACATAGGTGTATAGAAGCCAAAGATTTCCAACAACCAGCACTCCAGTGTTCTAATGGTGCATTGTGTTTGCTAACTGTATTAGAAAGTTAATGGATGTTTAGAAATTCCTTGAAAACCCTTGTGCAAGTATTTTAGCACAGCTGAAAACAGTTTTGCTGATTGGAGAAGCTATAAAACGGACCTTCATTTGAGCCAGCTGAGAATCTGGAGCATTACATTTATTGGTTCCATTAAACTCTCAAAATCGCCAGAAAGAGAACTTTCATGTAAACTCGACAGTCTATTCTTGTTCTTAGAAATGAAGTATATTCCATGCGAGAAACTGCCATGACACCGACAACAGTGTGTACCACTCCCTTCAGAGAAGAGCACAAACAGGCTCTAACCAGAGTAGAAAGAGAAGTGGGAGGCCGCGCTGCACAACTGAGCAACAAGACAAGTACATTACAGTCTCTAGTTTGAGAAACAGACACCTCACAGGTCCTCACCTGGCAGCTTCATTGGACAGAGGAAGATTGGAAATAAGTTAAGCACAGACGAATCAAAGTTTGAGGTGTTTGGATCACAGAACATTAGTGAGACACAGAACTACTGAAAAGATGCTGGAAGAGTGCCTGACGCCATCTGTCAAACATGGTGGAGGTAATGTGATGGTCTGGGGTTGCTTTGATGCTGGTAAAGTGGGAGATTTGTACAAGGTAAAAAGGATTTTGAATAAGGAAGGCCATCACTCCATTTTGCCATACCCTGTGGACAGCACTTTATTAGAGCCAATTTCATCCTACAACAGGACAATGACCCAAAGCACACCTCCAAATTATGCATGAACTATTTAGGGAAGAAGCAGGCAGCTGGTATTCTATCTGTACTGGAGTGGCCAGCTTTGTCACCAGATCTCAACCCTATTGAGCTGTTGTGGGAGCAGCTTGACCGTATGGTGCGCAAAAAGTGCCTATCAAGCCAATCCTACTTGTGGGAGGGGCTTCTGGAAGCATGGGGTGAAATATCTCCAGATTACCTCATCAAATTAACAGCTAGAATGCCAAAGGTCTGCAAAGCTGGAATTGCTGCAAAGGAGCATTTAGTGACGAAAGCAAAGTTTGAAGGAGAAAAATTTTATTTCAGGTAAAAATCATTATTTCTAACCTAGTCAATGTTTGGACTATATTTTCTATTCATTATGCAACTCATTTGGTAAATAAAAGTATGATTTTTCATGAAAAAGACGAAATTGTCTGGGTGACCCCAAACTTTTGAATTGTAGTGTAAGGCGGGCTTTGCACGTTGCGACATCGCAAGCCGATGCTGCGATGTCGCACGCTATAGTCCCCGCCCCCGTCGCAGGTACAATATCTTGTGAAAGCTGGCGTAGCGAAAATTATCGCTACGCCAGCTTCACAAGCACTCACCTGCCCTGCGACCGTCGCTCTGGCCGGCGACCCGCCTCCTTCACAAGGGGGCGGGTCGTGCGGCGTCATAGCGACGTCACACGGCAGGCGGCCAATAGCGGCGGAGATTAGCAGGATGTAAACATCCCGCCCACCTTCTTCCTTCCGCATAGCCGCCGGCAGCAGGTAAGGAGATGTTCCTCGCTCCAGCGGCTTCATACACAGTGATGTGTGCTGCCGCAGGAACGAGGAACTGCATCGTACCTGTCGCGGCACCGGCATTATGGAAATGTCGGTGAATGCAACGATGATACAATAACGACGTTTTTGCGCTCGTTCATCGTATCATCTAGCATTTACACAGTACGATGTCGAAAGTGACGCCGGATGTGCGTCACTTTCGATTTGACCCCACAGACATCGCACGTGCGATGTCGCAACGTGCAAAGCCGCCGTAAGGGCTCATGCGCACGTTGCGTAATTGCATGTATTTACGCTGCGTATAGCACTGCAGCGTAAATGCATGTGTACTGCGTCCCCAGCACAATCTATGTAGCTTGTGCATGATACGTGCGCACTTTGCTTTTTTTGAACGCAGCGATTTGGGTGCTAAAATTTTGACCCAAATCCGTGCGTTCATAAAAGCAGCATGTCAATTATTTGTGCGTTCTGGATGCAGCTCCAACTCTGTCTATGGTCGGGGCTGCAGCCAGAGCGCATGAAATCGGCTTTTTTCTGCAAAAGACTGCATTCATTGTGCAGTGTTTCTGCAGCGATTTGAAGCGCACATGTGCTGTCAAATTGCTGCAGAATATTCAGCAGTTACGTGCGCATGAGCCCTAAGGTATTTGAAATATCTGCATTGTAGTTAAAGAAGAATTTTCACCAAATCTGTCATGTTGAACTGCACACATGATGTAAAAGAGGCTGCAGAGTGAAATAACATATTTTTCCAAATTTCCATTGAAGAGATATTACCAAAGTACTAAGCATTTAAAGGGAATCTATCACCTGGTTTTTCCCTTATAAGCTGCGGCTAGCACCTGTGAGCCCTTATATACAGCATTCCGGAATACTGTATATAAGAGCCCAGGCCACTCTGTAGAACATAAAAGCCACCTTTATTATACTTACCGAGAGGAAAGGGGGGGGGGGGGGTGTTCCGATGCAATGGACTTCACTGGTGTTTGTGCAGTGCCTCCTCCATCTTGTGGGATCGCCTTCCTCCTGCCCAGCCCTGTGTGCATGCCGCATCCTACGTCATTCTCACAGAGGCCTCCACAGCGCTCCTGCACATGCCCGACTGAGGGCAGATCTAAGTATTGTAGTGCACATGCGTGGGCAGTCTTGGACTCTGCATCTGCATATTACTGTATTTTGCTCTGCCCTCAGCAGGTTAGATCAAAGTGTCCAGAAAATGAAAATTAGCTCACCCCTGAGGCGTAGTTCCAATCCAGGATAAGAGTACAGGAATCCTGCTGCGCAGCAAATGGAGACCTGAATGATACAAAAATGGATCCAACGCACATTTACCAGGGTGTTAATAAAAAATCTTTCAGCTTTATTTTGAAAAAATCCTTTTGAAACTAACTTAACAATAGTTAGGATGTGTCAGACAACATTGCAAATATAAGGTAGGGGGTGATGCAAAAAGAGAAACATACGCGTTTCGAACAAAAGGTCTTGAACACTGGTCACTGAGGACAGGTTCCCTTTATCTCCAAGTCCCAGTGGGCCTTAGCAGATAGGGGCATGTACTTCTTCCCGCTGTAGGATGCTGACCAATCACTCGCAGGCAGCAACACAACAGAAAGAACACGCCTCCACCATAGCTTAGAGAAGATTTTTCAGTGAGATGTAATGATGCAGCTCTGATCTTCTGGTCTAACCTCCTGCATGAGTCAGTGTGGGGGAGGGGCAGTGCAGCTGTTACATTACAAACTGTTCAGCTATCCTTTCCAAGCACCACTGCTGTGCAGACCCCAGGAATGTGTCAGTAGTTATATGGCTCTGCAGTGAGATCAGAAAATAGTGTTACGTTCATGCGATCGGACCTCAGCTGCGGGGGACGGGCCGGTGCTGCGGAGGGGCGAGCTGGCGCTGCAGAGGGGAGCCAGTGATTTCTCTCCCTCTCTCCTCCGTAGCTGGCTATTGCCATTCTCGCCATTCTCGCCCTGCACTTGCGGTACACCGGTGTACTGCGAGTGCAGTGCGATTTTTCTCTCACCCCATAGACTTAAATGTGTGCGAGAGAAACCAGGATCGCATTACACCCTCAGCATGCTGCGATTGTTTTCTCGGTCCGATTAGGGCTGAGAAAATAATCGCTCATGGGTGCTGACACACAGGCTAATATGGGGCCGAGTAGAATGCGATGTTTTATCACATACCACTTGTTCCGAATTTTATGCTGTGTGGCTTAGGCCTAAAATTCGCAATTAGTTCTACTTCCAGACATATTGGAATTTTTCTGTTTTGTTGTGGGAACTATTAGTGCGATCAAGTTTGTTGCAAAGAGGAAAAAAACCCCAAAACAACAGTCAATAGAAAAGCGCCAACCAATGTAGCTGACTTCCTGCTGTCATTCAGGCTGGGGCCAGATCACATTTTATGACCTCAGTTTCACTAGGAAAACCTCCAGAGCCTGCAGAGTCTGTGCCACGTGCTGCTGCATGGCTTTATCTTGGCCTCCAGCACAACAACTGAATCATCAGCGAGTGCTCCCTAGTAAAACTGGAAAGTTAGCTCCAGGAAATGACAAGCTATTGTGTCTTAAACAAGAATTCCCATAAAGTTAAATGTATCAATTATTTGTGTGCATGTATGTTAATACACTCCCCTACGCTGCTCCCTGGAGTCCAGCCCGTGCTTCTGCTCTTCTGAGTGAGGTCACTGCTCTGCAGACTCTCCAGGTCACACACTGCGCTCAGTGTAACCTGCAGTGGCATTTACGCTATAGAGCGTCAGAACGAGGCTCCGTAGACTTACTTTGCAAATCCACTTCACATGAACGCGTCTCCAGTACATGTGCTATCAGTTTTTTACATGGATAACACCAATTATAACCT
Organism: Anomaloglossus baeobatrachus; assembly: GCF_048569485.1. Lineage (NCBI taxonomy): Eukaryota > Metazoa > Chordata > Amphibia > Anura > Aromobatidae > Anomaloglossus > Anomaloglossus baeobatrachus. The sequence continues at coordinate 185,908,696 of NC_134359.1, forward strand.
ATGGGGCTACTCGCATGTCCAGGTTTTCTCCACGGACCGTGTGAGCGACAGAGATATGTCTGTTTTTTTCCGGCAGCATGGATAACCATGGCCATTACAAGTTTATGGCTCAGAGTGAAACACATACAGCTCACGGATGGTATTTGTGTGCTGTACATGTGTAAAGGGAATCTGTCACCAGGTTTTTGCCACTGCATCAGACAGCAGCATAATGTAGGCAGAGAGATTCTGAAACTAAGCACGTTTATCTTAGATCACTGTGTGCAGCCATCCTGACTTTATCTCAGAATGGAGTGTAGCAGAGCTGGGAGCTGTCCCCGCCCACACCAGGCTCTCAGATTGTGCATTGTGTGGTGTGTCAGCACAGGGCATAGCGGACTGCTCTGCACATGCAGAAGAGTCACACCCTTTAGAATCAGTAAACAATAGCTTCCACGCAGATAAGAGAAACATTTGTTTTTACTTTATTTTTAACCCTCGCAGCAAGCTGTCCTCAGCTTAGATTGTTAAATCCTGGTGACAGATTCCCTTTAACAGTGCAAAGTACAGGATAGGCTTTGGTAAATGCATTCTTTATACCAGAAAAAACGAATGGCAATTTTATCCATGTATGTGTTTTATACGCACGTGTGAAGGGGGCATAAAAAAAAAAAAAAAAAAGGACTTCCGGCAAGAGCACAGAGCAAGCCAGATAGTCACAACTACACTGGCGTGATTGAGAAGCAGTGCAGAACAGCACTGGACAATGGACACTACATTACATACACACATTTAACAAACTAAAAAAAGCTAAAATGGGAGTGCTTCTTTAATAACTAGTGCAAGTAAGAATTTACAATTACCTGGCGGCAGATTGTCGGTTATTTCCTGTTTATCATACCGATCGCACTTCTGTACATACAGAAAGATTGCTAATAATATAGCTTTGTGCACAATGAATATCATTGTTTTTGGCAGTGCATATCTTTTATTCACTGGACTAGGTGCTATCGAGAACAAGGATTGTGTCACCAGGTTTTTACCACTTAATCTAAGAGCAGCATAATGTAAGGACAAATACCTCAATTCTAGTGATGTGTCAGATACTGGGCTGTTTGCTATAGTTTTGATCAAATCACTGTTTTATCAACAGGAGATCACAAAAATACTAGTAAACCTTTTGCCAGGTAGTCAAGCATATTCATGAGCTCTGTATAACCCCATCCTCACTACTGAATGGCAGCTTTCTGTGTACAGTGTGCATAGGCAGAAAGCTGCCAATCAGTAGTGTGGGCAGGACTATACAGAGCTCAAAATTAAGAAAACAGCAGCAGATAAAACACAGATTGTATCAAAATGATATCAAGCAGCCCAGTAAGTGACAGGTCACTTGAATCAGGTTCTCGGACTATACATTATGCTGCTTTTAGATGGGGTAGCAAAAACCTGATGACAGATTACCTTTAAGAATAATTTCACCCAAATGTTTTTCTCATTCATCTGTTGGTTGGCAGCCTGGTTAGACAGGCCGAGGAACACTGCTCCCATCTCAGTCAACACGGAACCTTCTGTGAAAGAACACGTGGTCAGGGATTAGAGAGAAGCAGTGAGTGACACCAGTGCCGAACCCTAATAATGAGGATTCATGTTAGGGTGGTGACAGAAGCCAGGGCTGTGGAGTCGGAGTTCATTTTGGTGGAGTTGGTATAAAATGGACCGACTCCAACTTCTAAAATATATAATAAATTGGGGTCAGCAGTGCAATGCAGAATGTGCTGAATATTTTTTCATAGGAATTTGGAAAAGTTATGAAATGTCCTAGAAGTGTCTGTTCTATTCCTGATCTAAGGCTGCATTCACACACAGCGTTTTTGCTGCGTTTTTAAGGATACATTTGTCAGCTGCAAAAGCAGATCAGCTTTTTAAAAAACAGCATCACCTGAAAGGTTTTTGAGCTCATAGATAATGTTGTCAATAGCAAAAGCAGATTAGAAAAACGCCACACAAGCTGACTGCTCATTCTCTGTGAGGATCTGTTTTTGAGCCCAAAAACGGATCCTCACAAAACGCTGTGTCTGAATGTCATATCTTGAAACCCATTGCCTTTGCTGAGTGCCTGGAGTCACTGCATTTCACTGAACTATTTTGCCATCAATATTCGATATGTTTGTGACAAGAAAGAAATTACCAAGACACTGGTAGTAAAAGATACAAAAGCTCATCACACCAGCCAGTGTCTCCAGGCCTTAAGGCCCAGTCACACTAAACAACTTACCTGCGATCCCAACAACGATACAACCCGATAGGGATCGCTGGTAAGTTGCTAGGAGGTTGCTGGTGAGATGTCACACTAAGCGACGCTCCAGCGATTCCCACCAGCAACCTGACCTGGCAGGGATCGCTGGAGCGTCGCTACACGGGTTGCTGGTGAGCTGTCACACAGGCAGATCTGACCAGCAACCAGTGACCAGCCCCCAGCGACGTGTGGAAGCGATGCTGCGCTTGGTAACTAAGGTAAATATCGGGTAACCAACCCGATATTTACCTTGGTTACCAGCGCACACCGCTTAGCGCTGGCTCCCTGCACACCTAGCCAGAGTACACATCAGGTTAATTACCCGATGCGTAGTCTGGCTGTGTGCACACAGAGCAGGAGCCGGCACTGACAGCTGAGAGCGGCGGACGCTGGTAACGAAGGTAAATATCGGGTAACCAAGGAAAGGGCTTCTTGGTTACCCGATATTTACATTGGTTACCAGCGTCCGCAGAAGCCGGCTCCTGCTCACTGCACATTCAGTTGTTGCTCTGTCGCTGTCACACACAGCGATCTGTGCTTCACAGCGGGACAGCAACAACTAAAACATGGTCCAGGACATTCAGCAACAACCAACGACCTCACAGCAGGGGCCAGGTTGTTGCTGGATGTCACACACAGCGACATCACAAGCAAGTCGTGCCTGAGCAGCAATGTTGCTTAGTGTGACGTGGCCTTTAGTGGAAAAAGTTATGCAAGATTACGAACTCAAAAAAGAACAGGTTCTTGCTATTGTAACAGACAATGCTTCAAACATGATAAGTACAATTAAACTGATGAATGAGAGTAATGAACAACAGCTAGAAGAAAATTTAGGATTCAGTATGTGTGAGCTGAAAGGCCACAGCGCTGTTCATGTAACTGAGGAACAAACAGATATTACAACAGAAGAACAGCAAAATGATACTTTAGAATTAGATGATTTTATTGAAGCTGCTTCAAAACACTTTCATATTCATCACATGCGCTGTGTTGTTCACACGCTGCAGCTGGCAATAAGAGATTGTGTGAAATCGGGGTTCCTCTTGCAGACTAACGGCTTTTCGCTGGTTTGGCGGATGCGGCACACTCCAGTACAGTGTATACAGTACAG